>NC_138777.1:16007638-16070138 GCF_965119305.1 Pelophylax lessonae | reverse complement strand
CTGACATCCGCTGCCCCATAGGGATGCATGGAGTAAACGATCCGGTCCACCCGAAAAACGGACAGGCGGACCGGATCGCCTGTGTGAAAGGACCCTAAAACTGCTATAGGGCGGTCAGCAGGTGGTTAAATATTCATTGAATGCATTTTCTTATACTGTATCCGTTGGATGATTGCAGAATTTTACTCTTTGATCCTGACAGAACTTGCTGTACTCTGTACTACGGTTTTATCTTACACTGTTAACTGCTCTGTCGCAGTTCTCTCTGTAGACTGCAGGGCACCTCCTGTCCATGGTATGGAAAGTGGGAGGTGTTCTTTAGTCCTAACACTTCCTTTCCTAAGATGACAACACTGCTTCTTCATAGATACAGTACAATGAGTGTTGTCATACTAGGACTGAAAGTGCATCACTGGTAGGCTCACCAGATGAAAATAAAGGGGGGAGCCTGATGAAAGAAAATGAATACAGCCGCCACATCCAAGGGCTGAAAAGCTGCAGTTTTGTGTATGTGTGTGATTTTAGTTTATTTATTTTCAGGTACTTGTATATTTTTGTTTTGTAGATATTTCAATTACCTGAGCAAAGTCGGTGATAAGATGCGGTTTGATTTGGCTCTCGCTGCCTCAGAGGCCAGGTATGTAAACCCTCCATGTTTTGTCCAATGTCTTAGACACTGGCTGATCCTGATGTGAGAATAAGCGGCATTAGACCACTGACCATATTGTGTATCCCCAATACATTGCAGGCAGTGTTCTGATCTCCTGAGCCAGGCGCAGTATCACGTGGCTCGCGCACGTAAACAGGACGAGGAGGAGAAGGAGCTGCGAGCCAAACAAGAACAGGAGAGGGAACTCCTGAGACAGAAACTGATGAAAGAGCAGGTGGGTGCTGTTTTGTACTTATAGGATGCATTATGGGTGTCTGGATATTTGGCTTACTGGTAGTGGTGGGCTCAGATGTGTTCTGGATCGCAATCCCAACCCACCTGAGCAATCCCACCAAGAAGCCGACACTGCCAACCATAGGCAGTGAGGCATTTACAAATCTGCAGCTGCACAGACCAGAAAATGCCTTAGTGCCTATGATTGGCAGCGTGCAGTGTCGGTTTCCTGGTAGGATTGCTCTGGTGGGTTGGGACTTTGAGCCCATCACTACCTACTGGTGTGGACTGGAAAATGCCTCCCTGCCTATGATTGGCAGGGTGCAGTGTCGGCTTCCTGGCAGGATTGCTCAGATGGGTTTGGACTATGATCCCGAACACGCCTGAGCCCATTACTACCTACTGGTGTGGGCTTTTGCAGACATTTTCTATCAGCTGCAATCTAACCAGCCAGTATTGAAATGGCTTCAATAATCCCTTACATTTATCAGGTCATGAAGCGCTAACTGAGTACTAATCTGAACTTTAAAACAGAGTACACCTATCCTTTATGCACCGTTCCCTTGACCTGACCATCCCTCTCCCTCCTTCCAATGATGCATACTTGCCTGCTTCCAATGGCTGTGGTTTTGCTTCCTGTTTGCATCCAGAGGTGCAAGTCTTCCCTGTTCTGCCCGTACCTGTACATTGCAGTACCATAGACTTTTATTGGGCTGTGTCATGGATGGATGTCATATGATGTCCTCATCAGTAAGCACCTTTCACACACCCCACGTGCTGCGGCGTGATCTGTCACCCGCTGTCAGGTGGACAGATCAGTGTACCGGCCCACTGCTGGTACCATGTGATCGCTGTGACCAGTGGCAGCAGATTACATGACAATTGTACACAATGGATGACTTCCATTCATGGCATTCATTGTGTACTATTGTGTTGATCTATGTGATTGGTCACAGTGATCACATGGTACAGACAGGGCCAATCACAGTAGTAAACACTAAATGAATCGATTTTATTCAGTAAAAATGGTTGTGATGCCTGCTGCAGGGAATCAATAGCCCGGACTGTAGTCCGCCATTTAGTGATGCCTGCTGCAGGGGATCAATCGCCTGGGCTACGGTCCACCATTTAGTGATGCCTGCTGCAGGGGATCAATCACCCGGACTGCGGTCTGCCATTTAGTGATGCCTGCTGCAGGGGATCAATCGCCTGGACTGTGGTCCGCCATTTAGTGATGCCTGCTGCAGGGGATCAATCGCCCGGACTGCGGTCCACCATTTAGTGATGCCTGCTGCAGGGGATCAATCGCCCAGACTGCAGTCTGCCATTTAGTGATGCCTGCTGCAGGGGATCAGTTGCCCAGATTGCAGTCCGCCATTTAGTGATGCCTGCTGCAGGGGATCTATCGCCCGGGCTGCGGTCTGCCGTTTATTGATGCCTGCTGCAGGGGGGATCAGTTACCCGCAGTCTGCCACTACACCTTACGAACCAAAATATTATTCAACTGTACTGAAAACATTCAAATTTCACAATAATCTTTGTGCAAAAGCGGGTGACAGACTTTTAGTCACTTGTAAGCTTCCTATTTAATAATAATTGCTCAATGTCTCATCACACGCAACTTTTACTTTTCCAGGAAGAGAAACGTCTTAAGGAGGAGGTCGAGCATAAGAAGCTCTTGGAACAGAGAGCTCAGTACGTGGAGAAGACCAAAAACCTCCTTCAGTTCACCGGAGAAATGGAGACCCAAAAAGAAAAGAAACGTGGAGGCGGAGGAGGACGGGTGCGTTCAACCAGTATATTATTTAATTCATTGGTGGCCAGAAGTCATTGAAGACCTGCTATAGCAGCATTGGGTTTTCTTAACTAGGATTTTTTTATCGTTTTTATTTGGTACGCTGTTTTATTTCATTCCTTACCTATGTTTTTATTATAAAAATGGATGAAAATATGGACAAAATGTGAAATATTAAATGCGAATTTATTATAAATTTAAAAATATATTTTTTAAATAATAAAATTGTATTTGCCATTTACAGTATTAAACAGAGGCAGGCTGCACTGCCACCTACAGGCTTAAAGGTATATTTTTAATCAACACAGCTAACGTAGCTTGGAAACCGCTCTAATGGGACCATTAGAAAGGACCAGAGCTGAGTAGTTTGATGTATATCTTGTTCCTCCTTTTGTCCTGGAGGTAATTCAGCGCCTTTTATGTGATTTGCAGAGATCCAGAAAAAATGGGGACTTTGATGAGTTTGTTAATGACGACTCAGATGAGGATCTACCCAGAAAGAAGAAGAGGAAGAAGGGCGGCAGTGACAGCGGAGGGGATCAGGAGGGCGGTGAAGGCCAAGAGGGAGAAAAGAAGAAGAAAAAGAGAAGGAAGAGGTACGTGTGTCTCGCATCCCAGGAATTTAATGCTAATGGTCTACGTGTGCCATGTGTACACTTAGCGGAGTTCCAGTAGGTTCTTTGGAAACTTGAATATGTGACTGATTTTCTTTCAGGCCTTCAAAGACAGGTGAAGGATCAGACGATGATGAGGATCGCCCACGACCTAAAAAGAAACCTCCAAAGAAGGTACCGGTATTTCTTTTCTGCCTCCTTGGACGATTTATTTTTTGCTGACCTAGAAAATGAACGTTAAACATATCATTTTCTGCCTTTTCAGCCGGTTAAAGTTGAGCGAACTCCGGCTTCCATGAGAGGCAAAATCAAATCGAAGGCCATGATTTCCTCCAGCGATGACGACTCTTCAGACGAGGACAAACTGAAGATCGCCGATGAAGGGTAAGAAGAGATTTATGGTTAAAGTTGCCCTCTATACTTCACTTAGTCTGTCTCACTCCTCCTCTTTCGCATTTTATTGCTGTGCAACAGAATTTATACGTGTGCGACACAGTCTGTCTTCCCTCCCGACATCCCCCTGTTTAATGTAGGCACCCAAGCAGCCAATAATGAAGCTCTCATTGAGAGTGGGGTGACGAGTAAGGCAGCAGCCAATAATGAGCTCTTGTTGGAGAGTGGGATGACGCATAGGGCAGCAGCCATATATGGAATTCGCATTGCATAGTGAATTAATGAGTAGGGCAGCAGCCAATGAGGGAGATCTCATTGAATAGCAGGGTGAGGAGTAGGGCAATACATATTAAGCGAGCCCTCAATGGATAGTGAGTAGATGAGTAAGGCAGCAGCCAATAATGGAGATGTTGGATAGCAGAGTGATGAGTAGGGAAGCAGCCAATAATAGAGATGTCATGGTATAGCAGAGTGATGAGTAGGGCAGCAGCCAATAATGGAGGTGTCTGTAGTTGGATAGCAGGGTAATGAGTAGGGCAGCAGCCAATCCTGGAGATGTTGGATAGCAGGGTGATGAGTAGGGAAGCAGCCAATATTGGAGATTTCATTGGATAGCAGGGTGATGAGTAGGACAGCAGCCAATAATGGAGATGTCTTTTGGATAGCAGGGTGATGAGTAGGGAAGCAGCCAATAATTGAGATGTCGTTGGATAGCAGGGTGATGAGTAGGGCAGCAGCCAATCCTGGAGATGTTGGATAGCAGAGTGATGAGTAGGGAAGCAGCCAATAATGGAGATGTCTTTTGCTAGTGGGGTGATAAGTAGGGCAGCAGCCAATCATGGTGATGAGTAGGGCAGCAGCCAATAATGGAGATGCCATTGGATAGCAGGGTGATGATTAGGGCAGCAGCCAATAATGGAGATGTTGGATAGCAGGGTGATGAGTAGGGCAGCAGCCAATAATGGAGATGTCGTTGGATAGCAGGGTGATGAATAAGGCTGCAGCCCATAATGGAGATGTCGTTGGATAGCAGGGTGATGAATAAGGCTGCAGCCCATAATGGAGATGTCGTTGGATAGCAGGGTGATGAATAAGGCTGCAGCCCATAATGGAGATGTCGTTGGATAGCAGGGTGATGAATAAGGCTGCAGCCCATAATGGAGATGTTGTTGGATAGCAGGGTGATGAGTAGGGCAGCAGCCAATCCTGGAGATGTTGGATAGCAGAGTGATGAATAGGGAAGCAGCCAATAATGGAGATGTCGCTGGATAGCAGGGTGATGAGTAGGGAAGCAGCCAATAATGGAGATGTCGCTGGATAGCAGAGTGATGAGTAGGGCAGCGGCCAATTATGGAGATGTCATTGGATAGCAGGGTGATGAGTAGGGAAGCAGCCAATCCTGGAGATGTTGGATTTTAGGGTGATGAGTAGGGAAGCAGCCAATAATGGGTTGATGAGCAGGTTTTATAATTTGTCTTGATATCAGGCCACTACTCACGGAGGGCTGTCCAGACACAAACAAACGGTATTATCAGGTTAATATGGGGTCACAGTTCCCACTGTAAGGCTTTCAGTTCTAAAAGTTTGAAAAGTCAGATGTGGCCTTTAAAGTGGAACTCCAGCTTTGTATAGGGTAGGGAAGGGTCTGAAATTTGAGCTGTCACTGTTTTATTGGGGTAAATTTACAGTACTTTGTCTGTCCTGGCCAGGAAGTGAGGAGAAGCATCCCAATGGGGACACAGACAGCAATAGCAGGCTTTAGAGGTTCTGCCCCTTCTCCATGGCTTTAATATGCAGATATATTTATTCCTGTGGATCCAGTGCCAAGATGCCCTCCTATGTTTTCACTTATGCAATTTGATTATTCTTATTCCTTTCCAAATCAAGACCTTTTCATTTACCTAATTTGCCAATTTTTCCGTTTACGCAGAAATGCCAGAAACAGCAATAGTGACTCAGACGATGGCCCCAGACCAGCGAAAAAACGCATAATGTCTGACAGTGAGTCCGATAACGGGAACAAATCTGGAAGCGACGCTGGCAGCCCGCAGAGGTCTCAGCAGTCTGGTGACGACTCCGAAGACAACTGGCGGAGGAAGAGGCGAAGGTCTGACTCCGGATCAGACAACGGCTCCGTCCAGTCCAGAAGAAGTGCTTCCGGGGGCTCGGACAACGGCTCGCGGGCAGCATCACGTAGCCCTCAGTCGGACAGGGAATCTGGCAATGAGGGTTCAGCCAGGGGCTCGCCCAGAGGATCTGCAAATGAGTCAGAGCAGGAGATGTCCACCAATGAGAAGTCAGACCATGGATCTGATGACAGCGATTAGGCGTGAAGCGTCACACTGGTGTATTTAATGTAAATAGACCCAAAACAAACAAAAAAAAAGGGAAAAAAAAAAAATTGTATATATTTGTTGCTGTAAAAAAACACGTTCGTGCAGCAGAAAGAGACGGCTTTCTTTTTCTTAGTTGTTTCTACTGCAGTCGAGCGGCTCTAAGGGGCGCGCTAAAAAAAAACCTGTCTGGAATACAGAGGGTGTCGTTGCTGATCTACTGAAAATACCGATTGCTTGTCTCTGGCCTTGTATATTCATTGATTTTAGTTAAGTGCTAAGGGGAGAACCTTGAGCTTTGAAGGGGAATTCCAGGTATGGATAGTTTATAGTTACATTGGTCCAGCTGGGAGCAATGTTTGTGTATATACTATACTATACATCGCCGGTTCCGCCCTGCAAGCTTGAAATCGGTGAGGTAGACACTGCTACTCCAGTGATCTTCACTAGCGTTTGGGTCCCGTGTCGGGCAGCTGTGTTCTCAGGCCCGCTGAGCACGGGCAACATTCAACAAATGCTATGCATTCTCCGAATGAATGCAAAGCATTTTCTGATTGGACGAGATGGAGAGCGGTGACATCACTGCTCTCATTCATTGCAAGAAGGGCAATGTGTCTCTGAAAGTGAGGGTCTGCCCCCCGCCCCCCTATGCTCGCCTTGTGTGTGTGCGCCTCTGGAAGCTCCTTGATTCCTAATGCCAGCTGTGTCAGCAACTTGGGGAGAGTGGTGACATCTCTGACCCGGTCATGTGACGGTGCTCAAATAGATCTGGCGGTTGAATTCTAGGCCCCAGCACCTCTTAGAAAGCAAATTTATATGTTTCAGCATATACAGAAGTGCTTAGGAGGAGCAAGGAGTGGAAGGGGTGCACAGGTAAGGTGAGGTATAATGTGGGGTCAGGGGATGCCCTTTCCAGATCCAAGCTTCATCCCCCGTCTCCTCCTCCTTCTAAAATAAGTTAATAGTCAATGCTTCACTAAACCAAATATATTGCATTAGGGTTGATGTTACAGGCGGTCCCTGGGTTACAAACATCCGACTTACAAACGGAGAGAGACAACAGGAAGTGAGAAGAAATCTCCCCCTAGGAAGGGAAATTCCCTCCTGTAAGAGTTCTCATGGGAAAAAGGTGTCTCCACAGAAGCTTTATCACCAATCCTTGTTTCCACAACAACCCAAAATTTTCGAAATCCACTTGTCATGGGGACAGAAAGTGAGGTGAAATGCTCTGAACATGGGGTACAGATAGGAAAACAAATGTTACACAGGGGTGCTAACCCTTCCCTATGCTATCCTAAAAACTTAAAAATTATTCTTTTGGCTGGAGCTACACCTAAAAACTCTATCTGTCCCGACTTTGGAGCTACACCTAAAAACTGTACCTGTCCCGACTTACAAAGAACAAACCTACAGTCCCTATCTTGTTTGTAACCCGGGGACCGCCCGTACTAAAGGCAAATAGACTGTGCAGTTGCTCCAGAGCTTAGTAAAAGAGCAGAAGCTCTGTTGACTTCCATCATCCAATCATGTGCAAGAATAAATGCTGTTTTTTTTTTTTTGCCTTGCATTTGATTGGGTATTTTTGCTTAGTGAAGCTTCACCTCATTTACTAAGCAACTTTGGGTAAAATGGGTGCAACAGCACTTGCAAAGTGCACACAGCCTCTTTGCCTTAAGTAAATCAACCCCCCCCCCCCAAAAAAAAATATATATATATATATCAAAAGAAACCATATATAACAGTCCAAAATAATGTTAAAATATATTCCACCAATTTGTTAACAAAGTGGAAACTGAATTAAAATTAAATAAATATATATCTCTTACACTGGTGATTGCAAAGAAAAAAATAAAGGAAACCTTCTAGGTATTGACTATACACTATATTACCAAAAGTATTGGGACGCCTGCCTTTACACACACATAAATTTTAATGGCATCCCAGTCTTAGTCCGTAGGGTTCAATATTGAATTGGCCCCCCCTTTGCAGCTATAACAGCTTCAACTCTT
This sequence comes from Pelophylax lessonae, assembly GCF_965119305.1. NCBI lineage: Eukaryota > Metazoa > Chordata > Amphibia > Anura > Ranidae > Pelophylax > Pelophylax lessonae. Next base: position 16,062,111 of record NC_138777.1, on the reverse strand, counting down.
CTGGGAAGGCTGTCCACAAGGTTTAGGAGTGTGTATGGGAATGATTGACCATTCTTCCAGATGAGCATTTGTGAGGTCAGGCACTGATGTTGGAGAGAAGGGCCTGGCTTGCAGTCTCTGTTTTAATACATCCCATAAGTTTTCTATCGGGATGAGGTCAGGCCAGTCAAGTTCCTCCACCCCAAACTTGATCATCCATGTAATTTTGGACCTTGCTTTGTGCACTGGTCCAAAACATTTGGTGGAGGGGGGGATTATGGTGTGGGGTTGTTTTTCAGGGGTTTGGTTTTCCCCCTTAGTTCCAGTGAAGGGAACTCTTAAGGAGTCAGCATACCAAGACAATTTGGACAATTTCATGCTCCCAACTTTGTGGTAAGAGTTTGGGGATGGCCCCTTCCTGTTCCAACATGACTGCACACCAGTGCACAAAGCAAGGTCCATAAAGACATGGATGAGCGAGTTTGGAGTGGAGGAACTTGACTGGCCTGCACAGAGTCCTGACCCCAACCGATAGAACACCTTTGGGATGAATTAGAGCGGAGACTGGGAGCCAGGCCTTCTGATCCAACATCAGTTCCTGACCTCCACAAATGCGCTTCTGGAAGAATGGTCAAACATTCCCATAGACACTCCTAAACCTTGTGGACAGCCTTCCCAGAAGAGTTGAAGATGTTATAGCTGCAAAGGGTGGGCCATTTTGGTGATGGCTCCTTCCTATTCCAACATGACTGCGCACCAGTGCACAAAGCAAGGTCCATAAAGACATTGATTAGTGAATTTGTGGTGAAGGAACTTGACTGTCAGAAAAAAAAAAAGGGGGGGGGGGGAGAGGGTGAAATTTCATCTTTAATCAAGATTTTCCTGTAAAATCATCCCTGATCAGCAGCAGCACCCTATGTATTTCTGTAATGACCGGTTCCCTTTAAAACCATGTCAACCTTTGTACAACTCCTATTGCCTTTTGAGGTCAGTTTCGAGGCCCGAACAATGCTGTATGTTTGCTTCTGACCTATCTGGACGTGCTGATTTGATGTAGCTTTCACAGAACGGGCTGTCCAATATCAGCCCAATGGGCCAGTCTCAATCGTTTTTTGTTTTTTTTTAGTGAATTCTAGATTTTATAAAACCTAAAAACTAAAAAAAAAAATCTGTAGGATGCGTACCGTCATAAGCTGTACTGTTAACGAAAAGAAAAATGGATAGTGACATTTAAAATATGAGAACTGCACCCCAAGGTATTTGTTTTCTGTCCGATGATTCCACTCACATGGATGAAAGCGGTGACTTCGGCTGCTTGTCCGAACGGCGGCCATGACTGATTTTTACCAAGCTCCCGTTACATCCAGAAGATTCCGGGTGTTAACTTTTTCCTTATTTGTTTGATAATCAACTTATTTACTTTTACTATCAATTTAATGCAGACGTGCGACATGGTTTTTTGCATCTTTTGTTTCCGAAGGAAGAACGTTTGTCTTTTTCATGAGATTGTATTAAAGTCTGCTTTAACTTTAATAAAAATTGAAAAAAGTGTTACGTTTCATTGTTTTGCATGTTCATAATCGACTTTTTTAAGACTCTAAAGCCTAATGATGAATGGTCTTGTAACCGCTTTCTGTCAGTGGGAGACGGCCCTTTTAACCACTTTAGCCCTGGAGGATTTGGCTGCTCAATGACCAGGCCCTATTTTGCGATTCGGCACTGCGTGACTTTAACGGACAATTGCGCGGTCGTGCGACGCTGTACCTAAACGAATTTGACGTCCTTTTTTTCCCACAAACAGCTTACTTTTGGTGGTATTTTATCACCTGTGCGATTTTTTTTTTTTTTTTTTTTTTTTTTTTTTTTTTTTGATCATGCGCTATAAACAAAAAAAAAAAGAGCGACAATTTTGCAAAAATAACTATTTTTCACATTTTTTTTTTATATGAAATTCCCCCAAAAAAAATGTAAAAATCAAATTTTTTTTAACATTTTCGGCCAATTTGTTTTATGCTACATATGTTTGGTAAAAAAAATTGCAAAAAGCGTATTTTGATTGGTTTGCACAAAAGGTATCGCGTCTACTAACAAAGGGAAAGATTTTTGTCATTTTTGTTTTTTTTTTTTGTAACGTGTAATGGTGGCGATCTGCGATTTTTTTTTTTTTTTTTTTTTTTTTTTGCGGTACTGCGACATTGGAGCGGACAGATCGGACCCTTGACTGACATTTTTGGGGTTACCAGTGACATTTTCTACAGTAATCAGTGCTATACATATGCACTGTTACTGTAAAATGACACTGGTAGTGAAGGGGTTAACTTTTTTTGAGAGGGAGGGGTTATGTGTGTCCCTAGGGGCGTGATTCTAACTGTGATTGGCTGTGGCTTAAGCTGTAGGAACAGTGATCAACGGTCCTACATAGTAGAACCGTATGATCACTGTTTCTACACAGGGGAGAATGACAGGCGGCTTGTTTACATTAGCCGCCTGCCTTTCTCCCTCTCCACCGACGATCGCCGAATGTCACGCGCGGGGGGGGGGGGGGGGTCCGTGGGAGCGCGCCTCCGGCGGCGCGCTCTCTCCCCAGAGCCTTACAGGCTCGTGACGTACCCATACAGTGGGGCTTCTACTAAATACTGAGCAAAGGGTCTGAATACTTGGGACCATGTGATATTTCAGTTTTTTTTTTTTAATAAATCTGCAACAATGTCAACAATTCTGTGTTTTTCTGTCAGTATGGGGTGCTATGTGTACATTCGTGAGGAAGAAGAATGAACTTAAATGATTTTAGCAAATGGCTGCAATATAACAAAGAGTGAAAAATTTAAGGGGGTCTGAATACTTTCCGTACCCACTGTACGTCACTTTGCCTGTGAGGGGCTGACCGCCGCAGTATATGTACTTGCGGCGGTCGGCAAGTGGTTAACATTCTAGGCCAATTTGTTTTCTGCAACATCATTTTGGTAAAAAAAATCGCAATAAGTGTATTTTGATTGGTTTGCGCAAAGGTTATTGCGTTTACTAACTACGGGAAAGATTTGTAATTTTTGTTTGTTTTTTTTTTTTTAACTAGTAATGGTGACGATCTGCGACTTTTTTTTTTTTTTTCGGGACTGCAACATTGTGGCTGACAGATCGGACCCCTGACTGACATTTTTGACACTTTTGGGGGTACCAGTGACATTACTACAGTAATCGGTGCTATAAATATGTAGAAATGACACTGGCAGGGAAGGGGTTAACTTTATTGGTGATCAAGGGGTTAAGTGTGTCCCTAGGGGCGTGATTCTAACTTGGGGGCGTGGTTAGTGAAGTAATCAGAGACATACGATCCTGCATAGCAGGATCGCATAGCCTCTGCCATTACTTCAGGGAGAATGACAGACGGCTGTGTTTACATCAGCCGTCTGTCTTTCTCCCTCTCCTGAGGGAGATCGACAGACGGCTGTGTTTACATCAGCCGTCTGTCTTTCTCCCTCTCCTGAGGGAGATCGCGAGTGACCGGCGGAAATCGGAGCTGCCGGTCACACACGCTGGCTAGGCAGGAAACGAGTGGGGGTGGGAGCGCGGCGCTTGCTCGCCCCTACAGGCTCGTGGCTGAGTGATGTAGTGCTACGTTGCTTTGCCTGCAGGGGGCTGACTGCCGCAGTAAATAGTCATGCGGCAGTCTCCAAGTGCTTAAGGGGATTGTAAAGTGGTTGTAAACCTTTGTTTTTATGAAAAAATTTTTTTTTTTTTTTTATATACTTCCCTGCTCTGTGTTATGGTTTTGCATAGGGCAGCCCCCCGATCCTCTTCTTCTGGGGTCCTCCGCTGGCGCTCAAACTAGGGATCGACTGATATCGGTTTTTCGTTGCCGATACCGATATTTTGGCCATCGCATATCGGTATTTGCCGATATTTTGTACATTTAAAGTTTTACAAAATAAACACAAATTTTGACACAAATCTGTTACTGAACATGTTAATGTTTAATTAACTTTTTTTTAACATTAAGGGCTCGTTCTTCACACCTTAACTGCATGAAAACTGATAGGGGGACATCAGTTTCACATCATCTGCTTGTAAATGATGCATAAACTGCTGCAGTAGTGCACTGCAATAATTTTAACTCACTACTGCAGCAGTGCAGTCAGTGGCAGCAAAACTGCTAGAAACAAGCTAGATAGCAGATACAGTGGATTGGAGTCAGTGGACTGCTGCTGCAATAGTGCACTCACTGCAATGATTTTAAATCACTACTGCAGTCAGTGCAAAACTGCTAGAAAAAAAAAAAAAAGCTAGACAGTTGATTGGAGTGGACACTAGTACTACTACACTTTTTTCAATACTCCCAGTTAAGTAAAACAATATTATACTGCAGAAAGCAGAACATTTCAGCATGTTCACCTGTTAAACGGCTTCTGTTTTTTTTTTTTTTTTTTCTTCATATAATGCTGCCACTTCATTAACATGCCCACTTAGTACAGGAGGAGTGGAGGACAGAGGAGCAGAGAGAGGTATCTTCTAGCATGGGAAGCAAGTCTTTTGTAGCGTGCCTCATTTTCTTTCCACCACTGAAGAGGATCACTTCTGTCAATTACTGGTTCCTTCAAATAGAGATGAAGTTCATCATCCAGGCTCATTATTGCAGATTCAGAAGAATCCTCCGCATGAGGCCCCAATAAAACAATGAACATGTCCTGCTGATCAATTCGACCACAATGAAAATTCTCTTCTGTTCATTGTCTTTTGGACATTTTTGTTTTTGAAGCATAATAACAGATTATAAAAATGCTGTTCTGGATTTGTCTTTTTGGCAGGAACCTCCTGTTGAATATCTTCTGTCAGCCATTGTTTTGCCTTGGCCAATACATCATCAGAAGAGAAAGCATGGTTCTTGTATTGAGGATTCAACAGACTTGCCAGCACAACATTTTTAATCTCTTCATGCTTCTCAAAACATATCAATCAAAGCTCTTTGGCTTGACAGACCATCATTTGAAAGTTTGAGGGTGTTGTGTGCCATGACACTGAGGTCTGACATATCAGTAAGCCTCATTCCTTTCTGCATGTTTGCTCCGCTGTCTCGAAGGAGCAGAAGCATCACTCAGTGTTTGGTGATTCCCCATTCTTCAACATTTCTCTACTGTACTCCCCAGTGTGGGATCCTTGCATCACTTTTGTATTCAAGACCAATTGCCTTTTTGTACATCCAATAAAGTGGCATGTAAGATTTATTAGTGACTCGGTTTGTCCTCCTCCTGACCAGCAGTCAGTTGTGAGCGAGTTGCCAGCATTCTCTGGTTATGGTATTAGCCTTCACTAATGGGTAATGGCACCCTCTGCAGGAGCAAGGCTAGGCAGATAATTATCAGGTTAATACAAAAAAAAAAAAAAAAAAAAAACTTATGGCTCGGCATGCCACTAGGGGGCCATCCTTCAGCCATTATCCTGAACCCAATCTGATGTTACCTTAGTTTGTAGCAAGCAGTACCAGAAGGCAACAAGCCCCAGATCCAAAAAACCAAAGGGGCAGCAACTGTCAGAGGACTCAAAGAAAATAATTTTACTTTAAGTTCTTACAAAAATTCTATTTTCTCTTACGTCCTCTGACAGTCACCGCCCGATGGTATTAGCCTTCACTAATGGGATGTCCCAAAGCAGTGCAGGTATGAGGGATGGGAAAGCAACACAACCAACTTAGAAGGTAACGCAAACAGCCGGGCCAGTAACAACCTGAACCCACGGGGGGGGGGGAAACTGGAACAAACCCAGAAACAACAAAAAAAAAAAAAACACCCCAAGAAGGAGGGACAGTAAAAATAATGTCCCCTTAAACAACTGCCGCACTCAAAACTTTGCAGCCAAAGGAAGCATCTGAAGATGCCAAAACATCAAGATTGTGAAAGTGTGCACGGACAACCAAGACACCTGAGCCACAGAAGCCTGATGGCAAAAAGCCCAAGAGGCACTAACGGCTCGAGTAGAATGGGCTTTTACCGGAAAAGGAGGAATCCGACCCTTAATGGAATAGGCCTGAACAATCGTCTGACTGATCCACTTAGAAATGGTCACCGCGGAGGCGGCCGATCCCTTCCGAGGTCCCTCAGGATGAGCAAATAGAGAATCAGACTGTCGAACAGACTCCGTGGTGGACAGGTAGACCTTGACCGCCTGGACCACATCCAGGGAAAGCAAGGCAAATTCCTTAGGATGCTTGGGCCGCGCACACAGCGAAGGCAAAACAATATCTTCATTGAGGTGGAACGAAGAAACATCCTTGGGAAGAAAAGCCTGATTCCGTCGCAGAACCACCTTATCTCTATGAAGTACCAGATAAGGAGAGCGGCAAGACAAGGCTGCCAACTCAGACACTCTGCGAGCCGACGTGATGGCCACCAGAAAGGCAACTTTTTGGGACAACACAGACAGAGGAATCTCTCTGATGTTCTCAAAGGGAGGTTGTAACACAGACAAAACCAAATTCAGATCCCAGGGAGGCAAGCGAGCCTTCCACGGGGGAACCAAATGCCGCACCCCTTGAATGAAGGTGCAGACCAAGGAATGCAATGCCAAAGGCCGTTGAAAAAAAGATGGCCCAAGGCCAACAACTGACCCTTGACCGTAGTCAGAGCCAGACGCTGACCCACACCCTTCTGCAGGAAGGCCAAGACCTTCGCCACCAAGAAGGAGCGAGGATGAAAACCATGCGCTTCACACCAAGCGATATACGCTTTCCAGGTGCGGTGATAAAACTTCCTAGAAGTTGCTTTACGAGCCTTTAACAAGGTAGGGATGACAGCTTGTGGAAGACCTCTATCCCTCGAGACCTGGCTTTCAACAGCCATGCCGTTAAAGCCAGAGACTGTAAAGCAGGATGGAAGATCGGTCCTTGAGACAGAAGTCGGGGGCCATGAGAATGACTGACATCCGTTCCGACGCCAACCTGCAGAGGAACCTGGACAACAGTTGAATCGGAGGAAAGGCATACATCAGCCGAGAGCGATGCCAAGGCACCACCAACGCGTCCGCCAGAGGATCACAAGTTCTGGCCACTAATCTTTCCACCTTTATGTGGAGACGGGATGTGAACAGATCCACGTCCGGGGTCCCCCACCGGACGCACAGGAGGTACAATACCTCCAGATGCAGGGACCATTCCCCTTGGTCCAAGGTCTGGTGACTCAGATAGTCCCGTCTGCCAGTTGTCCACACCCGGAATGTGAACAGCCGAGATCGCTGTGCATGCGATTCGGCCCTAGATACAATCTCAGGCACTTCCTTGGCCGCCCGGGCGCTCCTGGTGCCCCCTTGGTGATTGATATAAGCCACAGCCGTGGCATTGTCCGTCTGTACCCGGACCGGACACCCCCTGAAGTAGAGATGACCACCAGAACAGAAAGTTTGATCGCTCGGCGCTCCAAGACGTTTATCGGCAGCAAAGTCTCCCCCTGCCGACCACGTCCCCTGGGCACAAAGTGCACCCATAACTCTGCCCCAGCCCGACAGGCTGGCATCCATGGTGAGAATCGACCGCAACAGGAGACCTGACCTTCCCGGGCAACTCAATGACATCCTCCTCTCCAAGGACTGAGGCGCCCTGTCCCACCTGTCCAGGACCTCCGCTTGCAGAGTCCTGGTGTGAAATTGAGCAAACGGAACTATTTTGAAGGCCAAAACCATCAGGCCCAGAACCTGCATGCAGGTCCGCAAGGAGGAGAGATCGTTGTCCCTGAGAGACCTGATCTTATCCCGCAGAGTCCCGAGTTTGTCCTCCTGAAGGAAGACCCGAGCTTGAGCAGAGTCCAGGACCATCCCTAGGTACTGAAGATGAGTTGAGGGAGTCAGTGCCGACTTCTGAAAATTGATGGTCCACCCGAACTCCTGGAGTGTCTGAACCGTCACAGCCAGATCGCTCGCCAAGGTCACACATGAGCTCGACCTTCACAAAAGATCGTCCAGGTAACCGAGGATTGCAATGTCCCGTAGCCAACACCTTGGTGAAAACCCTGGGAGCCAAAGCAAGACCGAAAGGTAACGCCACGAACTGGGAGTGCTCCCCAGCCACCGTGAAGCAGAGATATCTCTGATGACCCTCGAAAATAGGGATGTGTAGATACGCATCCTTCAAGGCGATGGAGGCCAGAAAGTCCCCGGGCCTCAACGATGCCACCACCGACTGGATGGATTCCATCCTGAACTTCTGTACCCGCACAAAGCAGTTCAGAGACTTCAAATCCAGAATCGGACGCACCGTGCCTTCTATCCTGGGCACCGTGAACAGGTTGGAGTAAAACCCACGAAACCTTTCCCATGGAGGACCGGGTACAATGACTCCTTGGGCTAGCAGATTGTGCACTGCCCCCATAAGATCTGAGACAATCGGGGGACAGCTGGAGATAGCACGGAAAGAGCCTGTCTGTGGGGCGAGATTGAAACTCAATCTTGTACCCTGAACAAATCAGCTTGTGAACCCACCTGTCCTGAATGCCGGACAACCAGGGCTCCTGAAAGCAATGCAGACGTACCCCGACAACGGGTGAAGTCGTCCCTTCAGGAAAAGGTGGACTGGGCCGCCGAGCCAGACTCACCGGCTTTTGGCTTACCCCACCATGGTTTCTTGTGGCCACCGGGAGGTCGGAAGGGTCTACCCTTCTCCTGCGTCCCAAAGGCACGAAAGGAATTACGTTGAGTCTTGAAGGAGGGCCCCTGCCGCGTGCAGGGGGGGGGCTTACCCTTAGAGACCTGGGGCAACAGAGTACTCTTACCTCCAGTGAGCCCCTTAATTAACTCATCTAGAGTTTCCCCAAAAAGACAACCCCCCCACATAGGGGACCTCAGAAACCGTCTTTTTGGATGCATGGTCAGCTTACGAGCTCTTCAACCAGGTAATGCGGCAGATCGCAACCCCTACCGCGGACAACCAGGCGACCAACGGGGCCTCGTCCAAGGCTGCGTCGCACAAGAACATCCCATTCTGGGTGATCCAATCCACCATGCAAGGGCAGGCGGAGAGGTCGACTCCGCCACCAGTGCTGCGAAGCACCTTGGATCATGCCGTGAGAACCTGATAGGCCATCACTGAGGTAAAACACAGGGTTTAACAGGGAAACCGCCATCAGATAAACATGGTGGGCGAGTGCTTCCACAGGCCCATCTGCCGGATCCCTGAATACCGGGCAATCTTCTACTGGCATCAAAAGTGGACTTATACAGCCTAGACATAGTGTGATCCACTTTCTTGGGGACACCGTCCAACGTTTGTCCCCCGCCCCCAAAATTGGATAGCGGAGGGAAAAACGCTTAGGCACCCAACATGTGCCTAATGCACCGCCACTGGTCATTCACACTCCTGTGAAATTCCTCAGGGCAGGGAAAAGCCTGACCTGACTTCTGTGCCCTTCGGAACCCAAAAGCTGACCGCTTACTTGACTGAGACGGCTTGAGGAGGAAATGACTTCACGCCTCTAGAGGCCCAGCCCTGGAGCCCAGACAAAAGGTGCCTATTGAAACTATGTAAAAAGGCACAGGGAAAATGGCTGCTTGCCCTTAATAGGCCTGTGCCCACATCCAAGATGGCCCCCGTCGGGAGCCATGTGCAGTATCCTAAAACGGCTGCTGCCCTTACACATAGCCTAGAGATCTGCCCACAATAAACATTGCGGCCGCTCCTAACAATGCCAAAAAAAGTATATACAAGTTCTGGCTACCCCAGGGAGACCCTCAGCGCTATGGAGCACCCCCCGCCCAAGTACTACCAGTACCCCATACAGCGCCCTCAGCGGGAGCAGGGAGGGAGAAAACCCAAAGCTGGCCAGAAGGGGGATCCCAGAGACCACCAGCCCTGCGATCCCCTAAGAGTGGGCCCACAACCCCCCTAAAAGTCCCCAGGGACAAGGGGGCATCAGTACTCACCAGTCCAGGAAGCAGGCACCCTTCTGATACGGGAGACCTCCCACCCTAAGTGGGGGTGCCGTCAGCCAAGGAGGGATGCTGGCAACAGGCGGGCAATCCAGGTAGAGACACCCTCAGCGAAGACGCAGCTCCGCAGGCTTGTCCCCTTTCTGAGGGCACTGTTGTTGCGAGGCCTGGGCGTACCAGTAACCTGCGACGCTCGTTAGCAGGCTGGGACTCCATAAGGATCTATATTACCCAGTCCGAGGCCCAGCTCTGCAGTCACTTGTAGTACTCCAGGAAAGGAATCCCTGACTAACTAATGATAGTGAGAGAAATAAAAATCTATTGTGCAAAGAAAAAACATGAATTCAGAAAAAAAAAAACAAAGAAAACTGAGACAAGGTCCCAGTCAGAAAGACCTAACCAGCTCCTGAGCTAGGCAGCGTAAAACGGATTGGGTTCAGGATAATCGCTGAGGGATGGCCCCCTAGTGGCGTGCCGAGGTATGAAAGTTTTTGTGTTAACCTGATAATTATCTGCCTAGCCTTACTCCTGCAGAGGGCACCATTACCCATTAGTGAAGGCTAATACCATCAGGCGGCGACTGTCAGAGGACATAAGAGAAATCCCATTTTCTCTTTCTTTAATTGGACGGACACAACTCCTGATATTCATACCCATTGGGAAGTCCCAAAGCAGTGTTACATAGTAGGCGAGGTTGAAAAAGACAGCTCAACCTGTGTGGACCTATTCATTTCTCATACCCCTGAATGTTTCGATCCTTGAGATGTATATCAAGTCTTTAAAAAATGGATTTTTGTAAGATCTTACCGTAAAATCCTTTTCTCTTAAGCTCATTGACAGACGTAGTCTTCTTGATTCTCAAGAGCTGGGTTATGTTGTCTCCGCAGGAGTAGGACTAGGCAGAAAGACAAAACGTTCTGGCTCCACCCTAGGGGCAGTCCCTGAGGGTATATCCTCCCTCTCTCTGCTACAGGGAATCAGTTCTGTTTTAAAGCAGTACAGAGACTTTAACCCAACCCAACTCAATGATAGAGGGGCGGGTACTACGTCTGTCAATGAGCTTAAGAGAAAAGGATTTTACGGTAAGATCTTACAAAAATCCATTTTTCTCTATCGCTCATTGACAGACGTAGTCTTCTTGATTCTCAAGAGCTGGGACATCCAGAAGCAGTGCCACAAAATGAGGGGTGGGATTGACAGAATCAAAATCCAATCTAGAAGGCCCAACCGGAGCCAACCAGAAGTATCAAAGGACTCATCGAGTAAACAGATGAGACCTACCCCACAAATCCTCGAGGTAGACCAACAGTCTCCTCAAACAGTGGCCTGCAGGAACCTTGCAGCCAGAAGAGGCATCTGACGATGCCATCACATAAACCTTATACAATATTGTAAAGGTATGAACCGACTACTAAACAGTCGCCTTGAAAACCTGAACCACTGACGCCTGATGGCGGAAGGTCCAGGAAACTCTAAGCGCCCGAGTAGAATGCGCCTTAACAGGGAACGGGGGATCCCGACCCTTAGATAAAATAAGCCTATACCACCGTCTGTCTGATCCATCTAAAGATGGTCGCAGCAGAACAGGCAACCCCTTCTTAGGGCCATCCGTGATCACAAACAGTGAATCCGTCTTACAAATTGAATCCGTAGTATTCAAGTATATCCTGATCGCCCGAACTACATCCAAGGAATGCCATGCAAATTCTCGAGGATGATTGGGCTAAGGACATAGGAAGGACAATACACTGTCCTTAATCAATGAAACTTTGAAACCACCTTAGAAGGAAGGATGGATTCGGATGAAGAACAACCTTATCCCTATGAACCACCAGATCTGGGGAACAACAGGATAATGCAGCCAGTTCTGACACCCTGCGTGCAGAAGTGATAGCCACCAAGAAGACCACCTTCTGGGATAAAGTAAGCAAGGGAATCTCCCTGATATTTTCAAAGGGAGGTGTCTGAAGAACCGACAGCACCAAATTAAGATCCCAGGGTGGTAACGGCGCGTGCACTGGCAGAGCCAGGTGTCGCACCCCCTGGATGAAATTCCGCACCAAGGAATGAGTAGACAAAAGCTTCTGAAAGAAGATAGCAAATGCTGAAACCAGACCCTTGATAACACTCAAGGCCAGCTTCTGCTCAACTCCCTGTTGCAGAAAGCCAATATTCGGACTACCGAATAAAGATGTAGATGGAACCCAAGGGATTCACATCACACAATATAAGACTTCCATGTACGATGATAATCTTTCTGGAAGTCGCTTTCCTTGTTTTAACTAGAGTAGGAATAACTGAAGCTGACAATCCCTTGTCCTTCAGCACCTGGGTCTCAATAACCAGGCCGTTAAAAACCAGCGATCGTAAAGCAGGATGGAAGATCGGTCCCTGAGACAGTAGATCCTTCCTGAGAGGAAGTCTCCACGGGACGTCCGCCATCAGTCTGACCAAGTCGGCGTAACAAGCTCGACGAGGCCAATCCGGAGCTGCCAGGATTACTGGAATTCCTTCCTCCTCTATCCTGCGAAGAAGTCTTGGCAGTAACCCAAGAGGAGGGAAGGCATACATTAGCTGGTATTGCCCCCACGGGGCGATCAGTGCGTCTGCGGTTTCTGCTAGAGGATCGCGGGAGCGAGCCACGAATCTCTGAACTTTCCTGTTGAATCGAGATGCCAACAGATCCATATCCGGGGTGCCCCATCGTAGGCACAACTGGTGGAAAACGTCTGGATGGAGGGACCATTCCCCCTGATCCAGAGTCTGACGGCTGAGATAATCTGCCTGCCAATTTTCCACCCCCAGAATGAACACCGCAGAGATTGCTGGAACAAATCGTTCCGCCCAGCGAAGAATGCAAGCCACTTCTTTGGCCGCTCGGACACTCTTGGTGCCCCCCTGGTGATTGACATAAGCCACGGCCGTGGCGTTGTCCGACTGGATCCGAACCGGGCTGCCCTGGAGCTGCTCGGTCCAGTGAATCAGACAAAGTCTGATCGCTCTCAGTTCCAATACATTTATCGGTAACCTGGATTCTTCCGGGGACCAAAGTCCCTGGACAGATAACTGACCGAGAATTCCTCCCCATCCGGATAGACTGGCATCCGTGGTCACTGTCGTCCAATATATTGGCAGAAATGACTTTCCCTGGCTGAGCATCGGAGACCGAAGCCACCAGACCAGAGACTCTCTGGTCTGTTTGCTCAATCGGATCTGATTGTCCAGGGATTCCGGATTCCGATTCCATCTGAGAAGAATCTCTTGCTGAAGAATTCGGGTATGGGACTGGGCAAATGGGACTGCTTCGAAGGAAGCCACCATCAACCCCAGACCCCTCATGCAAGTCCGAAGGGAAGACCAGCTGTTGGTGGACTGCTGATTGAATCTTTCGGAGTTTCCCTACCGGAAGAAAAACTCTTGTCCTGACTGTGTCTAGAATTAGACCCAGATATTCGAGCCTCTGGGTGGGAACCAGAAATGACTTTTGCTGGTTCACCAGCCACCCGAATTCCTGTAAAGAAATCATAGTAATTTCTACGTCTTGTAGCAAGGTCTGAGGAGACTCTGCATGAAGCAGAAGATCGTCTAGGTGACCTAGAATCGATATGCCTCTTTGGCGCAGAAGTGCCAACATTGGGGCCAACACCTTCGTGAAGACCCGCTGAGCCGTGGCGAGACCGAAAGGTAACACCACAAACTGATAGTGGTTCTCTTCTACGGAAAAACGTAGAAACCGCTGATGTCCTGCGAAAATGGGAATGTGAAGATATGCGTCCTAGATGTCTATGGACGCTAGGACATCCCCTGGATGCAGAAAGGCTGCTACTGTGCGAATGGACTCCATTCTGAATCTTCTTATGAAGACAAAGAATTGAGTGCCCTTAAGTCCAGAATTGGACGCACTTTGCCCTCTTATTGTAAATAGGTTTGAATAAAACCCTAGAAACCGTTCTGTCCAAGGAACGTGGACTACCACTCCTTGTTGTAGTAAATCTGTGACTGCTCTCCGCAGATCTTCTAAACGATCTGAGGATAGTCGGATATTGGAAGGGAAGAATCGCGCCGGTGGGAGAGATCGAAACTTGATCTTGTACCCTGACCTTATGACTTCGCAGACCCATTTGTCCGGGATTCTGGAAAGCCATGGATCCGGGACCCGGCGAAGACGTCCCCCCACCCCAGTTATGGGTGGGGGCGCACCTTCAGGCTTTGGACGGTTTATCTTCAGGTCTGGAGGGGGCGGGCTTTTGCTTGCCCGACCAACGACCCCTGACGCCTCCTGCAGGAGCTTTGGAGGACTTAGTTTTTTCACCCGCGGGACGAAAAAACCTCTTGTGAGCAGAAAAAGAAGGCCCTCGTCTTTGACGAGTTCCTCTACCTTTAAAATTTTGCGGTAAAAAGGTGCTCTTTCCACCCGTGAGATCCTTAATGATCTCATCTAAGTTGGCTCCAAATAGACGCTCTCCTAAAAAGGGGATATTAGCCAATGCTTTTTTGGAACCTTGGTCGGCTAACCAACCTTTTAGCCACAGTGTACGCCTGAGAACCACTGCTGAGACTGATGCTCGCGCCAATAATGGAGTGGCGTCTAACGCCGCATCACACACAAACTGTAACCCCTGTATCATTTGTTCCAACAAATCTGATACCGCCTGAGGGACCTCTTCTAAGTCCCGGCGTAACCACTAGGTCCATTCAGTTACAGCCTGCGAAAACAGACCAATAGCTATTATAGGTCTGAAAGCTGATCCAATCAAGGCAAACATGGTGCGAGACATAGCTTCTATCTTGCGATCCACTGGATCTTTAAAAGACGGAGCGTCTTCTAAAGGAATAACCGTGGCTTTATTCAATCTAGCAATTGGTGAATCCACCACAGGTGGTTCTGTCCATTTCTTAATGAGGGTTTCCTCAAACGGATAACGCCTGTTAATGCGTTTAGAAATAGTAGAAATGCGTTTTGGCAGACTCCATTCTTCTTTGATTGGATTGCCAAAACATTTGGGCAATGGAAAAACCTTCGCCACTAGATGCGTTTTTAGACCCAAAAGGGATCTCAGTTTCAGCTATTTCTGACGGAATACCCTGTAATCTTAAGGTCTCTAGAACAGATACCATGAGTGCGTTTACCAACGCTTCCTCTCTGGCTATGGCTGATGCCGAAACATCCTCCTCACTGTCTGAAAAGACAGTACACGAGACACCAATACCAGATGAAGTACCTGCAACTGCAGAAATACGCTCAGAGTCTGAATCCGAGGTTTCAAATAAGGGGTTAGGCGGGGGTCGCTTACTTGCGCCCTGTCCCTGACAAGCCACTTCCACCCGGGACACAAGCTTCCATAATAGCGGACAATGATTTAATCGTCAGTGGGGTGCTGGAGGATCCTGCAGACCCCTTGAGGGGATCCGGAGGAGATACATGAGTGGCAGGGTCCATGATAATTCAGGACACCTTTGCCAGAAAACACAAAAAAACTTTTTTTTTTTTTTTTTTTTTAAATAAAAAAATACCTTTTTTTTTTTTTTATGTGTCTCCCCCTAGCGCAATAGCGCCCCTCAGAGTACCTGCTTCTCGATCCCACAGAGAGAGAGAGGGACCCCCAAGGCTCACCAACCGATGCAGTGAAGTTTCCAACCAACTGCAGTCAGCGTCTGTCTTTACAGACTGGAAGGAGCTGTTGCTTTTTCCCGGGTAGAAGGACGTGGCTCCGCCCCCTGTGTACGCCTTCCGGCGTTTCCCAGCTCTCCACGAGGTAGCTGGGCTCACAAAACATGGCCGCCCCCATAGAAGAGACATAAGACTCCAAAAACATGGCGGCCGGCGTGACCTGAGGACATACATGCATTCGGTCTACGGCAAAATGGCGGCGGACCGCCGAAATCGTTTTCCCAGCACATCCACCTGCATCTCTGCTAAAAGGCGATATATGGATCTACAGAAGATACACTACACATAAGGTAGGATTATACCTCCTATGTCTGCTGTAATGTTACAGTCTGCTGGGTAGAGTGTTAGCTCTTAAACCAAGTCCACTACCCACAAACACATGCTGTATTACAAGGGGGACTTGTAAGTATCAGATATATACTGACCATATATGGAGGGGCCCATAATACATACTGCCTCATAACGAGGAAAAAAGGGAACATTTTACTCACCATACCGAACCGACAGGCACCCTCTCTTCACAATACCCTCTCCACCGGGGTGGGGGTTTGTGGACGCCTCGACTCTCTGGTACCTGGCGTCCAAGCGAGACTTTTAACTCGCAAAGTCAGTCCCTTCACTGGGACTCCGTCGCGGCCGACCCATCGCGGAGCTCTGGTCTGCACGCGCTCGTAGGCAGAAACCGGGGTGACCACTGGATCTCAACATCCAGCCCGTCGCCCGGCCCCGCATACTTACTTGAATATGTCGCGGCCGACCAAGCGCAATGCCATGGTCTGCGCGCGCTCGTAGGCCGGCTGGGGTGACCACAAGTGTCGCCCAGTCCGGCATTTTTGCTTGAAGATCTCACAGGAAAAAAACACTGGAGAAAACTACCTAAAAAATGTCTTTCTTAAAGAAAAAAAGTCTTGCCAGGACCAAAAGATCCCAGCAAGGAACTTAGGTCCTTACTCCTGACTAGACAGAAAAAAACTGATTCCCTGTAGCAGAGAGAGGGAGGATATACCCTCAGGGACTGCCCCTAGGGTGGAGCCAGAACGTTTTGTCTTTCTGCCTAGTCCTACTCCTGCGGAGACAACATAACCCAGCTCTTGAGAATCAAGAAGACTACGTCTGTCAATGAGCGATAGAGAAAAGTAGCCGTACTCTCCGCAGTTACTATCATTTGTGGCAGGGAATGCCACAGTCTTGTAGCCTTTACAGTAAAGAACCCCCTGCGTAGCCTGAGGTTAAATCTCTTCTCTAAACGCATTGTATGACCTTGTGTCCTCATGCATTCCTTGCGACTGAATAGTATTTTTTCTATGCTCTGATCACCATTGAGGTATTTGTAAATCGCTATCATGTCCCCTCTCACACATCTCTTCTCCAGGGAGAATAAATCTAGTGCTTCTAAACGCGCTTCGTAATTAATGTCTTCTAATCCCCTAATAAGTTCTGTTGCCCTTCTCTGTACTCTCTCAAGCTAAAATACATCCCTTCTGAGGACTGGCGACCAGAACTGGACAGAGTACTCCAGATGTGGTCGGACCAGAGTTTTATAAAGTGGTAGGATTATAGTTTTATCTCTGGAATACATCCCCTTCCTTATGCATGCCAAAATTCTGCCAGCTTTGGCAACTGCAGCTTTACATCGCATGCTATTGCCTAATCTATCTTCCACTAAGACCCCCAGATCTTTCTCCATGTTTGATACCCCCAGAGGTTCCCCCCTAGCTTGTATATTGCCTTTAGGTTATTGGTCCCCAAGTGCAATACCTTGCACATTAAACCTCATTTGTATGTAGTTGCCCACTGTTATTTTGTTTAGGTCATTCTGTAAGATTTCTGCCTCATGATTTGAAGTTATTGCCCAGCTCAATTTTGTGTCATCTGCAAAAACTGATATCAAGCTACTGATCCCGTCCTCAATGCTTTTTATGAATAAATTGACCCCAGAACTGAGACTTGGGGGACCCCACTGACCATGCGTTATTTATTACCACCCTTTAACCAGTTCTGTATCCAAGAGCAAACCTTGTGGTTGATGCCTGTCGCCCTTAATTTATAAATCAAGCGTTTGTGAGGAACTGTATCAAACGCCTTAGCAAAATCCAGGTACACCACATCCACAGGTCTCCCACCGTCTAGCTCAAAATGATGCGTTAAACATGAGGGGTGGCAAAAAAAAAAAAAAAAAAAAAAAAAAAAATTTAAAAATTCAAGGCTAAACAGTAGCCAACAGGAACTCAACAACTGGAGCACATATGGGAAAAAAAAAAACATACACCCTTAAAAGGTGATCAGGTTCTCTTAAACTGCAGCCTGCAAAACCTTGCAGCCAAAAAGGAAGCATCTGCAGATGCTAACACATCCACTTTATAAATTTGTGTGCACCGACAACCAGGTGGCCACCTTGCAAACCTGGGTCACTGACGCCTGATGGTGGAAGGCCCAGGAGGCACTAAGCGCCTTAGTAGAGTGCGTCTTGACAAGGAAAGGAGGAACCTCACCCCTGATGGAATAGGCCTGAACCACTTGTCTGATCAATCTGGAAATGGTCGCAGAGGAAGCGGACAACCCTTTGGAGGTCTGTCTGAGCAAATATAAAAAAAAAAAAAAAAAAAAGGAGTGACTTTCTGAAAGACTCCATAGCTGCCAAGTACACCCTAACTGTCCAGACCACATCCCAGGCATGCAAGGCAATTTCATTTGGATTTTTAGGCCTGGGACACAGGGAAGGCAACATGTCTTCATTCAAGTGAAAATCAGAGACAACCTTTAGTGATTCACAGGGATAAGGTGGTTCTTTACCCCTGTCCATTCCTTCCAGATAAGGTGGACAGGACAACGCCGCCAGTTTCGACACCCTGCGCGCAGAGGTGATAGCCACCAAAAAGGCCACCTTCTGGGATAGCGTAAGCAGGAGAATCTCCCAAATATTTTTAAAGGGAGGCTTCTGTAGAGCTGACAGCACCAAATTGAGATCCCAAGGCAGCAATGGAGCCCGCACTGGAGGGACCAAATGTCAGGACACCGTGAAAAAAAAAAAAAAAAAGTTTATACCAGGTAGTCGACACCTGGCCTTGAGACGAGACTCGAGGCCAATTTCTATTCAACCCCCGTTGAAGGAAGGAGAAGATCTGAGCCACTGGGAAGGAGCGAGGATGAACCCCAAGCAAATCACACACTGCAATGCAAGTCTTCCATGTACGATTGTAGAACTAGAAGTATATTTCCCAGCTTTCAACAGTGTAGGAATCACCAATTCTAAACCTCCATCCTTAAGCACCTGTAGTTCAACAGCCAAGCTGTCAAATCCAGCGCCTAAAGTGGAATGGAAGATCGGTCCTTGGGACAGCAGATCCTCCCTGAGAGGAAGCTTCCAAGGAATGTCAGCAACCAGCTGCACCAGATCTGCGTACCAAGCCAGACGAGGCCAGTCCGGAGCCACTAAAATGACTGGAATCCCTTCTGCCTCGAGCCTGCGTAGAAGTATGGGCTGAAGCTTAAGAGGGAAGGCGTAAATTAGCCGATACTGACCCCACGGGGCCACCAGCGCATCTGGAGTCCGCCAGATGATCCCTTGACCAAGCCACAAACCTGCACCACTCCATTGAGCCGAGACTCCAACAGATTTACCTCGGGGGTACCCCACCGGAGACAGCTGATGAAACCTCTCCAGATGAAGGGACCACTTCCCTTGGTCCAATGCCTGCCAATTTTCCACCCCAGGAATGTGTATGGCGGAGAGGGCCTGGAATGAACCATTCTGCCCACCTTTAAATGCAGGCTACCTCCAGAGCCGCCAGGGCACTTCTTGTGCCCCCTTGGCAATTGACATAAGCCACGGCCATAGCATTGTCCGATTGAATGCGCACTGGACAGCCCTGAAGACTATCCGTCCAATTATCCAGACAGTGATCGCTCAGAGTTCCAAGATATTGATTGGTAGTATGGACTTTCAGAGTCCAGGTCTCTGAGCAGAACGTCTCCCCAGCTAGAAGACCTTTAATGATGTCGGTAGCTTCAAACAGGCGATCTCCTTGGAAAAGGATCAGTCAAGGCAATTTTTGAAGTCTGATCCGCAGACCAGCAATTGAGCCAAAAGACACAGCAAAATAGAGGTGAGCCATCAGGAGAGCTGCAGTCAATGAGGCATCACAGATAAACTGCAGCCACTGTACCAGCTGGTCCACCAGTTTGGTAAAGGCAGGGAGGGGGCTGTTCCCCCCTCCAGGTCGCAGCGTAGGAGCTTAGCCCAATTAGTTTGCAACACTAGGGCAATGGTGAATACCGGCCTCATTGCCAAACCAGCCAGAGTGTATGTATTGCGGGCCACAGCCTCCACCTTCCCGTCAGCTGGATCCTTAAAGGCCAAGGACTCTTCAACCAGAATCATTGTTGACTTGTTCAATCTGGAAACTAAGGGAAGAAGGGGAACCCAGGGGTCCAACCGTCCCAGGGAGGAACACTGCAACTCGGGCAGAGACCCTGGTCGTATGCGAACTCACAAGGAGTTTAACTCTCAGGCCAGCCCCCGTCTAGTGGGGCTATGTCACGGTCAACCTAGCGTGGAGCCGAGGTCTGTGCGCGCTCGCCAGACTGGAGTGACCACTGGATCTAGATTATCCAGCCAGTCACTGAGTCCGGCAGATCTCACAGGAGAAAAAAAAAAAAAAAAAAATCAATTTTGCCGGGACCAAAGATCCCAGCAAGGAACTGTTTTTACTCCTGATGAGGCAGGGAGAAAAAATAATAAAAATCTGGAGTGGCTACAGCAGTATACCCCCTGGGACTGCCCACAGGTGTACACAGAATTATTTTCTGCCTAGTATCCTACTCCTGTAGGGGGCAGTTTAACCCAATGGTTATGAATACTAGGAGCTGGGTCCTTCACTCCAAAACTAAAGTTTCTCGTTCATTGGAGAGGGAATAAAACTTGTGTCAGTTTTTATTGCTGTCTGTGCCCCCATTAGGGAGATTCATCCTCGCTATTTGACCTGTTTGCTATCCTCAATAAAAAAGTGAAAATAGATGAAATCTTGAAATGGGGACACTAGTTCTGGTGACCTGGGGGTCCCCCAGAAACTCCCCTAATATTGCAATGATTTCCCTTCACTTTCCTGTTTGAAAGTGAAGGGAAATATCCACAATGGGACAGACCAAAAAAAAAAAAAAAAAAATTTGGACAGGGGTTATAACCCTCCCTTATTCAAAATAACGTTTATCCCACAGTTCTACTTTAATGGTTAGTGCTGGCACCAGGGCACTTGCCCAAGATCAGTGCGGTCAATCTTGCAAGGTGGGCATGTTAGCACAAACCACTTGTTCCGAATGGAGCACCTTACAAAGACCGATAGCTGCACTTACAGCGCAGAGGGAGGTACTAGTACTCTACTTGAGCATCACAAAATGAAATCAGAGGTCATGCAGGGGAGAGGCTGACAGAAAACAGCCGCAGCAAAGTGATTAACTGGAGAACTGATCAGGGTTTCATTGATATGGATCCCCTTCAAGGGTTCTAAAAGCTGGGCATTTGGGTCATGACCTGAAAAGCTCCCGATTGCTAGTATGCATTGGCACTCTTGGGAGCTTTACGGTACCCACTAGTATGCAATGGGAGCTTTACGGTACCCACTTGTATGCAATGGGAGCTTTACGGTACCCACTTGTATGCAATGGGAGCTTTACGGTACCCACTTGTATGCAATGGGAGCTTTACGGTACCCACTTGTATGCAATGGGAGCTTTACGGTACCCACTTGTATGCAATGGGAGCTTTACGGTACCCACCACCATCTACCATGCTGGGAGTGTGCAGTAAGTGGTTTACACAGGGCCTAATATATACAGCTGCTCGGCATTAAGGCCCACCCGCTGAGAGACCACATACATGTGTGCAGTCTGCCTGAATAGGTTAAACATAAGGCTCGAAGCCTGTGCAAATACTGACGGCCATGCCCACAAGGTTTTTGTTTTCTTCCGACACTGGCCCTGATGAAAATTTGTATGCAGCCAAAAAACCACAGGTCAAGTATCACAATGTTTATTGATAGATACAAGTATATAAAATCAGGGCATGAACATGACTTGATAAATTAAGTAGACTTAATTTCAATACTATAATAAAGGAGGACCAATTCATTTGCTCACCATTTTAAGCATCACACCCACAAATAACCACGTATCTCAGGGTAGCCATCAATCTCTCAAAAACGGAGCAGGTTTTTTTTTTTGTGCAAGTAACTTTTTTTTTTTTCTTTTTTTAGGTTTTTAAAGACTTGTGCACTTGCCCAGGCTCAAAGATATTAGAATCTAGCACAAAAAAAAAAGCCCATTACTAGAGGTAGAAGTACAGGCAATACACATACTATTACGGTAACATCCATGAATTACAGTTAAAGGATTTTCTGTAACAACCAAATTGATAATCAGATATTGCAACAAGTCAAGTATTACACTGAGCAAAGTGCATCTCTACAGTATTCTTCAGTGTTGCTAAATCAGTTTGTTTTGTTTTTCTTCCTCCTTTATGGCCCAGAAAGGTTAATTTTTTTTTCGGCAGCTCTAGAAGTCCTCGCCAGAGACCATGTGTGTTTTGGGAACCCAGGATGTAATTATTGCATGCTGCTAATGCACAGATCTAAACATTACAGATACTCTAAAAAATATTGCATGGCTGACTATGATTAAGACATTACACTTAAAAACCTCTTTTAGAGCAGAAGGAATCCTAAATAGACATGCCTCTGCATATACAGATTTGCGAAAATGTTACAGCGGAATGGATTTTCGCAGTGGTTAGGTCAAACGTGATTTAATTCTTAGCAACAGTGTCTGCACAACATTAAGGCTTTGGCTGGTTCTTTAGTCGGCTTCCTCTTCAGATTCCTCTTCTTCAGCAGTCTCCAGCCAAGTTAGCCATTGGTTCACCTGCAAAGCGAGTTAAAAAGTATTAAACCACATCATGCCGGCTGTGCTCTGCAGCAGTAAACACATTACAATGGGATCCAGATGTAGGTCGTTCATAAACTGTCAAACATGTTACCTATCCTTTTCACTCCATAATCAACTCTGATGACCCAAGCCAAATATAAAAGCTTGAAATGTCCAACATGAGATACACTATTACCAAAAGTATTGGGACGCCTGCCTTTACAGGCACATGAATTTTAATGGAATCCCAGTCTTCGATTGTAGGGTTCAATATGGAGTTTAAAGCAAGGTCCATAAAGACATGGGTAAGAGTTTGTGGTGGGGGAAACTTGACTGACCTCAACCCAATAAAATGCCTTTGGAGGTAAATTTGGGTGGAGACTGCGAGCCAGTCCTTCTCGGCCACATCAGTGCCTGACCTCACAAATGTACTTTGGGAAGAATGGTCAAACATTCCCATAGACACTCCTAAACCTTGTGGACGGCATTCCCAGAAGAGTTGAAGCTGTTATAGCTGCAAAGGGTGGGCCGACTCAATATTGAACCCTACAGACTAAGACTTGGATGCCATTAAAGTTCGTGTGTGTGTAAAGGCAGGCGTCCCAATACTTTTGGAAATATAGTGCAAGTATAGCTGGAGTGCCAGAGACAGATTAAGGCAGAAAAGGGCACTATTTCAAGGTTGCAAATTGCCACCCACCCCTCCATTCGGTTGGTCAACATTGAAAAGGATTGCAGTAATTTACTACTCATCAATGAGTAGCTATCCAGCATCTTTAAACAGACGCAACCAACTGACGCATCTGCAGCAGAAACCGGTGGGGCTTTAAAAAAGCAAATGCGTCATTGAGCCACCATTGTTATGTGCTGATCACAGCACAAAGACCAGCCTGTTGCAGATCAGTAGCCTGGACTGATTGCGGCAGGACCGGATTCCAAAACATGTAATTAGCGCTAATCCTTACCACTGGTCCCAAGGTGTTAAAAAAAAAAAAAAAAAACACACAAAGGGCAGGAGGGGGGGATTAAAGACTCGGATAAAAGGGTCTCAATTTCCAAACCTTTATCCCCTTAAACGCATAGCCCTTGGTTTGGGGGGACCTTGGGTCAGAGCCTGAGCCAGCTGCTTCCACCCCCTGAGAAGCTCAGTGCACACTGGGGATGTGGAACAGAGCTTGTGACTGAGTCACTGCTTCCTGAGAACAAGAATCGAGTGATCAGCAGTCTTTGATCACTCAGTTCTTGGTGTAAAGATGGAGGACGACAATTGCAGCATCTGATTTTTTTTTTTTTTTTAATTCCCAAACTATTTTTAATGCTAGTCCACCAACCATTATATAATTGTATGGTGCCCAATTGACATTAAGTTCTTGTATGCCTCATTTAGAAATCAAAAGCTATTAACTAGTTAATAGTCTACCACTTTTTCAGAGCAGGCATAGGAATGTTAACTTCTCTCTCCCAGAAAATACCACTTGCAATCCCCCCTCCCCAAATACGGTTAAAAATGTACCATACATCCTCCCCAAAAACATAATTGGACCATCCCTACACCTAAATCTATATAAACATCTACAGTATATAGAGGAATCAGGACCTCCTTTATCCTGCTGGTGATCTTCTAGTGATAAAGACCTATATAGGGGAAATCAGGACCTTCCTTCCTCCTGCTGGTGATCCCTCTCGTGATAAAGCTCGACTGTCAAATTTATCCAGAGGGGAGGTCACTGCCTCCCCAACTGTTTAAGACCTGCTGATTGGCCACTAGGGCACATGGGAAAAAGACATTTTGCCACCACACACCATTATAGCAACACAGCATGATGGGATAAGTGAGTACTCTTTCTGTAGGTGCATTTGCGTGGTTTATCACTGAACGGGCAAAGTGACCTGTGTGCAATATACTGTACAGTTCCCCGTTTGCTTTAGTCCCCCTCTCCCAGAACCACACATTTCTCCTTTATGCCCCTGGAAGCAAAGAATCCATCTGGTACTTCTGGGTATAACAAAACACATGACAGTGTTGGGCCAGTCATCAATGCCATCTATTAGGAACTACAACTTGAGAATCTAGTAGCTTACAAAAGGGGAGCTTCTCCTGGTCCCAGCAGCTGAATGGTGCAGTGGGGGAGCAATAGAAAAGCAAGTTATGCTCTACTGGAAGGAGGGAGGGCAAACAGTTGCTCTTCCCTGGAAAAAAACAAAAAGATTTGCTATACACGAGTTAATGAACATCCTTTACCTGGAATAAAGCTTTTCCTTTTCCTGGAAACTCTTGTGTAATATCTTCCTTCCAAGCCAAGAAAGCTTCTTCTTCTATTATCTCCATGTCATAGAAATGGACGAAGAAGCGGAGCAACATGCCTGTAATGACGTTTAAAAATATTAGAAACAGAAATGACTGCCAGAGAACAAAGGAGCACATAGCAAGTGGAAGAAGATGTACCTTTAGGGAAGTTTTTACTGTAGCAGTGCACCTGGAGTGCATACAAGGCGCTGACTTGCAGGTCAACATGGTCATGGAGGAACTTCTGCATTACTGGCTTGAAAGACAGCAACAGCTGCTTCTCCTGTTCCAGCTGCTCTTTAGATGGTGCTGCCACTTGCTCAGCATCTTCCGTTGGGCAAACCTCGTTAGAAATATACTGTAAAAAGCTGCAAGACAAAAGGGTTTAAAAAGGGCTTAAAAAAAAGCATAGAGAAAGTTTGCAATCCAATTTTACACATTGAGAGCCCATTCACACTAGCACAACTTGTGAGGTGACTTGTGTAGCCCCAGGTCGCTTGACATAACAAAAGCAATGTTAATCAGTGCCGTCTTCATTGGCACTACTGAAGTCACTCCGACTTCAGAAAAGGGTCCTGTACTACTTTGAGGCGACCTGTGATTCGACTGTCCCATATACTTCAATGGGAGTCGCCTCCTTATCTTAATTGAAGCGACTTATCAGACTTTCCAGGAAGAAGAAAGATTAGCCAGGCAATCCCCACAGACAAAGTCGCCCGTCTCTTCCCAAGTCGTCTCTTCCCAAGTCGTCTCTTCCCAAGTCGTCTCTTCCCAAGTCGTCTCTTCCCAAGTCGTCTCTTCCCAAGTCACGGGGCGACTTTCTGGTCGTGGTAGTGTGAACCGGCTCTAATACCAATTGTTGATGTAGCCATAAGAGCGATTTACCCTCTATGCTTTTCCTGCAATGAATCTAGCAAGCACCCGCTGAGACTACACATTGTGAGTCTGTCAGCAAGTCCTGGCCAACAGGACTGGGAACGGCCTCCTGTATAGAGGGAGCGATCTCCCATTTCTCATCTTTGCAAAGCAGGGATGAGAAACTTCGAGATTTACAAGTAAAAGCAGCACTCTATACAGAGTTAGGCACACATCTAAAAACCCTTGATCGCCCTAGATGTTAACCCCTTTCCAGCCAGTGTCATTAGAGAGTGTATATCAGCACTGATTAGTATATAAGGGTCAGTGTATATTAGCACTGATCATTATTATAAGGGTCAGTGTATATTAGCACTGATCACTATTATAAGGGTCAGTGTATATTAGCACTGATCACTATTATAAGGGTCAGTGTAGCAGTGTGTTTGCCGTTTCTGTCCGAGCGGACTGAGGGGGGTTTTGATTGGTGCCCATCACATATCATTTGCCTGTACTGTAGGGACGTCTTCTATAGCCAATTTCTACTAGACAGTTCACCGGAATTCACCTCTTATTTGCTTGGTTGTTTGAGATGGCATCACTTCTTATCCTATGGAGGTTGTTGGGTTATGTACCTACAGCATAAGGTTTATGATGGTATGTTGAATGCAATTCTGGTTATGCTCAATCCCGTCGCCTCTGGTCACTGCTGACACTACTAGTGTGCTGCTGTATATGCCCCCCCCCTTACTCATGCACTAATTACTTTCGTATACTGTTGATGCCATTTCTCATGGTTTTGGTTTTCCTTTTTCTTTGTGTTTAGTTTTGTATTGTATGCTAAAAATCTAATAAAAATTATCGGATTTAAAAAAAAAAAAAAAAAAAAAAAAGGGTCAGTGGCAGTTCCCCCACCAGCATCAGATACACTTTGAAGTCTCACTTTCACGCAAAACAAATATACACTTAATGATTTATAGCAGTATAGCAGAAAATGAACATTCGTTTTCAAAATTAGTTTAGATCATTAAGAAAAATAAAAACCCAGTGGTGATCAAGTACCATCAAAAGAAAGCCATTTTTTTTTTTTTTTTTTTTATTAAACACAAATTTTGTTCGGGCATAGCATTGAAACTGCGAGCCAGGCCTCCTGTCCAACATCAGTGCCCGACCTCACAAGTGCACTTTCAGAATGTTATTTAAGTTCATGTGTGTGTAAAAGGCATGCGTCCAATACTTTTAATAGTGGGTTCATTTACTAAAGGTAAATCCACTGTGCACTGGAAGTGAAGTGCAGTTGCTGTAGATCTGAGGGAAATATGCAAGGGAAGTCAACAGCATGTTTTGCTTGCACATGATTGGATGTTGGAAGTCAGCAGAGCTTCCCCCAAGATCTACAGCGATCTTGGATTTGCCTTTAGTAAAATCAACCCCATAAGGGATTACTTGTTTCCCACCCCCATAACAGCTAAACACATCCTTCGTCCTATGAAGGTGGGAGGAGGAGAAGAAGGAAGAAGAAGAAGGAAGAAGAAGAAGGAAGAAGAAGAAGGAAGAAGAAGAAGGAAGAAGAAGAAGGAAGAAGAAGAAGGAAGAAGAAGAAGGAAGAAGAAGAAGGAAGAAGAAGAAGGAAGAAGAAGAAGGAAGAAGAAGAAGGAAGAAGAAGAAGGAAGAAGAAGAAGGAAGAAGAAGAAGGAAGAAGAAGAAGGAAGAAGAAGAAGGAAGAAGAAGAAGGAAGAAGAAGAAGGAAGAAGAAAAGGAAGAAGAAGAAGGAAGAAGAAGAAGGAAGAAGAAGAAGGAAGAAGAAGGAAGAAGAAGAAGGAAGAAGAAGAAGGAAGAAGAAGAAGGAAGAAGAAGAAGAAAGAAGAAGAAGAAAGAAAGAAGGAAGAAGGAAGAAGAAAGAAAGAAGGAAGAAGAAGAAGAAAGAAAGAAGGAAGAAGAAGAAGAAAGAAAGAGGAAGGAAGAAGAAAGAAAGAAGGAAGAAGAAGAAAGAAAGAAGGAAGAAGAAGAAAGAAAGAAGGAAGAAGAAGAAAGAAAGAAGAAGAAGAAGAAGAAAGAAAGAAGGAAGAAGAAGTAAGAAAGAAAGAAGAAGAAGGAAGAAAGAAGGAAGAAGAAGAAAGAAAGAAGAAAGAAGAAGAAGAAAGAAGAAAGGAAGAAAGGAAGGAAGAAGAAGGAAAGAAGAAGGAAGAAGAAGAAAGAAAGAAGAAAGAAGAAGGAAGAAGAAGAAAGAAAGAAGAAAGAAAGAAAGAAAGAAGGAAGGAAGAAAGAAAGAAAGAAAGAAAGAAGAAAGAAAGAAGAAAGAAGAAAGAAAGAAGAAAGAAAGAAGAAAGAAAGAAGAAAGAAAGAAGAAAGAAAGAAAGAAAAGAAAAAAAGAAGAAGAAAAGAAAGAAAGAAAGAAAGAAAGAAAGAAGAAAGAAAGAAAGAAAGAAAGAAAGAAAGAAAGAAAGAAAGAAAGAAAGAAAGAAAGAAAGAAAGAAAGAAAGAAAGAAAGAAAGAAAGAAAGAAAGAAAGAAAGAAAGAAAGAAAGAAGAAGAAAGAAAGAAAGAAAGAAAGAAGAAAGAAAAAGAAAGAAAGAAAGAAGAAGAAAGAAAGAAAGAAAGAAAGGAAAGAAGAAAGAAAGAAAGAAAGAAAGAAAGAAAGAAAGAAAGAAAGAAAGAAGAAAGAAAGAAAGAAAGAAAGAAAGAAAGAAAGAAAGAAAGAAGAAAGAAAGAAAGAAAGAAAGAAAGAAAGGAAGAAAGAAGAAAGAAGAAAGAAAGAAGGAAAGAAAGAAAGAAAGAAAGAAAGAAAGAAGAAGAAAGAAAGAAAGAAAGAAGAAAGAAGAAGAAAGAAAGAAAGAAAGAAAGAAGAAGAAAGAAAGAAAGAAGAAGGAAAGAAAGAAAGAAAGAAAGAAGAAGAAAGAAAGAAAGAAAGAAAGAAAGAAAGAAAGAAAGAAAGAAAGAAGAAAGAAAGAAAGAAGAAAGAAAGAAAGAAGAAAGAAAGAAAGAAAGAAAGAAGAAAGAAAGAAAGAAAGAAAGAAAGAAAGAAAGAAAGAAGAAAGAAAGAAAGAAAAGAAAGAAGAAAGAAAGAAGAAAGAAAGAAAGAAGAAAGAAGAAAGAAGAAAGAAGAAGAAGAAAGAAGAAGAAAGAAGAAAGAAAGAAAGAAAGAAAGAAAGAAAAGAAAGAAGAAAGAAAGAAAGAAAGAAAGAAAGAAAGAAGAAAGAAGGAAGAAGAAGGAGAGAAGAAGAAGAAGGAGAAGAAAGAAGAAGAAGGAAGAAGAAGAAGAAGGAGAAGAAGGAGAAGAAGAAGAAGAGAAGAAGAAGAAGAGAAGAAGAAGAAGGAGGAATAGAGAAGAAGGAGAAGGAGAAGGAAGAAGGAGAAGGAGAAGAAGAAGAAGAAGAAGAAGGAGGAGAAGGAGGAGGAGAAGGAGGAGGAGAAGGAGGAGGAGAAGGGAGAAGAAGAGGAGAAGGAGGAGGAGAAGGAGGAGGAGAAGGAGGAGGAGAAGGAGGAGGAGAAGGAGGAGGAGAAGGAGGAGGAGAAGGAGGAGGAGAAGGAGGAGGAGAAGAATGATGAGAAGGAGGAGGAGAAGAATGATGAGAAGGAGGAGGAGAAGAATGATGAGAAGGAGGAGGAGAAGAATGATGAGAAGGAGGAGGAGAAGAATGATGAGAAGAATGATGAGAAGAAGGAGGAGAAGAATGAGGAGAAAGAGGAGAAAGAGGAGGAGGAGGAACACACACATACATATCCTCACCTGGTCATCAAAATATTCACAAATCCTTTATCTACATGAAGTTTAGGAGAGATGTTATCCTTAATCCACTTGTAGATGGTCTGTGGAGAAGGATCCATCTCTATTTGTTTCAGCAACTCTTTCTCTAGTTTCATCAGCGGAAACAAGAAGCTCAGTCCTTTCCCTTCCAGGATCTCCAGCATGCGGTCTTTGTTCTGGTCGATTTCTATGAGAGCGCAATATTAGCAATTAGGCAACTCTGACACAAAACATGAGCAATGGTTTCTCCAGTGTGCCAACCTTACCTGGTAACATCTTCTGCATGTTGACTTTGCTGAGCTGGAAGAGTTCGGTCAGCCACTCTTTGTCCTTTAGTTTGGCCAGCTGCTGCAGACAGAGCAGGAAGAGAGGGAAGTGGGTGCCGTTCTCCAGAGGCTGGGCCAGTTCAGAAATGCTCACCAGCTCCGCTATTATGGCACGGGCTGCGAATTGTGCCAGGTAGGATTTTACCAGGGGTATGTCCACCTCTAGCTTGGGGCACTGGTCTAGCACATTCAAGAAAGCCTATAAAAACAAAAAAAATGCCAACGATAAATACAAAGCCACCAATAGGATTTCAAGATTAACCGTTTCCCGACCAACCACAGTACATATACTGCAGACGGGCAACTTGTACAGGCACCAACGTACCCGTACATCATGGCTTTCTTCCAGGTTCAAGGCACGTGCGCCCTGCTGCGACTGAACACAGCAGGACTTAGTCAGCAGGTCCCAGCCAATGATTCAAGGCCGGAACCTGTTGTGTCCACTCATAGCCCAGAGCCCCGTTTGTGTCCACTCATAGCCCAGAGCCCCGTGTTGACAATCAATGCAAGGCTCTGTACAGAGGAACAATTTCTCTTATCCCTGCAAAGCAGGAATAAAGGCCCGTACACACGTACCGATCGTCGGCATACAAACGTCGGTGGACGAAGGATCTGCCGATTGTACGCGTGTTAGTATGGTGCCTCCGACAGATGTCTGCGCACAATCCGCGGACAAAAGTCTTTCGTGCAAACATGAAAATATTTGTATGCCGACACCAGAACGGACGATTGTTCGCCTGTCAGTACACAATTCGGCCGACAGACCGCAGATTTGCAAGACTGGGCATGCTCAGAAAATAGAAAACACAGGGAAAGTTAACCATTACATGACATCACTTCTGCAGTCGGCGGACAAAATTCTTGTGCTGTCCTTGTGCTGTCTTTGCACTTTTCAGCAGACACCGACATCCCGGGGAGAAAAGAGGAACATTTGTAAGCCGACCATCGGTACGTGTGTACGGGGCTTTAGAAACAAAAAGCTTCAGTTAAAGGCTGCACATAATATACACATTTAACCCCTTATTTGTCCTAGATTTTAACCCTTTCCCAGGCAGTGTCATTAGTACAGCAACAGTGTATAGTATCACTGTATCCGTGTCATTTAGTCAGTTCCCACCCAGCGTCAGATTGCCTGCCGCACTCTCAGCTCCACTGTGATCACAGCCATTACTAGTTAAAAAAAAAAAAAAAATAGTATACATCTCAGCTATAACTTTCATGCAACCCAATATACACTTATTGGATTTTTATTTATTTATTTTTTAATACCAAAAAGACCTGTTGCGGAATACACTTTGGCCTAAATTGAAGACTTTACCTGCATGTTTTATAGCAAAGCAAAAAAAAAAAATTCTCTCTCCACACCCACCTGTTATCAAATGCCAACAAAGCTCTACTAGTGTGGAAAAAGGATATAAATTTTGATTGGGTACAGCATTGCACAACTGCGCAATTACCAGTTAAAAAAAAAAACGCAGTGCCGAATATAAAAAAAAATGGCCTGGTTATGACGGGGTAAAACATTCTGGAGCTGAAGGAATTTAGCAATATACCTGCATGAAGTTGTCACTTGTTGCCACTCCCTCTTGACGCAATATACCGATCAGTGCACTTGCGCGCTCCTTGTCTTCGTCAGAGCGGTCCAGGGATTGCAGGACGATCCGGCTAATCATTTCCGGGATGAAGTGTTTTGGAGCTCTCATTTCTTTCACGCTGTTTATGGCATCTGCCGCGTTACCGTTATTCAAGTAGTCAGTCACAAATGCTTCCTGAAATTCAGAGCATTCTCAAGTCATGCAAACCATTTAGAAATGACGACACAGGCTCAGTTCCCTGCAAAATCGTTTCGCGCTGACATTTCAAAGATTCGCTTTAAATCAAAAAAGGCAGCCACTAACCACAGCTACTTCGGGTTTAGCAATGGAAATCTAATTTAGCACATTATCAAAGGCCAGTGCAAAAATTGGAATATCTAATAGCACTTTTCCACTGCAAGTACCAGCTCGGCTCCACTCGGCCCTGCTTGGCTTGGTTTGGTTTTCCACGGCTGGTACCGCATGGTACAGTGTTGGAACGGTACGGTTTGGTACGGTTTGCTTTTCCCCTAATAGTAAGTGGGTGGGATAACAATTCTCTGACCAATCAGTGGCTAGTAGTGACAGTCAAGGCTGCATGCAAAGGATTGTGGGATATGGTACCGGTACGGCGCTCTTGGAACCACAACTGAGGTGGTACTGTTTAAGCGAGCCATACCGTTCGGTTCCATGGAGTGGAAAAGCGCCGCCGTACCGAACCGTTCCTACACCGTACCATGCAGTGGAAAAGCGCAAAAGCGAGCCAGACCATTCGGTTCCATACAGTGGAAAAGCGCCATATGTACGTAGGCTTGAACATCATGTTACACACCCTTCAGTTCCAGCGAAGTCTCAATGGCTGACCAGAGTCAAATTTATGGTTACGTAATGGACATATCAAGCTTGGAAAAACAAGGAATGGGGCAACTGAAGGTTAGCCAGAGTAATTTTGGAAAGTGTTATTTTCAAGTTTTCCCTGGGGCATGCAATCTTCCAAACACAGAAAAATCCAAACAAAAAAAGCCCTTGCAAATATAAAAAAATTTTGCCAAGTCATGGCGATCCACCATGTCATAACAGACAAGCAGTTTTTCCAAACCTCTAAAGACTGCTGCCATCCAAAGGGGTTGATTTACTGAAACTGGAGAGGGAAAAATCTGGTGAAGCTCTGCACAGAAACCAATCAGCTTGCAGGTTTTTTGGTCAACGCTTAAATTGACCGTTTGAAGTTAAAAGCCGATTGACTACCATGCACAGCTTTTGCACTCTCCAATTTTAGTAAATTAACCCCAAAGTTTTGCTAAATGGGAAGAAAACATGCAACTGGCAGTACATAGAAGTGACTTTATACTGCTCTGCCGGCTTCAATGAATGGAAATGGGACAAGGGAAGTTCAGTCGCATGACACGCTTTGTCTTCAATCTAAAACATTACCCCTGGACCAAAATGCAAGCTCTGCATTGCAGAATGCTTTTTTTTTTTTTTTTTAATGGGCTGTAAAGGTAGGCTACAGCATAGGCTTAAGCCTACACCTAAATGGATCGAATCTTGGCCAGTCCCTGCTGAACTGGTTGAGATTCGATTGACGTATGAGCAGAATGGTTGCACTCAAGTCAATTCATCGAGCAACCTTAAGTTGTTGTAAAGGCTCAGGGGTTTTTACCCATACATTCCAGGTAAAGGTAAAAAAAAAAAACCTTGTGTCCAGCGACCCCCATATCTCGATCCAGTGATGTGTCTTGGCTCTCCGTGGACTCTCCCTCACTGGCTAAGACAGAGGGTGCCATCGGCTCTCACTGCTGTCAATCACAACCAGTGAGCCAATGAGAAGGGGTGGTGCTGAGCCGGGGTTCAGTGTCTGAATGTTGCCCACACAGCAAGCGGTTTGCTGTGGGGGCACGAGCATCAGTGGGGGACCCTAAAAGAGGACAGGGGCTCCCTCTGTGGAAAACTGCAAAGAGCAAGCAAAAAAAAAAGCACTTAAAATATTACTCTCAGTACAAACAGTCCTTTTTTGCATATAGCTCCCAGCCAACAGAGCACAATAGCACTGCAGGAGGGATTGCCCCATCAACTAAGTTAAATCGGCCAATTTACTTTCCTGGCCCCGTAAAAATAAAGAAAAAAAAAAAAAGGCAAAATGTAGTAATTTTGGATAACAGCTTACAGTAAGTTTAAGTAGCTCTTCCTTTGATGGTGGAGGCTTCTTCACACTCTTGGCAGGTTTCTCTTGGATGGGAGGTGGGTTGGTTTTTAGGCCAAGCTGTGGTGTCTAGGAGGAGAACAAACAAGTCAGTAACAAAACAAAATTAAAAAACCCCACCAGAACGGGAAAAAAAAAGGCTTAAGAGATCTCACCTGTCCCATGGGTGGTGTCTGGGTGCGAGGCGGCATCATGCTCATCTGAGGCTGGAGCTTTGGCACTTGTGTCTTGTTCATTAGAAAAGACTGAGCTGGTCTCAGGCTTATCTGGGGGAAGATTAGACAAAATGAAAGGTTAACCCCATAGAGAGCTCTAATGCTCAGAGAATTCGGTCTAATAGTCACAGCCCTCATATCTCATAATCTTGCTCAGTGGACGCTGGTCACTATGAAAAAGGGGAGGCAGGGAGGTAAAGAATGGGATGAAGGGAGTAGGAGAAAAATGAGAGGAAAGGAGGTGGGGGGAAGAAGTTTCCAGCAACAAGTCCTCATAATAACGCGTCTTTTCTTAATCATCAGGCGACCATGAGAAGCAGCTTCCATCTGGAAGTACGTACCTCGTCTGCATTAAGCTGGCCTTTTTTAATAAACCGAGGCGGCATATCCTTTGACTGCCCTTGTTGCGATAAGAGCCCCTGACTCTGGTACATCTGGCCTTGCCCCTTTTAGAAAGATTGAGATTACGATAAAGTTAGACATCAGCTACCAGAACATTCCATTAACTTTTTCTAGAAAAAAGTGGCAATTCTCTGCAGGCTTGTAGCTGCCGGTTTCCTATAAGAGCCAATATTCTGAATGCAGCTTAAAATTATCAACAAGACATTTGCTAAGCCAGGGTTTCTCAACCAGGGTTCCTCCTGAGGTTGAAAGGGTTCTTTGAGCAATTTCTGCCTCTCAGATAAGTGCCTACTGAAACCATTCATCGTTTTAGCTATCTGTAAGGGGGGTAATTCTTCCCAATGACCATTACACAAATGCATCATGAGTTGTAGACGGTACGTTTTTGTAGGGGTTCCCTAAAACTGGAAAACTTCAAGGGTTTCTCTGTTGAAAAAGGTTAAGAAAAGCTGACCAAAAATGCAGCAAGCAAGATTTTTACCCCCACAATGGGAGTGCAACAGACCAAGTGTAAAGACATACATAGAATTTAAAAGGATGCATTTTTCTTGAGCTTTTCTTGCGCTAAGTGCAGATAAATTCATATTCATTGAAATTCATGGATAAAAAGATACAATGCATTTTTATCTATCTCTATCATTTTCGGTTTTCGCCAAGTCCACCCTGCATTCTCTGTACCAAAATTTCCATTCGGTGCCCTCTACTATAAAGTACAGGCATACCCCGCTTTTAAGTACACAATGGGACCAGAGCATGTATGAAAACGAAAATGTACTTAAAGTGAATCAATATCCTTTTTCATTTCCTAGGCAAGCTGGCTGGCCACAAATAGGATATGTTGTAGTCCTGGGTCCCATCACATTGCTCCCTAAGTTTGGTATCCTTGTCACTTATGGTTTGGGAGTAGTGCCATGTCAAGCCGACCATGATTTCCCATAGACACCAATGTTAAAAACTGGGAGTCATGCCAAGCTGACCAGGCTGTGTCCGTACTCGCGAGTGTACGTAAAGTGAGTGTACTTAAAAACGGGGTATGCCTGTATTTTTCTTAAATGGTCCCAAAACATGTTTTACCCTAACTCCTTGCTTGATCATTAGCTACATCCAGCTGTTGAGCATGCACTGGGGTCTAAATATGTAGAGTGCAAAATCTGGTGCCACTCTGCATAGAAACCAATCAGCTTCCAGGTCTTTTGGGTAAAGCTTAAAGTGATTGTAAAGTCAGGTTTTTATCGTAATGCATAAAATGTTCGCATCCCCTTGAGACATAGCAAGTCACATGGGGTGTTTCAGGAGGGTGTGAACCGAGCTGTACTCTTGCGGGATTGCACTGGCACAGAGTGGATGATCGGCACGGCATCTTTCTGCATGGACTGATGGCACATGCAGCATGCCTTGAATCACCGCAGATGATGCACATGAGCCAGTGGCGTCATTCAACATTGGATTTCTACACAAACAGCAAGATTAGGTTAAACAATCAGCGCCATGTACACATAGTTTATGAGATTGTAATAGAAGAAAGTCAGAATGGAGAGACTTTACCGCCACTTTAAGTAGACCCATCGTGAGATTATGTAGGGCTGACCCTACTTTTGAGCATGCTAGTTGCCTGGATTGTCCTTGCTGATCACTTGCCGGCTGCCTAACTGTAAAATGTACATTGTGACGTTAAATACCAGGATTATGGCAAAACCCCCGCCTAGCTACTCCTGCGGAGCAGAAGTCAATACCCATTGGTGAAGACCATTTGAGGGGCGGTGACTGTCGGAGGACATAAGAGAAACCAGGATTATGGCAAATCCCCCAGTATCTTTCAGTCAGGTGGTCGGCTTTCACATAAAGGGTCCCAGCGGCAGATTGCCACAGGAGAACTTATGCCTCGTTTCCACTGAGCGGATCGGTACGCTAATTTGAGTGTTTCCATTATGAAGGTGGCCCATACAACCGAACCAAACCGCACCATTCCTGGTCCTCCTTCAGATGTAGGGCCATAAGAAATGTTATGGTATGGTAAGGGCGGAGCTACTGGCGTCACACGATACATTCCACCGATTGGCGGACAGGAAAACTTCAATGCTCACATCAAATGAAAGCGCAAAACACCTCATTTGGTGTAAACCCTGCATGGCCCGACTTGCAGTGGAAACGCTCACCTGAATAGACCGGACCATTCTAACCCTTCCAAACTGTACCGACCCGAACCGTTCCGCTCAGTGGAAACGAGGCATTATAGGCCGCAAACAAAAAAGGTCAGAAAAAGACCTGGTCTTCAAGTGGCTACCCATCATGGATAATTTAGGGCTGACACCACTTTTGTCAAACCAAGATACCTGGGATGTCTTGCTGACAACATGAGCAATAAAAAAAAAAAAAACTAACAAGTATAGAATTAGGCAATACAGACATGACTTCCATGTATATCCAGTACAAGTTGGAGTATTAAAGGCAGTCAGGCCTGCAGCAAAAATCGCTCCTAGTTTCGTATGGACAGGTCTGGTTTAAGAGGACTTTAAAAGCAACAACTGGGACATCACATAGGGAACCCATGTAGAAAGGCCCTATTTGAGTATAACCACCCATCAAGTGTCTGCAGATCAATCCATTTTGAACTAGCATGTAGGTGGGGCAATTCACAGTACATTCAAAAATGCTAGGCAAGCTAGAAGTACAAATAGCAAGTCCAGGCTTCTTCCATTAAAGCAGAGTAACACTTTACAGATAAGCCTCCATGAGGACATGCATAAAATGTATGCAATGGAATCCTCCCCGTTTATATCCATGGTACATTGGGTTCTTTTTGCCGACTAGCAGGATTAAATACTGGGATATTTGAACCCAACACCAAGTCCATTTAAACGTAGATATAGGTAAAGTTCTGCTCTAAGGGCTCTTTCACACGGTCCGCATTCCGTTGCGGACCGTGCTCTGCTCAGCGGGGATCGATTCGCCGATCCCAGCTGAGCCGGCGGATGACAGCTCCGTCTCCACACTGTGCGGAGCGGGAGGCGCCAGAGCCCCGCTGCTCTCTATGGGGAATCGGATGAGAGCGGACCGCCTGTCTGCCCTCATCCGATCCCCAGGACAGATAGAAAATAGGGTTTCCATCCTTCCGGATTTCATGGACAGGATCGGATGCGGATGGCAGCGGACATGTCACCGCTGACATCCGCTGCTCCATAGGTCTGAATGGGGCATCGGATCAGATTCACTTAAAAAAAAAAAAAAAAAAAAAAAACTGACAGGCGGATCTGATCGGAACGCCCGTGTGAAAGAGCCCCAAGACTAAAAACTTGAAGGAAAAAAAAAGTGCTTTAGAAAGAAATATTCCACATTAATTATGCATCCAACATTAGTGTGCGCTGTAAGTTGCCGCCAGCATTCTTCTGGTTTCTCTTTGCTGAAGCCTAGAGAAGCATAAATCTTTAGCCTGTCAGCAGATTGGTCTATCTAGATCTATAGGCACTGTACTGAAAATGTAGAGCAACTGAGCATGTGCAGAGCAGGGCGAGACTATTACTGGAATTTAGTAAAGGCACTTTAAATGATTTAGCTATATCTGCAAAAGGGGCCAGCCTGAAGTCACCTAGCAGTACTAACATTTTCTGACTTAAGTTCCACTTTATACTAGAACATGAAATGGATAAAACCTTACCTGGCTTTTCATAAAAGGTTTGCCTCCAATTTCACCAAACTGGGACTGTACAGGAGGTATGATGTGCCCACCATGCCCGTTGAATAACTGGTTTGAACGATGACGACCCATGGTTGGGGAGAACCTGTCCTGTATAACCCCTGGACCAGTACCAATACCACTGCCTGTAACCAGAAAAGATGGTAAGAGGCATGTAAAAAAAAAAAAAAAAAAAAGAAAAAAAAAAAAAAACCCCTCGCACACAAGGCCTAACTACAGACCTGGCATCTGTCTAAACATATCAGCAAGTCCTCCAAGTGGGTCCCTGTCGAGCTTCATTCGTGGTGGCATGAATGGCCCTTCCAAAAAGAAGTCAGTTCGCATTCCTTGTGACATTGAAGGAGGAATGAAGACTCCTAAATCCTGGTGAGATATAAGAAAATGTATTTATAAAATACTGTACATAAACTCCCACCCCCTGCCAAAAAAAAAAAAGACAGAATATGCAAAGCGCCATCACTCACTTTCACTGCATCTTGGCGGATTTGATTGATAGTCTTTGGTCCATTATCATTGAAAGCTTTACGAGGAACCCAGCCGTTTCCTCGCAACTCCGCAGTATCCTGCAGAAAGAAGAAAGAATGAGATCTCAGGACATTGCTTGGGAATAATAAAAAACAACTTTTGTAACTAGTAAACGCATAAGCAACTTTCACAATTAACAAAACCCCTGGACTGCAGGCTATTCGATCCAGAAAAGGTAGTAAGTTATTTTTCTCTATAAACAAAGGGTACATTTTTTTTCTTGGCTTTTAACTACTTGCTGCCAGTATAATGTACTTATACTGCGGCAGGTGGCACCACTCAGCCTGATCACTACCTTGTATGTGATTGACACTTCCAGGTTGCCAGCAACCCCTTACCACTGTGATTAGACACAGCGGGAGCTGATCTACAGGTACCATGGACTGTCTGCTGGCACCCACCCATCATTAGGCAGAGCCAGAACGGCGAATGCCTATATGTAAACAAGGCAGATTGCCGTTCTGTCAGTAGGGAAGGCATGGATCCCCATGTTCCTGCGAAGCATAGTTTAGCACTGATCACTATTAGGCTCCGTTCACACTTGTACCACTCCAAGGTTGAGTCAACTTTGGAGTGCACCTTTGATGCAACTTGGATGGGTGTAACTTGGATAAGACTTTGGCTTCGACCAGTGATAATGGACAACTGTTGCACACAAGTTGGCATAGTAGAAAATTCAGTTACGTCTTTCATGCAACTTCTGAGGGTTAACATTAAAGTCTATGTATTTGGGGGTGGTACCTCAAGCCAAGTTAGATGGGACTTTTTGGGCAAGTAATTTTCAGAAAATATCAGTTCATAAAAACGATAAATATTTAATATCTTAGATTAAATATGATACAAGTACATAGTTATGAGTATTGGGTGATAGACCCAAGTGAAATAGTGTCCAAAGTCAGAAAGTTATGCGACGTGTGAAATCGGTGACAATTTAGGATAATCTCTATAGGTCAGATTTTTTCCTGCGTTTGTCCCTACGCGTTTCGGCTTCCTCTTGAGCCTCTCTCAAGGGTGGTTGTCACCAATTGTATACATTTTTTGTTCCATTGTATGATTTAAGGTATGCATCCTTTGTGAACAGCGAGAGCCAGAGCCGCCTCAGTTTGGTTGCGAGTATGGTTGAGTGTTTTATAGGATTCCTTCCGGTTTGATCATATATACGTCCAATTGGATCTTGATAGTGATCCCCGAGTCCTATCCTGGTTGTTGGTGGGCGTCCGCCCTTGTGGGGTACTTTGTTCCCCTAGGGTGCCTTTTCTGTTTAGGCTAGCGCTGTGGCTTCAAGTTTGCAGTGTGTGCTGCTCCGTCCTCTCTCTTTCCTTGCCGTGGTGGCCTTGAGGTACCACCCCCAAATACAAACCTTCCAGGGACGACAGCAAAACCCACACTCTTTATAGGCTAATAGTGATCTAAAAACCTCATAACATTAAAGTCTATGGCCCTCAAGTTGGATGAAAGTCGGACCAAAGTAGTGCGCAAACTACTGAAGTAGCTGCAACTTTAAGTCACACATATATGAAAGGTTATCATTGGAAAATATAGGGAACTACTTGTCATGCAACTCTGATGTCCAAAGTTGCATGACAAGTCGCACAAATGCAAATGGAGCCTTAGTGTTACTGGTCCCCCACAAAAAAGAAGTGTAAAAGGATCAGTGTCCCAATTGTCCGCAGCAACATCACAGTCCTGCTATAAGTCGCTAATTGCCACCATTACTAATAAAAATGTTTGTGCTTACCAATCAATGTACGCTTATTGGGATTCATTTTTTTTTTTAACCAAAAATATGTAGCAGAATACATTTTGGCCTAAAAATTGAAGAAATTTGATTCTTCATTTTTTATTGCATCGCTTTTATAGCAGAAAGTAAAAAATGTATTGTATTCAAAGTGCCAATACAGGTCAACTGTTGGGCCTCCAAAGACTTCAAGCCACAAACTGTATTGCCATGAGCATGCAACCCAATACAACCACTTTATTGCCCCATGCACTTTTTTTTAACCACCTCTAGAAAAGACCCTTATCTGTCAGATTTCCCCCCCCCCCCATCCTTTTTAAAAAAACACAACCACACCCCTGTAGAAAATTTGTATAAACACTTACTTGCAGCAGGAAACGAATCCTTGCTGGCAAATCCTTACAAGTCTTCAAGGCGCTCATCCGGGCAAAGTACTGATCCATTAAGGACTACAAAAACAGACATTTTGATATTAGGATGCATTTCCAGAAAAACTCAAAATTTTTACCCAAAAATTGACAAATTTTTGTAATATGTAAATCCTGACATTGAGGTTGATTACAAGTAGCCCCCCATAGGTCTATTAATGCAAAATATTCAGGTACCTTGGCTTTTTCGTGGTCTAATCTAGGCCCCACAGTCCTCATTATCTGACAGAGACACTCCAAATCCTCTCCCATGTCTTTAAGCTGGACCCTCTTCTTCTTTTCCAAAAGCTATAAAAAGAGAAAAAAAAACATCAGGAAATTAGAATAGACTTCCTGCGCTCCCGTCTCCTCTGTCCAGTGCTGCCCCCATGGGAAGCAGGTTGTGCATGCTGGCTCCCGCTCACTCATCGGATAAATTGATATCAGCAGGAACCATTAGCTCCCGCTGCGGTCAATCAAATCCAGTGACACAAGAATTTGGGGGGGGGGCCCCCCCCGAGTCCTGCTGTCAACAGAAGCCACAGAAGAGAAGGATCAAGATGCATCTTTGTGTCTGAATGACCACACAACAGTGGCGTGGGACCCGAGAAGAGGCAGATCGGGGCGGCTTTGTTCAAACCCACTGCACAGAGCAGGCAAGTATAACATTTTTGTTATTTTTGAACCACACAACACAAGGCTTTAATATTCCTTTAAATAGAAGCCAGTCTAATTTTTATTGGCTGGAGTAATCACCAAAACAGAATACCATTAGTAAAACCTTGGATTGCGAGCATAATTTGTTACAGAAACAGGCTTTGTAATTCAAAGCACTCTTATATCAAAAGCGAATTTCCCCATAAGAAATAGAAACTCAGATGATTCGTTCCACAACCATTTATTCATAAATCCTTCAGTTTATAGTCCATAAAAAAAGGTTCTAGCAATGAGACCATAAAATATCCATCCACAAATGGCACCTCCACAAGGGGATTAGAAGTAAAATCCAGCAGGAGCTCCAGAGTATAAAAGAAGAGAGGCGCCTCCAAGTGTAGCAATATGGCTACATTTAATAAAGATTCAACATTTAGCAACTCACATGGTTAAGGATTAAAAGAGGGATATCTAAGAATGCAGGCGTCAGGAGTAAAGCTGTCCAGAGACGGTCCTCCATAACGCCAGCTCTCAGCACCGTCGGGCTGCAATCATGACCGGGAAGACTTCCCTGCAGTAGAGCGATCTGAAAAGCGAGGCTTTATGCGAGGATGATGTCTATGGCCGTGAGAAGGATGGTCTATGTGGACAGCCGTTTTCTTTGAATCAACCATGCGAGTTGCTAAAATGTGGTACCTTCAATAAATGTAACCATATTGCTACAATTCGAGGCGCCTCTCCTCTATTAAACTCAGTTGTGACATGATGCTACTTGATAAACAAGCAATGTCTTGATATACAATTCAAAAAAAAAAAAAAATTATATTTATATATATATATATATATATATATATATTATATATATATATATATATATATATATATATATATATATATATATATATATATATATATATATATATATATATATATATATATATATATATATATATATATATATATATATATATATATATATATATATTTTTTTTTTTTTTTTTTTTAAATATAAAAGGCTAGTAGTCTTGCAAAATGCTCTATACGATTTTTTTTTCCCCGCATCTTTTTTGCAAGAAAAAAAAAAAATAACTGCATTTCGTTTTTGTAGTAGGAGCCTGTAAAGCATTGCACCAGCGTTCAGATCATTAATGCTGTGCAGGTCTCCTGCACATTGTCAGTGTATCCGTGTTAGGGATCGACCGATATCGGTTTTTCATTGCCGATACTTTTGGTTATCGCGTATTGATATGGGCC
The DNA here is from genome assembly GCF_965119305.1 of Pelophylax lessonae. Taxonomy (NCBI): domain Eukaryota; kingdom Metazoa; phylum Chordata; class Amphibia; order Anura; family Ranidae; genus Pelophylax; species Pelophylax lessonae. The sequence continues at coordinate 16,019,759 of NC_138777.1, read as the reverse complement.
GATATTTTTTACATTTAAAAAAAAATATTTTTATTTTCTTTTTCCGACAGGTACTCTTGTATAGAGATCTGGGGGAGGGACCTCTTTGCACTTAAAAGCATTCAAAAAACGCCAAGTTTGGCTGTTTTGAATGCAAACTTTTTTAATCTGGCGTGAAGTACCCGGAAGTGATGTCATGACTAGAAGTAGACGTCCCCTCCCGCTCCTTGTAATGACAGCCGAGAGGCTTCTCAGCCACATCGGTCGTCATTACAAGACAGTCGACCGTCAGCTATGGACGCCGGTAGCGGGGTGATGGCTCTAGCTGCAGGCATCACTCCGGTACTAGCACTTTCCGAAATATCAGTAATATCGGCCACCTTGATGGCAGATTCCGATATATCGGGGAAAGTGCATATCGGCCCTCGATATATCAGCTTTGCCAATAATCGGTCGATCCATAAAATCGATGTGTACACCCCATACGGGCAAGCAGATACATACTGATAGACAGAAAGCCTCAATGAACTACCACAGCGCCGTGACAGTCATTGAGAACTACAAACTTCTTGTTCTGCTGGACGGGGGGCCCAGGCGGAGGCTGTAGCACTAGGAACAAGTTACACGTTCCACCCTAAAATCGGGTGAAACACGTACCATGTTCCCAAAGGTGTGCTTATTCTTTAAAGGCAGGGATCCTCAAACTACAGCCCTCCAGTTGTTGTGGAACTACCCATCCCAAGAGGCATTGAAAAACTCTGCCATTCACAGACATGACTAGGCATGATGGGAATTGTAGTTCCTGAACAACTGGAGGGCCATAGTTTGAAGACCCCTGCTTTAAGGGCTCACAATGTGTTTAGTGCACTTTTGAACATTTCCCCAACAAAGCCAGGTAACGGTCACAGTGATGGGTGCCCTCCCTTTGTCCATTTTTGCTTTGCAGAACCTTTAAGGAGGTTATTCTGTGTTGTACCTAAACCAGACTTTCCATTCTACTTACTGTTTTGATGCACTTATGAAGGATAGATTCATGAATAAGGTCAAGCTTGCCAAGCTCGCCGATAAATTTGATGTTCCCCAGCATCTTAATCTTAGCAATGGCTCTCTGTTCCTCTTCTTCGGGGAGGAGAGGGCTGTCTCGCTTGTCATATACTGCGAAGAAAAAAAAAAAAAAAAAGTCACACCGTGTACAAGGCTCAAATATTTACCCACAGAGGACTACTCAAAAAGCACTTACTCTCAACATTTCTGGATCTGTTCTCAAACTCATCTTGAAGTTTTGAAATTAGGAGGCGTCTAAACGTCTGAGGGAAGTAATCATAGGAAGTAATCATAGGTTATGAAGCACGGAACACTTACACCAAAGACAAGTTGTCCAGAAAGATGAAATATGAACTTACTGTGCTTTGCTTCTGCCCCGGTGGACCCTCTGGACCATCAAAGTTTGGCGCATCTTCTGCTAATCGCAGACATAGCTGAGCATAGAGTGAGCTGTACTTTGGCTCTTCGAGGGCTTTGTCTACAATCTGAAATGTAGATACAAAATACTGTGAATACGCCAGTTTTAGGGTTGTACTGTATTTAAACAAGCACCAGCCCCGCTTTTACATTTGAATACAGGGCCCAATTTTCCTCATAAGAAGCACTTTCTGATGCAGAGGCTTGCATACCCTTCCTCTGCCATACCTCCCAACTGGCCGGTGAGGCCACAAACTGTGACAAAGTGTGAGGGGTGCTCTGGCCAGATATTAGGCAGCAAGGGCTCAAGCACATGAATGGTTTTTACATAGGATCTTGCTAGCAGCAAGAACTACATAAAAGCGTGTCCCTACAGCACTTGTACATATGGACATACACTATGGGGTTAATTTATTAAATCTGGAGTGTGCAAAACTGGTGCAGCTCCGCACAGAAACATTTCAGCTTCCAGGTTTTATATTGTCAAAAATACTAGTTGTAAAGGCAGAAGGGTTTTTTTTTTTTAACCTTCCCTTCTGCGTGCAGCAGCCTCCCTAATATTTACCTGAGCCCCCTCTATCCAGCGATGTCCTCTAGTCCCTCGGCCTCTCCCTCCTGATTGGCTGACACCGCAGCGGCACTATTGGCTCTTACGGCTGTCAAAGTCAGTTAGCCAATCAAGAGGGGGCAGGGCAGAACCTCAGCTCCATGTCTGAATGGACACGGTGCTGCAGCTCAGCTCGGGTGCCCCCATAGCAAGCTGCTGACTGTAGAGACCCCAAATCTCTCCTTCACTTCCACCCCAGAAGTGATGTCATGAGGTCGCACCAGTCCTTCAAGGCGATAGAAGTGATGAGAGACGATCTAGTCTTCGCCTGTGTCCAGCCTGCCACACCGTTGGGTCATTTCTTGGGTGCACCAGTGAAAACTAAACCTGAGAAACCCAGGCGAGGGGCAGGAGGGGACGCCCCTTCTGAAAGTGATCTAGTGGCTAATTAGCTGCTCGGACTGCTTTAATGAGAAACCCAGCCGCAAAAGAAAACAATTATATAAGCCGGGGTTATGGCTGATGGCTTCAGCAATAACCCCGGTAAACCATACATATGCGTTTTTATGTATTTTTGTATTGCATGTTTTTATGTATTGCAGTGGGCAAGTGGATAACAAAACGCCTCTTAACTCTGGGCCTTACTCTTAAAATGGAGGCTGGAACAGACCATCCCGAAATATTTTGTTTGAATAAGGCCCCTTTCACACTTATGAGACTTGAAGCAATGCCTATCTAAGCTTGAGGTCTATGGACCTCAAGTCACATCAAAGGTTGGACCAAAAGTAGTTCAGGGACTACTTTGAAGTCGAACAGATCTGAATTGTACTCATTGGAAATCACGGGATACACACTTGTCCTGCGACTTGGGACTGCAAAGTGGCATGACAATTCACACAAGTGTGAACGTGGCCTTAATCTAACCCCCAAAGGCATCAGATTTCAGGAAATACATTAAAGATTAGTTGCCAATGGTTACTGCAAATCATTGCCTTAATGAAAAGAAGTCATCTTCCACCCATAATACATACAGATGCACATAACAGAATCAAGTGGTTACTTACAAGCAGTATGACTCCTTTGAGGATGAGTTTGGTATCTACACCCACATTAAGGAGCTCAAGGCATAGTTTGTCAAACTTCTCAGGAGCAAGCTTGTTTAAGATGCTGAAAGAGAAAAGAAAAAGAAACTGTTAGGCACGGGAAGGGGAAAAAAAAAAAAAAAAAAACCCCATACACACCACAAAAAAGGTGAAAGTGTTTTATTTATAGTAACCGGTTCACCAGCCAATAATTCACAAGCACTTCCACAATTGGCTGGGCAGTTGCTCCATATACAAATAGCACTTGGTATGAACCCCAAGCAATGATTACCAATGTTACACAAGGACAGACAGACCTGTCTCAATTCCCCGGATTAGCTTTCTCACTGTCCAACAGAACGGATACATGTCCCCCAGATTTGGATTATTAGACATTTTTTAAACATTTAAGTGAAAGCCTCGTTCTCCCATTTCCTCAGTTTAAAAACGTGAAAAAACATTTTGACTTACCGCAAAATCCATTTCTCTGATGTTCATTGACGGACACAGCTCCTTTACCATTGGGTTATACTGCCCCCTACAGGAGTAGGACACTAGGCAGGAAAAAGCTTAACTACAGCCTGCACAACCTTGGACAAAGCAGCATCTACAGATGCTAACACATCCATTTGGTAAAACTTTGCAAAAAGTGTGCACAGACTATCAGATGGCCACCTTGCAAACCTGCGTCACTGATGCCTGACGAAGGCCCAGGAGGCCCCAAGCACCCGAGTAGAGTGCGCCTTAACCAGGAAAGGAGGAACCTGACCCATAATTGAATAGGCCTGAATCCCTGTCTAATCCGTTTGGAAAAATGGTCACAGCAGAAAGGGCCAACACTTTGAGGTCCAACCGTGAGGGACTTCCTAAAAAAAAAAAAAAAACACTCCGTAGCTGCCAGGTACACCCTGATTGCCCGAACCACATCCAGGGAATGCAGAGTAATTTCCTTAGGATGTTTAGACCTGGGACATAAGCAACACAATGTCTTATTCATTCAAATGGAAATCAGAGATAACCTTTGGAAGGAACGGCCAGGGACGAAGAGCCAACTTAGCTCTGTAAAACAGGTAAGGTGGACAAGACCACACCGCCAGCTCCGACACCCTGCACGCAGAAGCAATAGCCACCAAAAAGACCACCTTCTGGGGCAACTTACGCAGGGGAACCTCCCGATATTTCGAAAGGAGATTCCTGGATAACCCTAATTTGAGGACCCACGGCAGTAATGGGAGACCGCACTGGAGGGAACAAGTGTTGAGCTCCCTGGATAAAGATACGCACCAAGGAATGTGTGGCCAATGGATGTTGAAAGAAAAACAGCCGAGGCTGAAACCTGGCCTTTGATGGTACTCAAGGCCAGGTGCTTCTCAACACCCCGTTGGAGGAAAGCCAAAATCAGAGCCACCGAAAAGGAGCGAGGGAAAACCCCAAAAAGACACACCACACAACGTACGTCTTCCAATGGTGGTAGATCTTCCTAATCTTTACCAGCGTAGGAATGACCGATTTAAAACAGAACCTCTAACCCACAGGTGTCAAATACAAGGCCCCCCAGGCCATTTTATGTGGCCCTCGTACCTCTCCTGCAGCTACAGCACCCCTCTTGTCTCTGCTCCCACCTTGTCTCAGTAGTCGACAGCAGAGAGGACAGAACTCCATTGCCAGATCCTGTGCTGCTGCAGAAAGGCTCATCTTTGCCCACCCCCCTTCTCAGCAGTCTGCAACAGAGAGGAGGTCAGAATTCCTACAGATCCTGCACCTCTGTGCAACCACAACACCACCTTGTCTCTGCCTCCCCTGGTCCTCCTCCAGACCTTGCACGTTCTTCCTGGCAGTAGCACAAGGTAGAGGGGTGCATTGTAATATCAAGAAGGGTGGGTGACCCTTGACTTATGGTGGGGGGCTCTTGACATCTCTTGTAAGGGGGCGTGGGATGCTCTGGACATCTAATCTTACAGATATAACTGGCCCTTTGCAGGCAACCATAATTCTGATGTCCCCAGCAGTGAAATTGAGTTTGACACCCCTGGAGCCACTAGAAAAACCAAAATCCCTTGCTGCCTCCAGCACAGGAGTCTTGGCAGAGGTTTGAGAGGGGGGGCGGAGGGAGGCATTAAGCAGATACCGACGCCAAGGAGCTACTAATGCATTTGCAGCATTGGCCAGAGGATCCTGAGACCATGCCACAAACCTCTGTACCTTCCATGGAATGTGTACAGCAGAAAGGGCTGGAACGATCGATCCGCCCACCTTAGAATGCCAGCTACTTCCCGTTCTGCCAGGACACATCTTGTGCCCCCATGGTGATGGACATAGGCCATGGCATTGTCCGATTGAATTCATAATACTACTGGACACCCCTGCAGACGAATTGTCCAATTAGCCAGACCGTCTGATCGCTCAGAGTTCCAGTACATTGATTGGCAGGCTGGACTCCTCCACAGAGTCCGGACTCCCTGAGCACAAGCTTTGCCAAGGACGCCTCCCCACCCAAACAGACTGGCATCCGTGGTGACAACAGTCCAGTACAGGGGTAGAAGTATTCCCCTGTCGAAGTGCCGGAGAACGAAGCCACCTCTAGAGACAATATTCCCCATTTCACCAGAATCTTTTTGCAGAGAACTCGTGCAGAGCGGAACCGCTTCGAAGGTAGACACCATCAGGCCAAGCACCCGCATGCAAGCCTGTGGGGATGACCGTCTGCTTAACAGCAGCTGAATTGCCCCCTGCAATTTCTGGAGTTTTTCCAGAGGAAGCAAAACTCTGGCTGAGGCTGAATCCAACCAGATAGTCGTTGTGAACGGAACCAGAGCAGGCTTCTGAAGGTTCAGAATCCAACCTAACTCCTTCAGCGATCGCAGAGTAGGTGGGACGGATGAAGGGACACCGACCTAGGTTCCACCAATATACCACCTACTAAACCCTGCAAAAAACAAGGGGGGGTAGATGCCCTCAATATTAAACTGCCCCTTTCAAGGGAGATGCCAAGCTGACCGCAAGTTGCGGCCTCAATTTGTGTGGGGGCCCAGCCGCAAGTCTCAGCCCGGCTGCCGCCACCCAAACGGAGGCTGACTCAGCCGCAACCTAACTTGTGGATGCCCAGTCGTGGTCCCACAATCCTAGGGAGGGGGTCCACACCAACCCAAAACCATCCAGGGGTAGAGGGGGGGGTGACAGCTACAGGGTGGGCACAGCTCCATTGAGACGTGGGTGGCTGTAGGCCAGGAGGGAGGCTGCAACTCAGGCCAAGGCCAGGTTGTATGCACCTTTGCGAGACGTTCCAACTCGCAGGCCAGCCCTCATTCAGAGGGGCTATGTCGCAGCCGACCTAGCGCAAAGATGAGGCCTGTGCGCGCTGGCCAGACTGGGGGGCCCTCTGGATCTTATCCAGTCTCCCAGTTGATTGTCATTTTGTTCCTGTGAGTCTACCAAGATACGAAAGTCCATAAAAGGGAAAAAATTGCTAGGATCAGAGATCCCAGCAAGGAACTAGGTCCTTACTCTTGACAAGGCAGAAAAAAAACTGGAGTGCTTATAGGAGAGTGTGGGTGTATATCTCCTGCGACTGCCATTAGGCGTAGTCAAGCTTTTTCCTGCTGTGTCCTACTCTTGTGGGGGGGGCAGTATAACCCAATGGTTAAGAAGCAGGAGCTGTGTGTCAAACAAAAGAGAACATTTCTAGGAGACTTAATGTTATGGATAAAGTGGTTGTAAATGCTGAAGATTTTTTGTTAGGGATGCACCGAAAACCTGTTTAACCACTTGACCTTCAGAAAATTTTACCCCTCCCCCCACCCAATACTGACAGGTCATTTGTTGCGATACAGCATTGAGTTTCTTTAATTGTGCCGTTATGCAATGCTTTACCTAAATATAAAAAATTTGTCATTTCCGTCCCCCACAAATAGAACCCTCTTTAGTGGCATTTAATGACCACTGACAAGATAGAAATAATGTGGTGCCAACCTCCTCTACTGCATTGTATGACCGCGCAATTGTCAGTAACGCAGCGCGGCATCGCAGAAGGTGACCTGTCAAAGTGGAGGGGGAAGCTTCCGGAGGGCAAGTGGTGAAGAAAATGCAGTTGCAGCAGACCAATGATCTTTCACCCTGATTACTTACCCTCTTACTTTCCTAAAGATTGCATCGTGCCGTTCTTTTTCACTTTGCGAGGTGAGCGCAGTGTTGTTGGCGGAGTTGTTTGCGGAGTTAACATCTCGTCTAGTGCTTCGTGAAGGAATCCATCTTGGAACGCCAGGCCCTGGGGTTTTCCCCAGGTACTCGCTAAAGAAAAAACAAAAGGATTCAAAACCATGATAAAACCCACACACTTTACATTCTATTATCTTTCTGTACAGTGCCCTGAAGTGGATTTGAATAGGGAACATTCATCTCTCTAAACCGCAAATGGATTATAAAACTTTAGAACAAGTCAAGGTTTTTGCTCAATATTTTTCCAGGGGGAAAACCATTGGAAGGCTAAATGCAACTATAGCAGAACAATGCTTGAAAAGGGGGGGGTTGTGAGGTCACATTTAGCTGCTACAAAATCTGCAAAAGTAATACACATACAAAAAGTTTGAAGTAAATGCACTTCTACACAAAAGTCTTCCTTTTGGGGGGGGCGGGGGGTGTTCATTAACACGTGGTAGAATGGCAGTGGGCTTAACATAGTACCGCCATGTGTACTGCACCGTTTTGTGCTGGAGGCATGCTCACCTACGCCCCCAGCACCGTGAATGTGGATTCACCAAGGGCTCCTAAAAAAGGTACACATTTTCCCAGCTTCAGCAGACTTTCACACACACCTTTGGGGCATTACCCAAGTACAGGTGTAGATTTGTAGTGTATTGGGAGCACAGGAGTTCATCTCACACTGCAGAACAGCGTTGTCACCCTGCTGAAGCCGTGAAAATTTCTGGCAGTAGCGACAGATACAACCATGTTACAGGGGAGCCCAAACCCGATATGATCTAGTTTGTACGTAGTTTCAACACTTCCACAGCAAATAAATTATTATAATGTATAAAACTGCGACAAGTCATTGTAATTGAATGTCATTAACCTCCCTGGCGGTCTGATTTGGTCAGGATTTCGGTGCTAAAAGCCGTACATTGTTTTGCATGGAAATCTGTTTAATATTTTAAAACTCACCTTCCCCTGCGATCCCCCACTGTCCTCCGGCTCTGTGCTCGGCCAATGCCTTCTGCTTCCCTTCCCTGCGAGCGTTGCGACGCAGGGGGTGGAACCGGCGGCAATTTAAAAAGTGTAAATACACCAAATGAGATGATACAAAGCTGTGATCCTAACGGATTACACTGCATCATCCCATTTCACCACAGGATTTCACCTGGTGACTTTTCCAGTGCCCTGCCTGTGTGTGCTTTGTGCCTGGAAAATAGAGAACGACCATGGCGTCCAAAAAGCATTCCTTTTGCACAAAAGCGCTTTTAGACGAACTGGAAAACAGTGACAGCAAAACGGAGTTACTTGAAGAGCTGAGCGATAGGTGGGAAAATTCGTCATCAGGAACGGAAAGGGACAACAGCAACGATTCTGATGTCTCTTTCTGGCACATCGCTCCGTTAGAAATTCTGAAGATTCATTTCATATACTTCCCAAATTCCACAAGCGATGTGCCAGAAAGACATCAGAATCGTCGCTGTTGTCACTTTCTGTACCCGACGACAAATTTTCACACAAATCGCTATCGCTCAGTTCTTCAAGTAACTTCGTTTCGCTGTCTTCCAGTTCATCTAAAAAGTGCTTTTGTGCAAAAACGCTTTTTGGACGCCATGGTTGTTCTCTATTTTCCAGCCATAAAGAACTGGAAAAGCACCGGCAGGGCACTGGAAAAGTCACCAGGTGAAATGGGATGATACAATGTAATCCATTAGGATCACAACTTTGTATCATGTCATTTGTGTATTTACACTTTTGAATTTGCCCCCGGTTCCACCCCCCCCTGCGTCGCAACGCTCACAGGAGGGAACCGGAAGGCAGGTGCCGGCAATCAACCGTGCACAGAGCAGGAAGAGACTGGAGAGGACAGCAGGGGAATCGATGGGAAGGTGAGTAGCATTGCAGGGTAATCCCAAGTGTGGCTCGGGGTTACCACTTTTGGTTCTGAAAGTTAACCCTGAGCCACACTCGGGAATACCGCCAGGGGGTTAAAAATGACCTTTCCCTTTCAATCTACAGTGCTGCAATTTAAATGCAATTTGGTGACCTGGAGGCCATCTGTACACAGCAAAATCTAATTTCCTGCTTGTGTGATTTGCTCACTGATTTTCCCAGAAATCTGCACCAAGATACTATTCAGATTTTTGGCACCCCCTGCAACAAAGGTCATTTTTGGTGGGATACTCCCAAAGAAATCTTGTCTAAAAGGGATCCAGGCCTTGCCATTTCCCTCATTGGAGGTGCAGCAGCTGATTAATTAAAAAAAACACTCCCATATAGATTCACTCTGAACATGGATACAAACTATATCTGCAGAACAAAAATGTAGGCATCTGAAACAAAAATGTGTTAAAAATCCTTGCAATGTACATAGATAGATCACCCAGAGGGAAGTGCATTTCTTAACAAAAGTGGAGTTACTATTCAGGTCTTCACCTGACAGTTTACAAGGTGTCCTTTCAACCAAAGTAGCTCCTCTTGGCAGAGGATAGAAAGGCATTGCAGGATAAGCTTACTCCAGGAGAGATGAAGCTTTCACACTCATTACTGCCTGTGGTGGAACGAGCCACTTTCATCAATTAGCAAAATAATATAACTGCAATATGTTGCTACAAAGGTTTCAGGATCCTGCCATTTGCACAGTATGTATCCTCATCATGAACGGCCACCTTTACCACCAATTAATATTAAGCTGACAAAAGTGGCCATTTTCACAAAGTTAAAAACCCCCACAGTAACATAGGAGGAGTTCAGTCCACCATTTTATTTAAATTTTCTTTTTGAGCATACACACCAGCGTTTCCGCTCGGCTGGGTTACTGTGCGATACAGGCGCACAACCCGTTGAGTCCGCTTTGCCTAACGCGCGCTGCATGCAAATGCACGGCGCGCAGATGTCCTACAGAAAATACTGCGTTCGCAACTGGGGGGAGGGGAGGAGCGGTTTGGGCCTCTCGCGACGATCTTCTGCGGGCGGGGTAATGCCACCCGGTCAAAACACTCGCCGATCAGAGCTTTCAACCTGCCAAACGAGCAAAATGTGGGAAAAGCCAAAATGAGGCACACATGCTGGAAATAAATTTTATATGGATAAAAAAAAGAGAAAATATCTTATTTATTAAAAACAGACCGATAATGTGATCTTATCCACTACAAAACTGTGAATAAGATCTCAATTCAGACTACTAGATATAGTCTGTTTGTTAAATGATTCAGACTTAAAGATACAAGAAACAAACAGAATAATAAGTTACACTCCCTCCCTTTTTTGAAATAAGACTTTACACCCTACAGTGACCCTACACAGGGCCGTCTTTAACACAGGGCAAAAGGGGCAGCTTCCCTGGGCCCAGTCATTGTTGTGGGGCCCAAAGCAGCTGCCCCTCAAGCCCACTGCCTGCAAATAGTTGATAAGTGGATTTAGGAGGGCCCAAGAAAATATTTGCCCAGGGTCCAATCAGTATTAAAGACGGCCCGACCCTACATATAATCCAGATAGGTTTTATTAAATATATTAAATAGTGGGGCATAAAAGCCATCACATCTCTGGTATACAAGCATAAAGCAGAACGTTAAAGTAGAACCAGGGGAAGATTATAACCCATTTCTTTGCCATCTGTATCCCCTGGGGAGATTTACCTTCACTTCCTGTCCCACAGCCAACACAGGAAATGAGAAGAAATGCCTACAAAACTAAAGGAATCCCTTGGCCCCCCCTTAGTCACCAGAAATAGTTTCCCCCATTGGATTATTTCCCCTCCATTACTTTCCTGGGGCAACCCAAAAAGTGCAATTTTGTTTTGCTTTCAATAATAGTAAACAGGTCAAAAAGGGGGAATCTCCCAAAGGGTCCTTTCACACGGGCTTTCCACCCAGCGAACTCAGTCTTGCTCAGCTGGGATCGATCTGCCGATCCCCGCTGAGCAGGCGGATGACAGCTCCGTCTCCACTTACTTTGCAGAGATGGACCTGTCAGATCCCTGCTCTCCTCTATGGGAGATCAGATGAAAACGGACTGAATGTCAGAACGATGGAAAATAGGGTTTCCATGCATCTGAATTTCACAGACCGGATTGGCTCGGATGGTAGCGAGTGTCAGCAGACATGTCACCACTGACATTCGCTACTCCATAGGGCTACATAGAGAATCCAATCAGGCCGCCTGAAAAAATAGCAGGCGGACCTGATCGGAAAACCTGTGTGAAAGGTGCCAGGCGTTCTAATCCATCTACACTAGCCAAAAACTCTGCCTTTAGTTTCTACTTTTATTATGCCTCCACCACTGAATACAGCAAGCATTTTGCATGCTGTGTTTGATTCACTGGAGAGTACATATCCCAATGCCCTGAACCCCGGTACACTCCAAAAAGCAAGCAAGGACCAACACCGCAGGTATGCTTCAATGGTTGCCTGCATATGCCAGAATGTCAAATTTTAAAGGCCAAACTTGGGACTCCTAGGTGATTGCATAACTAGCACTATTGGTTTTGTTTTTATAGTACCAGGGGCCCCCACTGTCTAATAAGTGCGCAGAACCAAGGCAGAAATATAGCCATGGGTGGGTGGTTAAGAGTCTTTTTCCGATAGACTAAGTAGAATAGAAAAGAATGGCCTGACAAGGAGACAGAAATCAAGGCACTTACCTGTTGCCAACAGTCTTGGGATAGTGCTGAGAGGCACCCCTACCTCCTCCACCTGACGAAGCACTGCAAACAGAAGAAATGTTCAGGTCAGCCAGGACTACCCCAAACCCCAAGATGCCCCCTTTTCTACCTTAAACCTGAACTAATGCTTCCCCATCCGTTTTACAGGCTGCACAGTAATTGCTCATTCTCACTTTAATGCAAACTGAGAGGCTCACAGTAGAG
>NC_138777.1:15712638-16002638 GCF_965119305.1 Pelophylax lessonae | reverse complement strand
CATTTCCCACCCAAGGCTTATACTCGAGTCAATGAGTTTTCCCACTTTGTGGTAAAAGTAGGGGTCTTGGCTTATACTCGAGTATATACGGTATTTTCTAGAACTGCCGCTTTTTGTTTATTGCCAAAAAAAGTCGCACGGGTGATCAAATACCACCAAAAGAAAACTATTAGTGGGGGGAGAAATTTTATCAATTTTATTTAGGTACAGCATTCCTTGACCGTGCAATTTTCTGTTAAAAACGCAGTACTGAATCGCAAAAGATAACCTTGGTCATTAAGGGGGAAAATCCTACTGGTCCAAAACTGGTTAAAATTAACAGAAGCTTATAAAATCAATCATACTCTCTGTATGATAATAATGGTGTGAATACACGATTAGAATATCGCCCATCATTCGACCACCGACTTTTGAAAAAGTATTTGTCGGTCGAAAACGTTGCCAACATACACGGTCCGAATATCGCCCGACCGTTGCCCGCCGACCATCGAAACAGTGTTCCTCGGTTCTCATGTGTGATGAGGTTATACAGATTTAAACTGAACGACCTCAACACCAACGTATAGATTATCGTTCATTGGCAAACGAGAGAATTTTTCGGGTTTTTCAAACGGTATTTTTCGTTCACAATATCGATATCGCTCATTGATGGCCGGGCATTAACGAGTAGAATATTGGCCGATCGCTCGCTGAACGGAAATTTTCGGCCGATTTTCTTATCGTGTATTCCAGCCATAAGAATCTGGTTCTCCTGGAATTTTGTAACATTTTTAGTGATTATCTTTGTTTGTATTGGGGGGGGTGGAAGAATCTGGTTCACCATTAGGCACATGCATTTCCAAGAGTCTGTAAAATGGGATAATTTTTTGTTACATTAATAGACAAAGCATTGGATTTGCTACAATTCTATCAGTTTCTACTAAGGGTATATTAACCCCCACCCACCCCAAGGGTGTAGGGTTTTTACTTCCAGACATGTATAACCTGAAACTATGCAACGCTTCCTTGTCTCAGCTTACAGAAAAAAAAATAAATAAAAAAAAAAGGAAGCAGCTAAAGCGAGGACTTTAAAAAAATGTGGAAGGATCAACAAAGGAATACAGGTTTTGGTGAGAGGAGGAGGAGGAGGAGGGGGTTTGCAGGAAGCCGGGCTCACACAATAGCCTGGGAGGAGGAGGTGCTGCTGCTGCTGAGGCCTAGTCCCAGGCCCGGCTCGCTCTTTGTTCTCAGGAAAAAAAAAAGGCCTAGGCTCCGGCTGCTCGGGGAGGGACAGAAACTGAGCCGCCTTAACCTGGAAGTTCCTCATTACTTCAATGCTCCGCCGATACTTGGCAGAGGAATCGAGGATGGGCAAATCCCAACTCAACAGTGCTAAATTCTGCCAGCTCATGCCACCTGTATTAACGGTATTGGCAATATTCCTTACAGGGGCTGGACAAAACTGCGGGAGATTTTCAATAAACACATCAGGAAAAAAAAAAAAAAAGTCATCCTAGATACCGGCACATCCATTAATCCTTCTACACAATACACAGAGCTTTGCATCACCAAACAAAGGAAAAAAACACAGACAAAAGGGAACTACAGCAAGCAAAAAACAAAGAACGTGTTTAGCAATCCAATGATCAGCATCTGTATATAGGTGGCCATATCCCCCCCCCCCCCACCCCCGACTGGAACCCATGGAGTCGGCTACACAAATTTGCAATGAAAATCTAGGTGGCGTGGGGTATCGGAGAAATTTGGATACAAAGCAATAAAAAGACATAAGAGCCTAGTAAACAGATTTGTAGAAGCGTAGAATAAATGCAGAGTGTGAAGTCTAGGAGACGGTTTATCGATCGGACTGATGAAGGGCAAACAGAGCTGTAATAGAATCTGAATGTGGTGGGGGGAAGGGGGGGGGGGGCTGTTGCCTCAAGGGGATGAAGAGATGCTGTAATAGGCATTATTCAGTCCCTATATACTGTATATAGTAAACCCCCAAGGGAGGAAATTAAATATTCATATAGGAGAATAAAGTAGACCCCCCCTCACCCATGCAATGAACTCCCCTCCCCTTCCTCCCCCCCCCCCCCCTCACACATAGGCAGCCATTTTTATTTATAAAATCTTCTCTGTGCAGCCACTTCCTGGAACCACCCAGGCGGGGGGACGATGCCGATTGGCCGGCCAGTCTCCTGGGATATTCATAGTACATTCCAGGAGGTAGCAGTCCAAAACAGAGCGATTTCAATCCCTATATACCATATATAGTAATCCCCAAGGGAGATTAAATATTCATATAGGAGATTAAAGTAGTAGACCCCCTCACCCATGCAATGAACTCCCCTCCCTCCTCCATACATAGGCAGCCATTTTTTTTATAAAATATCTCCTCTGTGCAGCCACTTCCTGGTACCATCCAGGTGGGGGGGGGGGGGGGGGGGGAGACGATGCTGATTGGCCGGCCACCGTCTCCTGGGATATTCATAGAACATTCCAGGAGGTAGCGGTCCAAAACAGTGCTATTTCATTCCCTATATAGTTACCGTATATAGTAAACCCCCAAGGGAGGAGATTAAATATTCATATAGGAGAATAAAGTAGTAGACCCCCTCACCCATGCAAGGAACTCCCCTCCCCCCCCTCTCCCTCAACACACACATAGGCTGCAGCCATTTTTATTTATAAAATCTCCTCTGTGCAGCCACTTCCTGGTACCACCCAGGTGGGGAATGCCACCGATTGGCCAGCCACCAACACCTGGGATATCCACAGCACATTCCAGGAGGCAGCGGTCCAAAACAGTGCGATTTCAATCAGCAGGTCTCTGCGCTTTTTTTCTGCACATTTGCAACACTGAAAAAGCTCTGCCAGGTCCCAAAGACCGGCAGCATGAGTACATACATGGGGGGAGGACCAAGGGGACTTTTTAAAAGGGCAGTTGGTAGAAAGAGAACCTTATGAACATATGGTCACTAATTGGCTGTCAGTGATCACATGATTGCTGGTCCCACCAGCTACCAATCAGTGGGGACCAGGAGCGGTCTCTCATAGCTCAGTCTCATGTTCATGGGAGAATCCCTCCCGAAGTGATTGTGTTCTACCAGCTGGAAAGCCTCCCCACAGGCAGAACACCATGATCACTGCTAGCAGCTATAGCCGCCAGCACTAATCGCATGCAAAAAAAAAAAAAAAGGTAGGTTGATTGTAATGAAGTGGTAATGAACCAGCCGAGATTTAATCCTACTATGGCCGGCTTTACAAAGCATGCTTGTTATACTTGCTGTGGAACCTAAGGGGTTAATCCTCTGCATTGTATAAAAAGGCTGTTTGTGTCTTCTCTGATCCTCCCCTTCTTCCACTGTCCCCAAAACATCTGCCAAGTACAAAGCCTTGGGGGCAATTTGCACATGCTCAGTTTGGTGTGTATTGCTATAGATTTTTTTTCCTCCTTGGGAGGGTGCATGTGATCAGCATGGGGCCAATCAGCACTGTCCAGACAGAGGGTCAGAAACCCTGCAGCCTCATAGAACAATCAGAAGAGAATGAAAATTCCTCCTAAAAGCTTTAACCAGACACTGATAGTCTCAAGACTGCTATAAACTGCTAACTAACTTTTCCCATCAGCAGTTTATATTTACTAAAATAATTGCATTTCCATGTTCTGTGTACTGTGAGAGAGCAGATATAGCGACTGCAGGCTCCCGGGGGGAGCAGATATAGCGACTGCAGGCTCCCGGGGGGAGCAGATATAGCGACTGCAGGCTCCCGGGGGGAGCAGATATAGCGACTGCAGGCTCCCGGGGGGAGCAGATATAGCGACTGCAGGCTCCCGGGGGGAGCAGATATAGCGACTGCAGGCTCCCGGGGGGAGCAGATATAGCGACTGCAGGCTCCCGGGGGGAGCAGATATAGCGACTGCAGGCTCCCGGGGGGAGCAGATATAGCGACTGCAGGCTCCCGGGTTTAGCAAGTCCCTAAAACACAAGCCAAATAGGAATGACCAAAGGCCTGAGAAATTGGGGGAATACTGTAAGAGAACACCCAGGCCTACACAGTATTCCCTAGACAAAGAATATGCCTTCTAAGCGCACACATGCTGAGAGGGTTACACTGAGCAGAATATAAAATCCTTCACCTAGAATAGTCTCCTCTTCCCCAAATATGCAATTCAGGCCTAAAAAGAAACCAGCACTGAAGTGATTTACTACCAGCATGGGAGCTCAACCTATGGCTCTCCAGCTGTTGCAGAGCTACAATTCCCATCATGCCTCTGTCTTTGGGAGTCATGCTTGTTAACAGTCAGCCTTGCAATGCCTCATGGGACTTGTAGTTCTGCAACAGTTGGAGGGCCACAGGTTGAGCCCCCATGTTCTGGGGGAAGGGGGGGGAAGAATAAAGCTTTGGGGGTCCTCATACCTGTATACTTTATTCACGCCTTAAGAACTAAAACCTCTATAACCTCCATGACGACTATTACCGAGGTTTATGTATGATAGAAGCAGTGAGGGTTTTTTTTTCCTAAACTATGTGCGCAGGAGTGGTCCTCCAGCTGTTCAGGAACTACAATTCCCATGAGGCATTGTAAATCTCTGACATTTACAGACATAACTAGGCATGATGGGAATTGTAGTTCCTGAACAGCTGGAGGGCCATAGTGCATTATTATTCTTCATCATGTAGCCTGTATCTTCTGTACCTGGGCTGGATACTGAAAGCCCCCCCCCCCCCCCCAAAAAAAAAACAAATATTATAATGGGGCAGTACAGTGGTGTAGTGGTTAGCACTTTCACAAAGCAGCAAAAAGGTTGCTGGTTCGAATCCCAACCACGACACTACTTGCCTGGAGTTTGCATGTTCTCCCTGTGCCTGCCTGGGTTTCCCCCGGGTACTCCGGTTTCCTCCCACAGACACTGGTAGGTTAATTGGCTCCTGTCTAAATTGGCCCTACTATGCAAGTATGAATGTCAGTTAGGGACCTTAGATTGTAAGCTCATTGAGGGTAGGGACTGATGTGAATGTACAAAGCATATGTAAATTGAAAGCGCTACACAAGTACCTGAAATAAAAAATAAGTATAATCATAATTGGCTACTCTGCCCTGAAGATGAAATCCCAGCAATCCCCGTTACACCCATACTGAGGGATAATGTACAGCAATCTCCTATACACCTGTACTGAGTGATAATGTACAGCAATCCCCTATACACCTGTATGAGTGATGATGCACAGTAATCACCTATACACCTGTACCGAGTGATAATGTACATAGTGTCAGGGCTGCATCTTTTTTCGAGCTGGAGGGGCAACTACAACCCCCCCCCCCCCCCAAATATCAGAAGGGGTACCAGCAAGATCTCCAGAAATCAAGGTTTGTTCCTGTTGGTCCCTTAGCTGTTAAAGGCGATTCCAAATAAAGATTTATACATCAATTATAGTTACAGTAATTGGGCTTCAGGGGAACTATTCCCAAAAGGTGCAGCGAGACCCGGCTATCCATATCTCCAGCACCCAACTACAGATCTGGGTTCCCTGTGCAGAGCGGCTCACAGCAGGGGGTCCGATGCGTCCATTCACTGTTTCAGATCTAATTTGGTCCAAAGTTTTCGGCTGAATTTGGACCAGAAGATGCACAGGACTCCTGTGCAATGCGCTGTGGAGCTGTCCCGGAAGCGCCACTGAGAGACGGTTACAGGCTCGCAACATGCCAATAGATGCAGGGAAACCCTCACCAGTGTCAACCCAGTCTGAGGGATGACAAATCTCTGTCAACATAAAAAAAGGAGGACCAGATATGAGAATTGGCTGAGTGGTCTGATGCAGAATAGGTGTCAGCAATGAGCATCTATAGAGCGAGCAACCAGGCCCACAACCCCCGGCATCCATCACAGCTGCAGGTTGGGGAATACAAGGCCCGGCAGTCTCATACTACAGAGAATCAGAAGAGGTTTCATTGTGTCTACAGCTGCCGAGTTACAAATCCAGTATTGTCTGACTACATGTCCCATCAATCCCTTTCCCCATAGTAAATGTCTGTTCCTTGTGTCTGTAGCTGCTGTGGAGTCTAAGCAATACAAATAGAGAGACCGCATCTTAGTCTTCCATTCACACCTGAGTATCTTTTTCAGGTGTTTGGAGGAAGGAATTGACGTCTAACAAAAACACTTGTAATCTGCCAAAAAAGCTCCTGTACTTTGGGCTTCAGGTGACAAAACGCTTAGATGTGAACATGGACCATTGAAATTAATGGAGTTTTGCTTGTTGGGCGTTTTGAGACTTCAGAGAGGAGTGTTTTACGAGCTGAAATACGCTCAGGTGTGAACAGGGTCTGATTTTATAGCACTGCCAGCTCTGTCTCTGGACTACATTACCCAGCATGCCTTTCATAACAGAACTATACAAAAAAAAACAGCTGCTCTCCATTGATGTGGCTGTTGGTGGATTATAATGCCTACAGTCCCTGGACTATATTATACATTCCACTGGTGGGCTACAATTCTGATATTTATTATACACACTGCTGGATGTTTTGATAGAAGAAAAAAAAAAAAATTAAAAAATAGAATTATACATTTAAAAAACTATGGAATAAAAATTTAAAAAATTAAATATAGAATAAAAAAAGTTATGTTTAAAACTTAAAGTATATATTAAATATAGAACAAAAAAATATAAATTTCAAAAATATAAAAAATTCTTAATATTTAATAAAATAAAAAATGATATACTTCAAAAATAAAATATAGAATAAAAAAATTATATATTTAAAAATATAAAATATTTAATATAATATAGAATAAATAAAATGATATACTTTAAAAATAAAATATAGAATAAAAACACACTTCAAAAATAAAATAGAAATTATATATTTAGAATAAAAAAATTATATACATTTAAAAATTAAAATTATATATTTAATAAAAAAAAAGAAAAAATGATATATCTAAAAAACAAAATGTAGAAATAGATATATCCCCATCTACAATGACCAAGATTGCCATCACCATCCATAGAGCGGTCTGGGTGCCCTGGGCCTGTATAGCTGCTAATGACCAATACTCCGCATTCCTATAGTATATAATACATGATGTATTGTGTGTGTAGGAATGCTGATCATTGTTCATCAGCAATGATTGTATATAATTACTCACATGGCTACCATGTGTCTGTAGAGTTGGTGGACTACATTACCCAGAATTCCCATCACCGCTATATATAGCCCTAGATGCCCATCCTTCCTATTCTCTCATACACACCGCTGGTTACTCAGTCTATGGTTGTTTGTGGACAACGCGGTTGGCTCAGCGTTCCTATGGTATATAATCACACAGCCCGCCGAATGCCCTGTGTCCTCATCATTGGTGGACTACATTACCAAGCAATCCTATTACAAGTTGCTGTGCGACTCCAGCAGACTGCACCACCCAGAACTCCTATAACTATACAGTATTAGGGGCTCCATCTACACAGCTATCCTTGTACAAAGAGGAACCTCACTTTCCCAACCAACATTACACCACTTTTTGTTTTCACATTTCTTCAGTTACTTCCTGGTTTCTTGTCTAGGATAATGATGTCAGACATCCCAGGAGTCTTCAGGAGGGGTTTTTGTTTCAGCTTAAGCACACAGTTCTGCATGCATGTCTGAGCTAAGGGAAGATGAATTCCAGGAAGTAAATGCTACATAAATAATTTGCCCTTACTCAAGATGGCCACTGCCATAAATGCAGGGGGGGTTGTTTTTCAAAATGATTTCTGAACACAAAGCCTAGAGACATGGATTGATTTTGGGGGTGGGGGTGGCTTTAATCATTAAAAAATTAAATAATGTGTGTGGTCCTAAGATGCCGTGTAGTTCTGATTTAAACTGCCAGCATTCCTATAGAATCTCATACACCTCTGGCTGCCTGGTGTCTATATTCAGGGTGAACTACAATTCCTAGCAAGCCAAGCAGCTATCACATTGATCAGTGTCTATTCTATAGAACAGGGAGGGATGCTGGGAAATGTAGTCCCAGTTCCTACACACTTTACAATTCATATACAGTATCAGCTACTCTGTGCCTAAATGGCAGTTGGGGGGAGGTAGGATTGCTATTAGATCTCTATACTATACTGACCACTCTGAGCTTATGGCAGTTGGGGGAGGTAGGATTGCTATTAGATCTCTATACTATACTGACCGCTCTGAGCTTATGGCAGTTGGTGGACTACAATACCCACCCAGAGTTCCTATTAGAACTGTAAACCTTACCGGCTGCTCTGTCTATATGGCTGTTGGAAGGACAATTCTTAGCATACAATACCATCTGCTGTATCATTGTTAGTGGACTACAATTCCCAGCATTCCTTGCGGTTATATAGAACGATGGTTGGCCTGTAACCCTATGGCTGCTGGAGGACAATGCTCAGCATTACTATGCTATAGAACAGTGATGGTGACCCTTGGCACCCCAGATGTTTTGGAACTACATTTCCCATGATGCTCACACACTCTGCAGGGTAGGCATCATGCAGAGCATCATGGGAAATGTAGTTCCAAAAAATCTGGGGTGCCAAGGTTCGCCATCACTGGTATAGAATGACAAAATACTGTCTCCATTCTGTTGGTGAACTACAATGCCCAGAATCCACATCACAGCCAGACAGAGTGCCGGATGATTATTTATGGACTACAATACCCAGCATTCCCATTATAACAGTGTACAGTACTGGCTGCTCTGTGCCTATATACCAGTGGCTTTTCCTCCATTAGCACCATCAGCCACTGATGAGCTGGGAATGCTGGGATATTTGGTCCACCAAGTGCTATACAGGCAGAGCATCCAATCATGTACTTATATGAGAAGTCTGGGTATTGTAGTTCACTGACTGTAATAGAGACCTGGACTGTGTAGAAGTGGGACTACATTTCCCAGAATTCTCAGCTCATCAGTGGCCATTCTATAGATCACAGAGGCATGCTGGGTAATACAGCCCCTCATACACACACAGTGCTGGCCTCTATAGCTGTAGAGGGACTACAATACCCAGCATTCCCAGTGGTTCTATCAATGAGTAAGGCATGCTGAGAGATTTAGTTATCCTACACACAATGCTGTCTCAGCAGTTGGTGGACTACAACACCCAGAATTCCCATACTACACCTCTATACACAATACTGGACACCCTTTGTCTCCATCAGTTGGTACAAATCCCAGATCATCACTGACCTTCTATAGAGCAGAGAGGCATGCTGGGTAATGTAGTCCCACTCCTACACAGTGCAGGTTTCTATAGCTGTAGATTTACTATAATACCCAGCATTTCCCAGCCCATTGTATAGAGCACAGAGGCATGCTGGGTAATGTAGGCCTCCCTCCTACACACAGTGCTGGGCTCTATAGCTGTAGATGGACTACAATACCCAGCTGTTCTATGGAGTGAAGCATGCTGGGAGATGTAGTCTCTCCTACACACAATGCTGGTCTCAGCAGTTGGACTACAATACCCAGCTGTTCTATGGATGAGTGAGGCATGCTGGGAAATTTACCCCCCCCTCCCCACATTGCAGTCTCAGTCTCCCAGCAGTTAGTGCACTACAACACCCAGAATTCCCATACTATACCTCCATACACAATACTGGACATCCTTTGTCTCGATATCAGTTGGTGGACTACATTTTCCAGCACATCACTAACCTTCTATAGAGCATGGAGGCATGCTGGGTAATGTAGTCCCTCCTACACAGTACTGGTCTCATAGCAGTTGGTGGACTACAACACCCAGAATTCCCATACTATACCTCTATACACAATACTGGATATCCTTTGTCTCTATCAGTTGGTACAAATCCCAGCTCATCACTGGCCTTCTATAGAGCAGGGAGGCATGCTGGGTAATGTAGTCCCTCTCCTACACACAGTATTTGTGTCTATAGCTGTACAAGGACTACAATACCCAGCCCATTGTATAGAGCACAGAGGCATGCTGGGTAATGTAGGCCTCCCTCCTACACAGTGCTGGGCTCTATAGCTGTAGATGGACTACAATACCCAGCAGTTCTATGGATGAGTGAGGCATGCTGGGAAACTGAGTCCACCCCTCCCTATACACAATGCAGTCTCCCAGCAGTTGGACTACAACACCCAGAATCCCCCATACACAATACTGGATACCCTTTGTCTCTGTATCCGTTGATGGACTACATTTCCCAGCTCATCACTGACCTTCTATACAGCACAGAGGCATGCTGGGTAATGTAGTCCCTCTCCTACACAGTGCTGCTCTCTATGGCTGTAGATGGACTACAATACCCAGCATTCCCAGCCGTTCTATGGATGAGTGAGGCATGCTGGGTAATGTAGTCTCTCCTACACACAGTGCTGCTCTCTATAGCTGTAGATGGACTACAACACCCAGCATTCCCGGCTGTTCTATGGATGAGTGAGGCATGCTGGGTAATGTAGTCTCTCCTACACACAGTGCTGCTCTCTATAGCTGTAGATAGACTACAATACCCAGCATTCCCGGCTGTTCTATGGATGAGTGAGGCATGCTGGGTAATGTAGTCTCTCCTACACACAGTGCTGGTCTCATAGCACTTGGTGGACTACAATACCCAGCTGTTCTATGGATGAGAGAGGCATGCTGGGTAATGTAGGTCTTCCTACACACAGTGCTGAGCCCAATAGCTGTAGAGGGACTACAATACCCAGCATTCCCGGCTGTTCTATGGATGAGTGAGGCATGCTGGGTAATGTAGTCCCTTTCCTACACACAATGCTATGTAGATGGCCTACAATACCCAGCAGTTATATAGATGAGTGAGGCATGCTGGGAAACTGAGTCCACCCCTCCCTACACACAATGCAGTCTCCCAGCAGTTGGACTACAACACCCAGAATCCCCCATACACAATACTGGATACCCTTTGTCTCTGTATCCGTTGATGGACTACATTTCCCAGCTCATCACTGACCTTCTATACAGCACAGAGGCATGCTGGGTAATGTAGTCCCTCTCCTACACAGTGCTGGTCTCTATAGCTGTAGATGGACTACAATACCCAGCATTCCCAGCTGTTCTATGGATGGGTGAAGCATGCTGGGAGATGTAGTCTCTACTGCACACAATGCTGGTCTCAGCAGATGATGGACTACAACACCCAGCTGTTCCATGAATGAGTGAGGCATGCTGGGTAATGTAGGCCTTCCTCCTACACAGTGCTGGGCCCTATAGCTGTAGATGAACTACAATACCCAGAATTCCCGGCTGTCCTATAGAAGGGTGAGGCATGCTGGGTAATGTAGTCCCTCTCACACACAAAGAGCTGATCTCTATAGCTGTAGATGAACTACAATACCCAGAATTCCCATGGATGTATGAGGCATGCTGGGTAATGTAGTCCATCCCCAGTGATGTCTCCTCAGTACAGAGTGTAGGAGAGGGACTACAACCCCCAGCAGATCCGTGTCCGCCCATTTTGGGGCCCACCCCACCCATCCCCCCCGGTGATCCCAGATTCCATAGTGGGCCCCCAGGGGCCCCTCACCTCCTCACAGAGCGGCGGCCGCCATTTTGTGGAAGCGGTCGGCCATCTTGTCAGCTCACCTCTCCCGGAGGGACGGCAGTGTTGTGACGAGCGGCGTCTGTTGTCCCGGAGAGAAATGTGGATGGGGGGGAAGGGAGGGGAGAGGGGGGAAGGGGAGGACTATACACGGAGGGACTTCGGGCCGGGGTTGTACGAAGCGGATCGGCGTCAGCTGGGTCCCCTCTCCGTCCTTTCTGCGGCGACTCCCGGGGAAAACACACAGGGCCGCCTTTATCACACAGCTCAGCCCAACCTGCTGCCCGACGAATGCGGCCGCCCGAGCCAATCGACGCTTAAGAAATGGCTGATGGACGTGGCCGGCGGAGGAGGGCGGCCAATGGGAGGCGGTGAGGGGCGGGGTCCCGGGGAAAGGGTTGGGTTGAGGCGCAGCACAGCCGCAGTGCAGCAGCGCTATTCACGAAGGCGGGTAGTGTACGCAGATGGCGTAGGAACTGCCTGGGCTCTGTATATGGGGGAGAGATGGGGGTCCCCTCATACTAGGGGTGATGGAGACCCTCCCATGGGGGGCAGAAATGGGCCCTGTGAGAGGAGAAAGGGTTGGGGCCCTCCTATATCTGAGCTCCTTTGTGTGAGGGCCCAACAATGGGGGTGGGGGATTGTGTAACAGACACACAATACTGACTAATGTCTGACTGAGTCACATCCAGCCTGGGGACACCCATCACATATCACTGAGTCACTAATATGTACCAATGGGGGCTGGGAGCACCTCCATTATAAGAATCAGTATCAGAACAGACCATAATAATCCCCATTATACCAGTACAGACCATAATCATCCCCATTATATCAGTACAGACCATAATAATCCCCATTATACCAGGACAGACCATAATAATCCCCATTATATCAGGACAGACCATAATAATCCCCATTAAATCAGGACAGAGCATAATAATCTCCATTATATCAGGACAGAGCATAATAATCCCCATTATACCAGTACAGACCATAATAATCCCCATTATACCAATACAGACCATAATAATCCCCATTATATCAGGACAGACCATAATAATCTCCATTATACCAGGACAGACCATAATAATCCCCATTATACCAGTACAGACCATAATAATCCCCATTATATCAGGACAGACCATAATAATCCCCATTATATCAGAACAGACCATAATAATCCCCATTATATCAGAACAGACCATAATAATCCTCATTATATCAGGACAGACCATAATAATCCCCATTATACCAGTACAGACCATAATAATCCCCATTATATATCAGGACAGACCATAATACTCTCCATTAAACCAGGACAGACCATAATAATCCCCATTTTATCAGGAAAGACCACAATAATCTCCATTATATCAGAACAGACCATAATAATCCCCATTATATCAGGACAGACCATAATACTCCCCATTATATCAGAACAGACCATAATAA
This sequence comes from Pelophylax lessonae, assembly GCF_965119305.1. Taxonomy (NCBI): domain Eukaryota; kingdom Metazoa; phylum Chordata; class Amphibia; order Anura; family Ranidae; genus Pelophylax; species Pelophylax lessonae. The sequence goes on along the minus strand of NC_138777.1, from coordinate 15,989,647 downwards.
TCTCCATTATACCAGGGCAGACCATAATAATCCCCATTATATCAAGACAGACCATAATAATCCCCATTATATATCAGGACAGACCATAATAATCCTGATTATATCAGGACAGACCATAATAATCTCTATTATATATCAAGACAGGCCATAATAATCTCCATTAAATCAGGACAGACCATAGTAATCCCCATTATAACAGGACAGACCATAATAATCTCCATTATATCAGAACAGACCATAATAATCCGCATTATATCAGGACAGACCATAATAATCCCCATTATATCAGAACAGACCATAATAATCCCCATTATATCAGGACAGACCATAATAATCTCCATTATATCAGGATAGACCATAATAATCTCCATTATACCAGGGCAGACCATAATAATCCCCATTATATCAGGACAGACCATAATAATCCCCATTATATCAGGGCAGACCATAATAATCCCCATTATATCAGGACAGACCATAATAATCCCCATTATATCAGGACAGACCATAATACTCTCCATTATATCAGGACAGACCATAATAATCCCCATTATATATCAGGACAGACCATAATAATCCCCATTATATCAGAACAGACCATAATAATCCCCATTATATCAGGAAAGACCATAATACTCCCCATTATATCAGAACAGACCATAATAATCTCCATTATATCAGGACAGACCATAATAATCCCCATTATATATCAGGACAGACCATAATAATCCTGATTATATCAGGACAGATCATAATAATCCTGATTATATCAGAACAGATCATAATAATCCTGATTATATCAGAACAGACCATAATACTCTCCATTATATCAGTACAGACCATAATAATCCCCATTATATATCAGGACAGACCATAATAATCCTGATTATATCAGAACAGACCATAATAATCTCAATTATGTATCAGGACATACCATAATAATCTCCAATATACCAGGACAGACCATAATAATCCCCATTATATCAGAACAGACCATAATAATCTCCAATATACCAGGACAGACCATAATAATCCCCATTATATCAGAACAGACCATAATAATCCGCATTATATCAGGACGGACCATAATAATCCCCATTATATCAGAACAGACCATAATAATCCCCATTATATCAGGACAGACCATAATAATCCCCATTGTATCAGTACAGACCATAATAATCCCCATTATATATCAGGACAGACCATAATAATCCTGATTATATCAGAACAGACCATAATAATCTCAATTATGTATCAGGACAGACCATAATAATCTCCAATATACCAGGACAGACCATAATAATCCCCATTATATCAGAACAGACCATAATAATCCGCATTATATCAGGACGGACCATAATAATCCCCATTATATCAGAACAGACCATAATAATCCCCATTATATCAGGACATACCATAATAATCCCCATTATACCAGGACAGACCATAATAATCTCCATTATATCAGGATAGACCATAATAATCTCCATTATACCAGGGCAAACCATAATAATCCCCATTATATCAGGACAGACCATAATAATCCCCATTATATCAGGGCAGACCATAATAATCCCCATTATATCAGGACAGACCATAATAATCCCCATTATATCAGGACAGACCATAATACTCTCCATTATATCAGGACAGACCATAATAATCCCCATTATATATCAGGACAGACCATAATAATCCCCATTATATCAGAACAGACCATAATAATCCCCATTATATCAGGACAGACCATAATACTCCCCATTATATCAGAACAGACCATAATAATCCCCATTATATCAGGACAGACCATAATAATCTCCATTATATCAGGACAGACCATAATAATCCCATTATATCAGAACAGACCATAATAATCCCCATTATATCAGGACAGACCATAATACTCTCCATTATATCAGGACAGACCATAATAATCCCCATTATATATCAGGACAGACCATAATAATCCCATTATATCAGAACAGACCATAATAATCCCCATTATATATCAGGACAGACCATAATAATCCTGATTATATCAGAACAGACCATAATAATCTCAATTATGTATCAGGACAGACCATAATAATCTCCAATATACCAGGACAGACCATAATAATCCCCATTATATCAGGACAGACCATAATAATCCCCATTGTATCAGTACAGACCATAATAATCCCCATTATATATCAGGACAGACCATAATAATCCTGATTATATCAGAACAGACCATAATAATCTCCAATATACCAGGACAGACCATAATAATCCCCATTATATCAGAACAGACCATAATAATCCGCATTATATCAGGACGGACCATAATAATCCCCATTATATCAGAACAGACCATAATAATCCCCATTATATCAGGAAATACCATAATAATCCCCATTATACCATGACAGACCATAATAATCTCCATTATATCAGGATAGACCATAATAATCTCCATTATACCAGGGCAGACCATAATAATCCCCATTATATCAGGACAGACCATAATAATCCCCATTATATCAGGGCAGACCACAATAATCCCCATTATATCAGGACAGACCATAATAATCCCCATTATATCTGGACAGACCATAATACTCTCCATTATATCAGGACAGACCATAATAATCCCCATTATATATCAGGACAGACCATAATAATCCCCATTATATCAGAACAGACCATAATAATCCCCATTATATCAGGACAGACCATAATACTCCCCATTATATCAGAACAGACCATAATAATCTCCATTATATCAGGACAGACCACAATAATCCCCATTATATATCAGGACAGACCATAATAATCCTGATTATATCAGGACAGACCATAATAATCCTGATTATATCAGAACATACCATAATAATCCCTATTATATCAGGACAGACCATAATAATCTCTATTATATATCAGAACAGACCATAATAATCCTGATTATATCAGAACATACCATAATAATCCCCATTATATCAGAACATACCATAATAATCCCCATTATATCAGGACAGACCATAATACTCTCCATTATATCAGTACAGACCATAATAATCCCCATTATATATCAGAACAGACCATAATAATCTCAATTATATATCAGGACAGACCATAATAATCTCATTTATAGGAGAACAGACCATAATAATCCCCATTATATCAGGACATACCAAAAGAATCTGAATTATAACCCTCATTATAATGGACAGGTGTTATCGCTCTCCCTCTCTCATACTGGTCACCGGAAAGTCAACATGGCACCTCATGGCAAAGAACTCTCTGAGGATCTGAAAAAAGAATTGTTGCTCTACATAAAGATGGCCTAGGCTATAAGAAGATTGGCAAGACCCTGAAACTGAGCTGCAGCACGGTGGCCAAGACCGTACAGCGGTTTAACAGGACAGGTTCCACTCAGAACAGGCCTCACCGTGGTCAACCAAAGAAGTTGAGTGCACGTGCTCAGCGTCATATCCAGAGGTTGTCTTTGGGAAATAGATGTAAGAGTGCTGCCAGCATTGCTGCAGAGGTTGAAGGGGTGGGGGGTCAGCCTGTCAGTGCTCAGACCATACGCCGCACACTGCATCAAATTGGTCTGCATGGCTGTCGTCCCTGAAGGAAGCCTCTTCTAAGGATGATGCACAGGAAAGCCTGCAAACAGTTTGCTGAAGACAAGCAGACTAAGGACATGGATTACTGGAACCATGTCCTGTGCTCTGATGAGACCAAGATAAACTTATTTGGTTCAGATGGTGTCAGGTGTGTGTGGGGGCAACCAGGTGAGGAGAACAAAGACAAGTGTGTCTTCCTACAGTCAAGCATGGTGGTGGGAGTGTCATGGTCTGGGGCTGCATGAGTGCTGCTGGCACTGGGGAGCTACAGTTCATTGAGGGAACCATGAATGCCAACATGTACTGTGACATACTGAAGCAGAGCATGATCCCCTCCCTTCAGAGACTGGGCTGCAGGGCAGTATTCCAACATGATAACGACCCCAAACACACCTCCAAGACAACCAGTGCCTTGCTAAAGAAGCTGAGGGTAAAGGTGATGGACTGGCCAAGCATGTCTCCAGACCTAAACCCTATTGAGCATCTGTGGGGCATCCTCAAACAGAAGGTGGAGGAGCGCAAGGTCTCTAACATCCACCAGCTCTGTGATGTCATCATGGAGGAGTGGAAGAGGACTCCAGTGGCAACCTGTGAAGCTCTGGTGAACTCCATGCCCAAGAGGGTTGAGGCAATGCTGGAAAATAATGGCGGCCACACAAAATATTGACTCTTTGGGCCCAATTTGGACATTTTCACTTAGGGGTGTACTCACTTTTGTTACTAGCGGTTTAGACATTAATGGCTGTGTGTTGATTTATTTTGAGGGGACAGCAAATTTACACTGTTATACAAGCTGTACACTCACTACTTTACATTGTAGCAAAGTGTCATTGTTTATGAACATTGATCAGACAGGAGATACATTTTGGTAAAGTGAGCATTGTCACTTTTGTAGCCACTCTGCATTTCATTCATCTGCAAATCAAAAAAAAAAAAACAACTCCCATTCTCCCTATTTCTCTCCTACTCTCCACCTCTCCTTTATTTATGTTTTTTTTTTTTTATTTTTACTTTTACTATAATTTGTTTATATTACTTTGATACAAATCTATTAGGTCCCTTTGAGACCCCGTTCACACTGGGGCGATCCGGCTTGCCGGGGCGACCTCACAGGTCGCGGCGCGCAGCTCGCACAGCGACCTCGGAGCGGGCGGCACGGACTTCATAACATTGAAGTCTATGCAGGTCGCTCCGGGTCGCCCCAAAGAAGCTTCGGACCCTTTTTCTAAGTCGGAGCGACTTGTGTCGCTCCTATTAGAACGGGTCCGCAGCTTCTCTATGCCAGGCGACCTACGGCGACCTGTGAGGCGATCAGGTCGCCCCAGTGTAAACGGGGTCTCACACTGACAGACTGATCGAGTCCACCTGTCAGTTTTTAAGGGCAGATCTGATCAAACCATCTATTCTCTATGGAGCGGTGGATCCTCCTGCATCTGATCCGATCCTGTCCACTAAAAACAGACGGATGGCGATCTGTTCTCCATCCGTCCGAGGGATCAGACGACAGTCAGATGGAAACTGAGCGCCAGCCCCACAGAGAACAGCGGGTTGTGTCAGTACTGCATCGGCGGAGTGGACATGGACCTGTCATCCGCCTACTCACCAGGGATCAGCGGACAGATCCCTGGATCTGCTTAACGGAGTCCGCCCCATCTGCAAGCGGTCTTTTGGGGCCCTCAAAGCACCCCCCATGTTGAGGGCATATGGCCCGACATAGTTTACAGAGGTAGGGGGTTGACTTGTCCCCTCCTCTTTCCTGGCCTGCATGCTCAGATAAGGCTCTGGTATGGATTTTCGGGGGGTCCCATGCCCCATTTTGGTGTAGGGTCCCCATCAAAATTCATACAAGACCTGAAGAGCCTGGTATAGGTATAGAGCCTGGTATAGGTATAGAGCCTGGTATAGGTATAGAGCCTGGTATAGGTTGGCTGAGGTCCCCCACGCAGTTTTTAGAAAAAAAAAATGTAATGCCCACTCTTCTTTTTATACATTCTGGTGTCAGCGGGGAATCATTGGGTGTGGGCTCCTTTTGAAAACCGCTGAAATTAAAGTGATATTAAACCTTTTTTTTTTTTTTTTTTAATTAAAATAAAAACATGGCATATTTAGCTGGTCTGTGCAATGCTTTTGCACAGAGCAGCCCTGATCCCCTTCTTCTGGGGCCCCCCCCACCAGCATTCCAGGTCCCTTCTCTTTAGCAAGTTCCCCCATGGAAATTTCTATGGGAAACCACTGCGTGCTCACTCTCAAACCACCCTGTCTGTGTCTTGTGACAGAGTTGGCCGCTCGCCCCCCACATCACAACATTTGATTGTTAGCAGCGAGAGCCATTGGCCCAATGAGAAGGGAGATAGCGGGGAGAGCCACTGCTCTTGTACACATCATTGGATCACATCGGGCTCAGGTAAGAAAAAAAGGGGGGGGGGGATCCTGCAGCACAGAAGGGTTTTTACCTTAATGCATAGAATGTATTAAAATAAAAAACCTTAAAGTGATTGTAAAGGTTGTTTTTTTTTTAACCACTTAACGTCTAGCCATGTAGACCTACGTCGGCTGACTTTGCGTGGATGTACCGGGTTGATGCCTCTAGCTAGAGGCATCATCCCGGTACCGTTTTTTAGAGCCGGTGGTTGGCTTTCCGGTGGTAACAACCGATACGGCTCTGGAGCCGCTCAATCGTTACCCCGGCGAGCGGGAGGGGACGTCCCCCCCCCTCCCACCACCTTCCGCGGCTTTGTCCGGGTCTCCCGTCCCACCGGGAGACCCGAGCACCCAGCCAGCACGTCCGCTGGCTGGATGGAGTCCCGATCAAAGCCGGAAGTGGCTTCGATCGGGTCTCCGATGACGTAACCCGGAGGCACCGTCCATGACGTTGACGTCACGTCCGGGTTACTCTGCTGCTAAAGGCGGCAGATTCAAAAAGTGACAGTATTCAAAAATGCAGTTTTCGGCGTTTTGAATACATGGAAGTGTAGTGGAGGGGTTTGGGGTCTTTTAGACCCCTGATCCCTCCATAAAGAGTATGTTTGTGACAGCAATAAAAGTGATCAGATTTTTTTTTTTTTTAAAAAACCTGTGTTAAAAAAAAAAATAAAATAAATAGAAAACAAAATGTAGCCGCCCCCGTCGCGGTTAGCTCGCGCACAAAAGAAAACGTATATGGAAGTCGCGCCACAAATGAATCGCTGTTCAAACGACACATGTGAGGTATCGCCGCGATCACCAGAGCGTGAGCAATAATTAAAAAAAAAGAGCTACATTCTAACTCTAAACTGGTAACAGTTAAAAAATGTTAAAGCGTCGCCTATGGAGATTTTTATTGACCGTAGTTTGTCGCCATCCCACGGGTGTGCGCAATTTTAAACCGTAACATGTTGGGTATCTATTTACTTGGTGTGACATCATCTTTCACAATATACAAAAAAAGTGGGCTAACTTTACTGTTTAGTTTTTTTTAAAATGCAGTGAAATGTGATTTTTCGTACAAACCTGATTCCAATAAAGTTGGGAATAAAAACAGAATGCAACGATGTGGAAGTTTCACATTTCTATATTTTATTCAGAATACAACATAGATGACATATCAAATGTTTAAACAGAAAATGAATCATTTTAAGGGAAAAATAAGTTGATTTTAAATTTTATGGCATCAACACATCTCAAAAAAGTTGGGACAAGGCCATGTTTACCACTGTGTGGCATCCCCTCTTCTTTTTATAACAGTCTGCAAACGTATGGGGACTGAGTAGACAAGTTACTCAAGTTTAGGAATAGGAATGTTGTCCCATTCTTGTCTAATACAGGCTTCTAGTTGCTCAACTGTCTTAGGTCTTCTTTGTCACATCTTCCGCTTTATGATGCACCAAATGTTTTCTATGGGTGAAAGGTCTGGACTGCGGGCTGGCCATTTCAGTACCCGGATCCTTCTTCTACGCAGCCATGATGTTGTAATTGATGCAGTATGTGGTCTGGCATTGTCATGTTGGAAAATGCAAGGTCTTCCCTGAAAGAGATGACGTCTGGATGGGAGCATATGTTGTTCTAGAACTTGGATATACCTTTCAGCATTGATGGTGCCTTTCCAGATGTGTAAGCTGCCCATGCCACACGCACTCATGCAACCCCATACCATCAGAGATGCCGGCTTCTGAACTGAGCGCTGATAACAACTTGGGTTGTCCTTGTCCTCTTTAGTCCGGATGACATGGCGTCCCAGTTTTCCAAAAAGAACTTCAAATTTTCATTCGTCTGACCACAGAACAGTTTTCCACTTTGCCACAGTCCATTTTAAATGAGCCTTGGCCCAGAGAAAACGCCTGTGCTTCTGGATCATGTTTAGATTTGGCTTCTTTTTTGGCCTATAGAGTTTTAGCCGACAACGGCGAATGGCACGGTGGATTGTGTTCACCGACAATGTTTTCTGGAAGTATTCCTGAGCCCATGTTGTGGTTTCCATTACAGTAGCATTCCTGTATGTGATGCAGCGCCGTCTAAGGGCCCAAAGATCACAGGCATCCAGTATGGTTTTCCGGCCTTGACCCTTACACACAGAGATTGTTCCAGATTCTCCGAATCTTTGGATGATATTATGCACTGTAGATGATGATAACTTCAAACTCTTTGCAATTTTTCTCTGAGAAACTCCTTTCTGATATTGCTCCACTATTTTTCGCCGCAGCATTGGGGGAATTGGTGATCCTCTGCCCATCTTGACTTCTGAGGGACACTGCCACTCTGAGAGGCTCTTTTATACCCAATCATGTTGCCAATTGACCTAAAAAGTTGCAAATTGGTCCTCCAGCTGTTCCTTATATGTACATTTAATTTTTCCGGCCTCTTATTGCTACGTGTCCCAACTTTTTTGGAATGTGTAGCTCTCATGAAATCCAAAATGAGCCAATATTTGGCATGACATTTCAAAATGTCTCACTTTCAACATTTGATATGTTTTCTATATTATATTGCAGTGGTCCTCAACTCCGGTCCTCAGGGCCCACTAACAGGCCAGATTTTAAGTATTACCTTGGGGAGATGCAGACTAGAGTACTGCAATCACTGAGCAGCAAATGATATCACCTGGGACGTCTTTCAGTTATCTTGCAAATCTGGCCTGTTAGTGGGCCCTGTAGGCCAGGGTTGAGGACCACTGTTATATTGGGAATAAAATATAAGTTTATGAGATTTGTAAATTAGTCCATTCCTTTTTTACTCACAATTTGTACAGTGTCCCAACTTTTTTGGAATCGGGTTTGTAATTTTTCCAACAAAATGGCGTTTGAAAGACCGCTGCGCAAATACAGCGTGACAAAAAATATTGCAATGACTGCCATTTTATTCTCCAGAGTCTTTGCTAAAAAATATACATATATAATGTTTGGGGGTTTTAAGTAGTTTTCTAGCAAAAAATACTGATTTAAACTTCAAAAATAGGTTTGGGGTAAAGTGGTTAATAACAAACATGTTATACTTACCTGCTCTGTGCAAGGGTTTTTCACAGAGCGGCCCCGATCCTCCTTTTCTGGGGTCTCCCCCGGTGGCGCTCCTGGCTCCACTTCTTCATTGAGTGCCCCCACGGAGAGACATTCTCCATGAAGGCACCCGCGTGGGCGAGCTCGCAAGTCCCTCTGATGTGTCCATTGACACAGAAGACAGGACTCAGCCCCATCCCCGGCTCCCATGTCACTGGATTTGATTGACAGGAGCAGGAGCCAACAGCTCCTGCTGCTATCAGTCTATCCAACGAGGACCCGAGACAGTGGCTTTTTTTTTTTTATCTCAGGCTTCCAGCCTAGAGGAGAAATGTGGGGTCTTATAGACTCTAGATTTCTCCATAAAGAGGACCTGTCATGCCCTAATTCTATTACAAGGGATGTTTATATTCCTTGTAATAGGAATAAAAGTGATTAAAAAAAAAAAACATATTTAACCACTTTACCACCGGAGGATTTTGCTGTCTTACGTCTGAGCTACTTTTTGCGATTCGGCACTGTGCGAATTTAACTGACAATTGCGCAGTCATGCAATGCCGTACCTAAACAAAATTTACGTCCTTTTTTTCCAACAAACAGAGCTTTCTTTTGGTGGTATTTGATCACCTGTGAGATTTTTACTTTTTGCGCTATAAACAAAAAAAGAGCGTAAATATTGAAAAAAATAACAATATTTTTCAAATTTTTTTATATGAAATTCCCCCCCCCCAAAAAAATGTAAAAATCTAATTTTTTTTTAATTTTTGGCCAATTTGTTTTCTGCTACCTATGTTTGGTAAAAAAAAAAATCACAATAAGCGTATTTTGATTGGTTTGCGCAAAAGTTATTGCGTTTACTAACTAAGGGAAAGATTTCTGTCATTTTTTTTTTTTTTTTTTTAACGAGTAATGGCGGCAATCTGCGATTTTTTTTGCGGGACTGCGACATTGCGGCAGACAGATCCGACCCTTGACTGACATTTTTGACACTTTTGGGGGTTCCAGTGACATTACTACAGTAATCAGTGCTATACATATGCACTGTTACTGTAAAAATGACAGTGGCAGGGAAGGGGTTAATTTTATTGGAGAGGGAGGGGTTAATGTATGCCTGGTGCTTACTGACATGTGTGTGGGGGAGGTGACTGAGTGACACAAGGACAGATCACAGGTTCAGCTATGCTGAACCCTGCAATCTGACCCTGCCTGTCACTTAGGAGATCTGCCCGCTCTGTTTACACAAGCAGGCGGATCTCCATACTCGATTCCCCGACGATCGGGGAAGAGCAGCGGCAATCGCCGATGCTCCTTCCCTGGCCCGACTCCTGCTGTGACTGAATACAGCGGGAGCGAGCCTCTGGCGGTGTGCGCGCGCCGCCGAGAAAGGGGAGTGTCTGGTGACGTAGGTCTACATCCCAGCCGATTCTTCAGTCAGCTTCGGGTGCAACTGCCGGGCATCTTAGGTAAGGGAAACTGGCAGTGAAGCCTTCTGGCTTCATATCCGGTTTCCTCCTGCAAATGCCCTAGTCGCACTGCGCTTTCTGAATGGTCCCGCAGTCTTCTGGGACTTGCCAGGTAAATTTATGTTGCTCTCTGCCAGTCGCACTGCGCTTTCTGAATGGTCCCGCAGTCTTCTGGGACTTGCCAGGTAAATTTATGTTGCTCTCTGCCTACCAGGGAGCAGAATCCATTGGTAGGGTCTGCTCATGGTGCTCAGGTGCAGCTCAGCTTGTCTGAAATGTTTCACACTGGTCCAATAGGGAGGCATATTGGACAGTGGGAGGAAACCTGACAAGTGAGTGCACAGGCATTTGTTACAGCTCTGGTGATTGGCAGAGGAAAGTGCCTCAGTGCATGCTGGGATACTGTATAAAAGCCAAAGGCACTTGTGCTCTGAGTCTTTCAGCTTGAGAGCGGGGTCCCAGAGGGAGGGGGTGGCTGCCCCTTCTCTGTAGAAACTGCCATGTGGCCTCAGGTGGTCGACCTGAGGGCCTGAGAGTCAGATAGGAGCTGAACCAAGAGGTCCTGCAGAGCTGACTGTAAGGGAAACACTGTAAAGGATCTGATTCTGCTGACAGTGAGTACAGATCTGTGTCCTGGGGCCTGTCCTGAGAGGGTAACCCCTTTTAAGAATCAGTGGACGGTTGTCAGTCAAGAGGATGCTAGAGAGTGTCCTGAAGATAATGTAGTTGCATCAAGTCCGCTGCTATAGAGAGCAGGAGGACTTAATTCTTCCATACAAGTAGCAGTATGGTTAAAGCAGTGTGTCTGCATCCACAAATAACCTGGTAATGCCAAGTGAGAGTTGTTCTTATCTACTGTGAATAGTTCAGTCGGAGTATCCCACTATTCCCCTCTCCAATCCAAGTTTCAGGATCAATATAAAACCAAATCCACTGGACTGTTCATTGAATAACGAGCAATTGGGAGTAAGGATGGATGTGTGAACTGTCTGCAGGTAATAAGAGGGAGACCCAATAAGTCATCACACAGCCAGCCCTACGGGACATTGCTACAGTAGTATAAGCAACAGTGTGTAATATAGATAAAAATTCTGTTTCCAAATACCTTTTTTAATTGCGATATATTCAAGTCACGTGACACATCTTCACTTGCTCTGCACCGCACTGTGTAATAGGTAGACGGAGCAAACTTGGAAGCTGTGACTGATTCTGCAGGAAGTGTTTGTCAAGGTCTTGCCTTGCCTTCCTGTTGGCAGCCATCTTGGACATGTGCAAACTTCTGTCTCTTAAAGACTCTGATTGCATCATCACTTCCTGCTGCCTGGACATCGCACATTGATGATGTCACACACCTGACTATTTCAATCACCTGCTGGGTTGCTATCATTGTCCTTGTGTTTTTGCTCCAAGGTGCATCTTTGCTAGCAGTCTTTTGTTCTCTGTGTTCCTCCGTGCATGACCTGGCTTGGCTGACGACTCTCCTGGCTCTCGACCCGGCATCGGCTGACGACCCGACTGCCCACTTCTCGATCCGACCTCGGCTTGGATTACTACCCGCTCCTGGACTTGACCCCAGCTTGTTCCTGCTCTCATTTCCTCACTGTTGTTGTGCGATTATTATTATTGTTGCTTCCTCCAATAAACTGCTTCATTTTACCTGCATTCCTGTGTGGTCTGGTTTCCTGGCACCCTGACAGTACACAAGGGCCATGAATCCTGACGACGCAGGTGCTCCTACACTTCCCATGCTGGTTACCAGGCTCGATCAACAAGATCACCTTTTTGGGTAAGTTCACTTAGGCGTTGCAGATGTTGCTTGCAAGAACAGCACACCTTGCTCCTGCTCCTGCCAGGCCGGTGGTTCCTCCTTTTGTTGCACCCGCTGCTGCTCCTGTTGCTGCTCCTGCAGCTGAAGTCGCTGTTACCAGAGGGATGACTGGATCAGCGATATGGGGGTGAACCGAGTCAGTGTTGCGGCTTCCTAAACCAAGTGGGCATTTATTTTGAGATGGCTCCTCAGGCGTTTCCCTCTGGCCTGGGCGAATTCCTTATGGGAGAATGATAATCCTGTGATTCTCGATTACCCGAGTTTTGTTGCCTCCTTTCGTAGGGTATTCAATGTGCCTGCTCACTCTGCCTCTGCTGCTAAGCTAAGGGTATACAAACATCGAATTTCATACCCTGGCAGCAGAGTGTAACGCTCATGCGTTTTTTGTTAGTGAATGGATTTGCAGCTGCAGAATTATTACACTCAGTAGTCATGTAGAGAATGTGTTGAACAACATATCCAACTCTCAGGACTTCATCACTGTGTACAGCCTGTTATGCAAATATACATACACTCAATATGATGTTCCTGGAGTGATAGAATGTATATGATAGAATAGAGGTGAGAGACAGGCAATAGAATGGTGAGGACTTAGTAGTAGTATTCAGGAGAGTGGTAGGTGATGATAGTATGCAGATAGGTTTTAGCAATCATGTATAGTAACAGGTGGTAGGGGACAGCAGATGAAGTATGCAAGAGAGAGTAACCTAGTGCAATGATAGGTGATGGTAGTCCCAAGAGCTAGCAATCTATGCAGATGATAGAAATAGCTTAGATAGTAATAGTCCCTTTAGTATGCAGTAGTAGATAGTGAAAGTTAGGTTGAGGAAGGAATCCCCTGCGGGGTACTTATCACTAGATGGGTTAGTAGTAGCAAGGTCCAAGAGTAATGGAGTAATCCGGTAGCGAGATACTGGATTCGTAGCGAGGTTCCATTCTTGTTCAGGCAAGGGGAATAGCTTGAAGCTCCGGCAGCATTGGACAAGACAAGGCAACATGCGGTTTGAACGAGCAATGAGTGAGAGAAAGCCGGCGATTGAAATAGCCGCTCATAGCGGCGCCCGGCGATGACGTCATTGCCCTTAAAGGTGTATGCGTTCCATTTGGATAGCAAGATGGGACGCAATATTAAGAGAGAAATGTGGAAATAAGGGTACCAGAGGTACCAGAACATTACAGTACCCCCCCTTAAGGCCGTCTCCGGAAGGCCTCTAGAACTGGTTTTTCCGGGTATTTCGAGTGGAAATTGCGAATCAGTCTAGGGGCATGTATATCGGAGGTATCCAGCCAGGTGTCGTCTTGGGGCCCATAGTTCTTCCATCGTACTAGATATTGGAGTCTTCTTCTATGGATACGAGAATCCAGAATCTCCTTTATCTCAAATTCTTCTCCGCCTTCAACTTGTACAGGAGGTGGAGGTGAGATGGTAGGCCTTATTCCTTGGTTAGGAACATGGGGCTTTAGTAGAGACACATGGAAGATGGGATGTATCTTGAGGTCTGTTGGTAATGTGAGTTGTACTGCAGCTTTTCCAATAAGCTTCTTTATTGGGAAAGGTCCCAGGAATAAAGTTCCAAGTTTTTTACTAGGGATCTTTAATCTCAAATTTTTTGTAGAAAGCCAAACAAGATCCCCAATGGCATATTGGGGAGAGGGTTTTCTACGAAGGTCGTAGTACCTCTTTTGTTGGCTATGGGCATGTGAGATGGTGGTGTTGAGTAAACCCAGGGAATCCTTTATTTGGGTAAGATAATCAGAGGCCACTGGATTACTTGATGGCAAGATACGTGGTGGAAGAAGTGTGGGATGAAACCCATAGTTTAAGTAGAATGGACTTTGTTTAGTAGTGCTGTGGGTCGCGTTGTTATAGGCGAATTCCGCCAGCGGGAGGAGGTCCACCCAATCGTCCTGTAGATATGAAGTATAGCAACGTAGATATTGCTCAATGCACTGGTTAACTCTCTCTGTCTGTCCGTTGGTCTGAGGGTGGTAAGGAGAGGTAAGTTTACGCTCTATTCGTAGTATCTGACATAGAGCTAGCCAAAACTTTGAGATAAACTGTGAACCACGGTCAGACAGAAGTGTTTTTGGAATACCATGTAACTTAAAGACATGTTTCACAAGTAATTCCGCTGTTTGCTTGGATGAAGGTAGTCTTCGGATAGGAATGAAATGTGCCATCTTGGTCAGATGGTCCACTGACACTAAAATGGTGTTGAATCCTTTGGAAGGTGGTAGTTCTACTATAAAGTCTAAGGACACCACTTCCCATGGAACCTGGGGTATTGGTAAACTACAAAGTAGACCCGATGGTTTTGTAGTGTCAATTTTGGACCTTGCACAGATGTCACAAGATGAAACGAACTTTTGTACGGTCGTCTTCATGTCAGGCCACCAAAATTGCCTAGTAAGTAAATTAAATGTTTTAGTCATACCCATATGTCCTGCCATAGGTACATCATGCGACAATTCCAAGATCTTGGTTCACATAGTAGGGGGTATGTATAGTTTATCGTTGTAATAGAGGAAGCCTTCTGCATCAGCATTTAGTTGTGGTGGAGGTGAATCCAGTCCTATGCTGGGCAAAATCTCTTCCTTCAGGGAACGGACAACACCGACAATACGTTCATAGGGTATTATAGGAACTGAGGGAACCTCGGCGTAGCTATCTTCGGTTAATCGTGAACGCGCATCCGCTTTTTTATTTTTGTCTGCAGGTGTATAGGTCACTAGAAAATTAAATCTCAAAAAGAATAATGACCATCGTACCTGCCGGTGGGAAAGAGTTCTATTAGTCTGAAGGTATTGAAGGTTTTTGTGATCTGTGTATATAAGGATTGACAATCGAGTACCCTCAAGTAGGTGTCGCCAATTCTCTAATGCCAGTTTTATGGCTAGTAACTCTTTTTCACCCACTGGGTAATTCACCTCGGGGCTGCTTAGTGACTTTGAGAAGAAAGCAACTGGGTGAAGTGGTGAAGTGTTTGTTGGTCGTTGTGAGAGAACTGCTCCTACTGCCATATTTGACGCATGTACCTCCAAAATATATTGAAGGGATGGGTCTGGATGGCGTTGTATGGGAGCAGAAGTAAAGCTTGATTTCAACAAGCAGAAAGCTCCATTTGCTTCTTCTGACCATTTGAATTGTTTTTTTGTACTTGTGAGTTGTGTGAGAGGTCTCACAATAGCAGAGAAGTTCTTGATTAACTTTCTATAGTAGTTAGAGAATCCGAGGAATCTTTGTAATGCTTTGCGAGTTGTTGGCACAGGCCAATCTAGAATACAGGATATTTTGCTCATGTCCATTTTGATTCAATTTTTGGATATAATGTATCCTAGGAATAGTACTTCCTCTTTATGAAATAAACATTTTTTTGATTTAACATATAATTTATGTGCAAGTAGTCTTGACAACACGAGTCTTACATGTTTTATGTGTTCAGATAAGGAATGAGAATAAATAAGTATATCGTCCAGATATACTACAACACAAACATCAAGCAAGTCTCTGAATATGTCATTTATAAATCGTTGGAAGGCTGCGGGAGCATTACACAACCCAAATGGCATCACGATGTACTCAAACAGTCCGTATCTGGTTCTGAATGCTGTCTTCCATTCATCCCCGTCACGGATTCAAATTAAGTTGTATGCCCCTTTTAGGTCCAATTTCGAAAAGTAGGAAGCTCCGCGCACCTGTTCTATAAGTTCAGGAATAAGAGGTAAAGGATAACGATCCTTTATTGTAATGGTATTTAATTGTCTGAAATCAATAATAGGCCTGAGACTTGAATCTTTATTGCGGACAAAGAAGAATCCTGCAGCAGTGGAGGAAGTAGAGGGTCTGATGAATCCTTTCGCCAAATTTTCATCCAAGTATTCCTTGAGATGAGAGAGTTCATCCTGTGAAAGAGGATAAACGTGACCGAAAGGCAACTTGCTATTAGGGAGTAGATCGATACAACAATAATAGTCCCTATGGGGAGGCAACACTTGAGCGTTTTTCTCAAGGAAGACTTCTGACAAATCCTGATAACATATTGGTATAATCTCATCCGACACCACAGACAGGATCCTTCCATGTGATGAGAGATTACACGTGGTTTCGCAGTAGTGAGAAGAGAAGGTTAGAGTTCTTGTTTTCCAATCGATGATTGGTTGATGTATGTGTAACCAGGGAAGTCCCAAAATAATGGGAAAATGTGGTGAGGTCAGTACATCAAAAGTGGTAGTCTCCACATGAGACCCGTCAGCAGTGACAAGGAGTGCCTGTGTCTGATTAGTGATGGGACCAGAGGATAACGGAATACCGTTAATGAAACTAACAGAGACAGGTTTAAGTTTTGAAATAATAGGTATTTTATTTAAGGTAACAAAACAAGTATCAATGTAGTTCCCACAAGATCCTGTGTCGACCATAGCCTTGGTGGTGATCCTAGTTTGGTCCCACTGTAATGTCAAATGAATAAAAAGATAAGGATTAGAAAATGAAGTTGTTAGTCCCCCTAGCAAGACATTTGAACACTCACCCTCTTTTTTGCGGACAAGGGGACAGCCGTTTATCAAATGATCCGGGGATGCGCAGTACATGCAGAGATGTTCGGTTTTCCTCCTGGCACGTTCGGAAAAGGTCAAAGGTGGGCGTATCATTCCTACCTCCATAGGAATAGGGTCAACAGGCGACATCCGAGAAGGACTGGACAATGGCAATCCCATCTTCTCAGCCTTTCTTTCTCGCAGTCGTCTGTCAATATTGATACTGGTCTGTATCAGGCCATCCAAGGTGTCAGGTAAATCCGCTCGGGCGAGCTCGTCTGTAACGGCTTCTGATAGGCCGAGTCTGAACTGCGTTCGCAAGGATGTGTCATTCCACCCTGAATCAAGGGACCATCTTTTGAAATCTGCCACGCAGTCCTCAACAGGTCTCCTTCCTTGTTTTAAAGCCCTCAATTGGGTATCAGCAGTACTCTGCCTATTGGGGTCTTCATATAAACTAGCGAGTTGCGCTAGGAATAAAGGATAGGAGTTAAGAAGTGGGTCATCTTTCTCAAAGAGAGAGTCTGCCCAGGCCCGGGATCACCCGTCAGATAGGAAATAGTGGTACAGACTTTGATTTGGTCAGTGGGGTAGGTATGAGGTTTCAACAAGAATAGCAATCGACATGCGTTTTTAAATTCACGAAATTTACTCCGATCACCAGTAAACACTAGAGGAGGGTTTATCTTAGGCTCACGGGGCTGAGCAGCAGAGAGCTGCGCAAGACGGCCAACCTGCTGTCTTAAAGCCTGATTTTCGTTTTTTACCTCTGTAAGAGCAAGTATCAATGCATCTACTTGTTGTTTTAATTGCATTACTTGAGTGGGTAATTCTGCTGAATCCATATTTTTTCGGGCTCGTTCAATCTGTAACGCTCATGCGTTTTTTGTTAGTGAATGGATTTGCAGCTGCAGAATTATTACACTCAGTAGTCATGTAGAGAATGTGTTGAACAACATATCCAACTCTCAGGACTTCATCACTGTGTACAGCCTGTATTGCAAATATACATACACTCAATATGATGTTCCTGGAGTGATAGAATGTATATGATAGAATAGAGGTGAGAGACAGGCAATAGAATGGTGAGCACTTAGTAGTAGTATTCAGGAGAGTGGTAGGTGATGATAGTATGCAGATAGGTTTTAGAAATCATGTATAGTAACAGGTGGTAGGGGACAGCAGATGAAGTATGCAAGAGAGAGTAACCTAGTGCAATGATAGGTGATGGTGGTCCCAAGAGCTAGCAATCTATGCAGATGATAGAAATAGCTTAGATAGTAATAGTCCCTTTAGTATGCAGTAGTAGATAGTGAAAGTTAGTTTGAGGAAGGAATCCCCTGCGGGGTACTTATCACTAGATGGGTTAGTAGTAGCAAGGTCCAAGAGTAATGGAGTAATCCGGTAGCGAGATACTGGATCCGTAGCAAGGTTCCGGTCTTGTTCAGGCAAGGGGAATAGCTTGAAGCTCCGGCAGCATTGGACAAGACAAGGCAACATGCGGTTTGAACGAGCAATGAGTGAGAGAAAGCCGGCGATTGAAATAGCCGCTCATAGCGGCGCCCGGCGATGACGTCATTGCCCTTAAAGGTGTATGCGTTCCATTTGGATAGCAAGATGGGACGCAATATTAAGAGAGAAATGTGGAAATAAGAGTACCAGAGGTACCAGAACATTACACAGAGGTGGGCCGGAATAATTAGGCTCTGGTGGCTGCAGTGGCGTACCAATGGGGGGGGCGGGGGTGCGGCCCGCCCCGGGTGCCACGCTCTGGGGGGTGTCAGCCGGTGTCCTGCCTGTGTGTTCAGACAGATCCCGCAATGTGAAGGCAGCTGCAGTGGCAGCTCCTTCAGTCCGTGCTGCTAGCGGGGGGCGGAGCCGCGGCGGGAATAAGGGGGCGGAGCCTCGGCGGGAATAAGGGGGCGGAGCCTCGGCGGGAAGAAGGGGCGGAGCCTCGGTGGGAAGAAGGTGAGTGCCCATTGCCCAAGTGTGTGTGCTGGATCGGAGGGGGATGGGGAAGCTGCATATAGAGGAATTCATCTTTCTCTAATCTTCCTGCAGCTGCCTGCTGAATAACTGATCTCCTCCTCTCCCTCCTGCAGGAAGAATAGGGAAAGATCAATTCCTCTATATGCAGCAGCCCCATCCCCCTCCAATACAAGTTCTTTTGCTGACCCCCCTTTTCTTTAGCCCCCCCCCATGCTCTTCAGCTCCCCACAGTGCTTTCTCCCGCCCCCCAAGTGCTCTCCACCCCCCTGGTTTTCCCTGCCCACCCCCCAAGTGCTCCCTGTCCCCTCCCAGTGCTCTCCACCCCCCTGGTTTTCCCTGCCCACCCCCCAAGTAATCCCTGTCCCCCGCAGTGCTCCCCGACCCCCTGATTTTCCCTGCCCACCCCCTCCCCCCAAGTTCTCCCTGTCCCCCCCAGTGCTCTCCACCTCCCTGATTTTCCCTGCTTGCCCCCCAAGTACTCCCTGTCCCCCCCCAGTGCTCTCCACCCCCCTGATTTTCCCTGCCCACCCCCCAAGTGCTCCCTGCCCCCCCCCAGTGCTCTCCACCCCCATGGTTTTCCCTGCTCGCCCCCCAAGTGCTCCCTGTCCCCCCCAGTGCTCTCCACCCCCTGCACCTTCCAACCCCCCTACAATGCTTTCCAAACCCCCTATTAATTTTCTACAGCCCCCCCCCCCCCCCACCGTGCCCTTCAACTCCTCCAGTGCTCTCTGCTTCGTCTGTGCTCTCCGGCCCCCCTAGTGCTCTTCTATCTTCTATTATGTCCTCAGCCTCTGACCATCTCCTGTATCATGTCTGCAGTCTCTGACCATCTCCTGTATCATGTCCTCAGTCTCTGACCATCTCCTGTATCATGTCTGCAGTCTCTGACCATCTCCTGTATCATGTCTGCAGTCTCTGACCATCTCCTGTATCATGTCTGCAGTCTCTGACCATCTACTGTATCATGTCTGTAGTCTCTGACCTTCTCCTGTATCATGTCTTCAGTCTTTGGCCATCTTCTGTATCATGTCTGCAGTCTCTGACCATCTCCTGTATCACGTCTGCAGTCTCTGACCATCTACTGTATCATGTCCTCAGTCTCTGACCATCTACTGTATCATGTCTGCAGTCTCTGAGCATCTCCTGTATCATGTCTGCAGTCTCTGACCATCTACTGTATCATGTCTGCAGTCTCTGACCATCTACTGTACTAATGTCTGCAGTCTCTGACCATCTCCTGTATCATGTCTGCAGTCTCTGACCATCTCCTGTATCATGTCTGCAGTCTCTGACCATCTCCTGTATCACGTCTGCAGTCTCTGACCATCTACTGTATCATG
This sequence comes from Pelophylax lessonae, assembly GCF_965119305.1. NCBI lineage: Eukaryota > Metazoa > Chordata > Amphibia > Anura > Ranidae > Pelophylax > Pelophylax lessonae. The sequence goes on along the minus strand of NC_138777.1, from coordinate 15,969,409 downwards.
TCCTCAGTCTCTGACCATCTACTGTATCATGTCTGCAGTCTCTGAGCATCTCCTGTATCATGTCTGCAGTCTCTGACCATCTACTGTATCATGTCTGCAGTCTCTGACCATCTACTGTACTAATGTCTGCAGTCTCTGACCATCTCCTGTATCATGTCTGCAGTCTCTGACCATCCCCTGTATCACGTCTGCAGTCTCTGACCATCTACTGTATCATGTCTGCAGTCTCTGACCATCTCCTGTATCATGTCTGCAGTTTCTGAGCATCTCCTGTATCATGTCTGCAGTCTCTGACCATCTACTGTATCATGTCTGCAGTCTCTGACCATCTACTGTATCATGTCCTCAGTCTCTGACCATCTCTTGTATCATGTCTTCAGTCTCTGACCATCTCCTGTATCATGCCCTTAGTCTCTGACCATCTCCTGTATCATGTCTGCAGTCTCTGAATATCTCCTTTAGCAAGTCTCCAATCTATTACTCAAACTTAAAGGGGCACTGTGATGGGGGGCTGTGAAATTTGTGCAAAAAATATATTCTTGAACACATTACAATTTTTTTTGTGGGTGTTTTTACATTTTAAAGTTGGGGGGGGGGGGTGCCAGATATAGGATCCGCCCCGGGTGCCAAATGCTCTAGGTACGCCACTGGGTGGCTGTCTTCTCTTATGGTCTCTCTGATGCATTGAAGGACGAGATTATGGCCAAGGATCTCCCTGACAAGCTTTAGGCTCTCATTTCCTTCCTGATTTTGATCAATACCAGGCTCTGGGAGAGACCATCATTTAAGGAGCGCCTGCGAAGGCCTCCTACCAGATTAGCTCCTATGTTTTCTTTTCCACCCATTCCTTCCTCATCTTCCACGCCTCCTGGGGATGGTGTGTCTGGTTGTGAACCCATGCAGCTGGGGTTTACTCGCCTTTCCAAGGTTGAGCGGGCCTTTAGAAGGAGGGAGGGCCAGTGCCTGTATAGCAGCCTTGGTGGGCATTTCCTTTAATCTTGACCTACCCATCCGGGAAAAGCTCGCACTTAAGGTCCTGTCGGGGCAGATCTTAGGTGAAATGTCCTCATCCCCGGTTTACCCGTAAAGATAAACCGCTAATCACAGTTGTCCTCTCCTGGGCAGCGGGCTCGGTGGTTACTCAGGCGTTGGTTGACTCCGGTGCTGGCGGTTACTTTATTGACAGTACATTTGCTGCTGCTAATTCCATACCCTTGCAGCCTTGTGTTTCTCCACTAGTTATCGAGGCAATTGATGGCAGACCCCTGCAACCGGCACAGGTTCCGGTTGATATGGCGATAGGGGCTGTTCACAGGGAGTCGACCTGTTTCCAGGTTATATCGTCCCCACACTACCCCGTTGTTTTGGGTTACCCGTGGCTTCAGAAACACAATCCGATCTTTGATTGGCAGTTGGTCGAGATCCTCTCTTGGTCTCCACAGTGTGGCGCTGTTTGCATCCTTGGGCCTGTTAAGGTACTTTGTACCTTCTCGGATTCAGTGTTGCCTACTGAATATCGTGAGCATCAGGATTTTTTGACAAGGGGCGCGCTGGTACTCTTCCTCCCCTTAGTCCCTATGATTGTGCCATAGACTTGCAACCTGGTGCTATTCCCCCTCGTGGCAGGGTTTACCCTCTCTCAATTGTGGAGAATAAGGCCATGGAGGAGTACGTTGCTGCGGATGCACTTGTGCGCTTGGGCACATTCGCAAGTCCACTTCTCCAGCGGGTGCCAGTTTCTTTCTTTGTAAAAAAAAGGGGGGCCAGTTGAAACCTTGCATTGATTATGGGGGCCTCAATCACATCAAGGTCAAGAACGCATACCCAATTCTGTTGATTACTGAATTGTTTGACCTCCTCAAGGGAGCAATGGTCTTTACCAAGCTTGACTTAAGGGCCGTGTATAACCTCGCAAGAATCAAGGAGGGCGACGAGTGGAAGACCGCGTTTAATACCAGAACCGGCTATTACAAATCTCTGGTGATGCCTTTTGGCTTGTGCAGTGCGCCTGCTGTCTTCCAGGAGTTCATCAATGATGTCTTTTGTGATATGTTGCAGCAATGTGTGGTGGTCTATTTGGACCACATCTTGATTTACTCGGACTCGACTGAATCATGCTACCTGGATGTCAGACGGGTGCTGTAATGGTTACGTGAGAATGGGCTTTTCTGTAAGCTTGAGAAATGTGAATTCCATCTGTCTCAGGGTGCCTTCTTGGGCTACATAATTTCAGCTGAGGGGTTCTCTATGGATCCTCAGAAGGTTTCGGCTGTTCTACAATGGCCTCGCCCCAGTGGTCTCTGTTCCATTCAGCGTTTCCTTGGGTTTGACAACTATTATCGGAAATTTATCAGGAACTTTTCTTCTTTGACCAAACCCACCTCAGATCTGACCAAGTGTAAGATCCTAGTACTTTCAGTACCTTTCTAGCCTCTTACTTCCGCATTGCGTTCCACCATTCAGGTAGGTGGAACGCATATAGCTGCATGTCTCTTTAACATCTGATGACGTCATCACTAGGCGCCGCTCTGAGCGGCTATTTCAACCGACGCTGTGCACTCACAAGGTGTTCGTGCAACCGCTCGTTATACATCCCTGTCTGACGCTGCCGAATCCTCCAGCTATCTTCCTATACCTGGATTGACCGAAGCCTCGCTACCTGATCCTTTACCTCGCTTACCAGCTAGTGATAAGTACCCCGCAGGGGATCCCTTCCTATCAAGTCACATGCTATCTATTCTTGCATATTAAGAACTGTTGCTAAACTCTAGGATATATGCACTACAATATCTATCACCTGCATCGTTACCTAGATTGCTAGCTCTTGAGCCTACTACCACCTGTAACTTATATACTTGCATTAACTTAGCATCTCCTGTACACTTCATCTGCTATCCCCTACCACCTGTTACTTGTACATGATTGCTAGCCCTCCTGCATACTATCTATCACCATCTGCTATCGCTCCTGCAACATTACTACCTGAGTGCCTATCATTAATTGCTATCACTACTCAAGCCTATTCCTTCAGTATATCACCTCAATACTATTGCATAGATATCTATCACTCCAGCAACATCTTATCTGAGTGTTTGTGTATGTGCATACTGAAGCGGGCTGAGCCACTATGATGAGTCAGGAGAGTTGGATAAGGTGATTCAACACATCTCTACAAGACTACTGAGTGGAAATTCTGCAGCTGCAAATCCAGTTCACTAAATCAAACCCCAGAGCGTTACACCAAGAAGGGCAGTGACTCCCACAATTGGATGCCTGCTGCCATCCAAGCTTTTGAGGCCCTTAAATCTGCTTTTGCTTCGGCTCCCATTTTGTCTCATCCCAATCCTGGTTTGCCCTGTGTCCTAGAGATGGATGCATCTGAGACGGGAGTAGGCTCCCTCCTGTCTCAGCGTCAGACACCTGATGGACGCTACTTCCTTGTGGGTTCTACTCCAAGAAGCTGTCTCCAGCTGAATGCAATTACGAGATTGGAGACAGAGAGCTCTTGGCCATTATCCTGGCTCTCAAAGATTGGAGACACTTGCTCGAAGGTTCTGTGGTTCTGGTTCTCATTCTCACTGATCATAAGAACCTGATGTATCTGTCGGATGCCAAGAGGCTTACACCCCATTAGGCCAGATGGGCCTTGTTCTTGTCTCGTTTTAACTATGTGGACTCCTATTTGCCTGGCTCCAAGAATGTTAAAGCTGGTGCCTTATCTCGCCAGTTTTCTGAGTTGTCCAGGGAGAACTCTGTTCTGACATCGGTCATACCTTCAGATCATATCCTGGCTGCAATCCGTACCAGAGAAGTGACTGGCCTCAGGTCATACACAGAGATGAAACAAATCCTTCTACATACTGTAAGTTGTACCTGTTTATCTACAGCATTCTCTCCTCTTCAGCCATTCAGAGTGCAGAATGTATACAGCCTGTCTGAGCTTCCAGAAAGCAGGGAGTGGGGAGCTGAAGTTACACACTGCGACGCATACTAGCACATTATGAGAATCTTTCCTTAGAACAAAGGTGCCATGCTGGCACTGCTGAGAGGGCTTCCATCTTCACATGGTATTCCTTCCGGGTTCACGTCCTCTGGCTACATGAGTGGCCATGCGCCTGGGAGCCCCCGTTTTCAGCACAGTCTCTTAAGGTCCGGCACTGTAAGCCGGACCTTCAGAGCGCATGTGCCAGGAACGTCACTAACTGCATGCACTCTGAATATCTCCTAAACTGTGCAAGGAGGAGATATTCACAGTTCCTACAGGTAAGCCTCTTATAGTCTTGCCTGTAGGTACAAGTTGTAGTATAGAGTTTACTACCACTTTAACCAGTTGCCGACCGCCCGGCACATATATACTTCGGCAAGCTGGCTCGGCTGCGCAAATCTCCGTATCTGTACGACGGTCGCATGTGGAGCTAGGGGGGCGCCCCAAACCCCCCCCCCCCCCCCCGATGTTCTAATTTGGTTCAGAACTGATCAGTCATCAGGTCCAGACCAATGATTTTTGGCCTGGACCTGTTGATCGGTTCTGACCAATTGCAGAACTCCCTGTCACAGTGCGCACTATATACAGTACAGATACAATTTACTGATCACTGTATTAGTGTCACTTGTGAATTCAGACAGTGTGAGAGACAGTTAGTGGTAGTCCCAAATAGGTTTAGGGTCCCCGCCATATACCCCCCAATAAAGATTTAACCCCCTGATCACCCCAGTTAACCCCTTCATTGCCCTGTCACAGTGTCACTATTATAGTATACAGATCTTTTTTTCGGATCACTGTATTAGTGTCACAGGTGACATCAGTTAGTTAGCATCAACTATATTTGATATATATACTATACTATACCACATATTTTAGTAATACATTTTAACCCTTTGATTGCCAGCAACACACACACACACACACTTTAAACACCTCCATTACTAGTATAGTGTCTGAACGGATCAATATCTTTGATCTGATCAGAACTATACTACATTCCCCAATAATTTAGTGTTCCCAAAACGCAACGTTAGCAGGATCAGCCCCAACATCTGCCAGCACCTGCGTTTAGCCCCTCCGCCCCCTCCAAGAAGTGCAGAATCAGCAGCTTACTGTCACTTCCAATGCACAGCATACTAAACCGCAGCGTTAGCAGAGTCAGACCTGATCTCTGCTAGCACTAGCAGTTACATTTTTTGGTAGTGGTTCAAACAGTCCTTGACAACCAGGTGCTTTTTTTTTTACCTGTGAGTCACACTAGGTACCTATAAATTTATTGGCCAAAATGTCCAAACACTAGTGAAGAGGCCTACACGATGCTGAGCATGACAGATGAGAGTGATGGGGAAGCCTCACGGTCAGAATCAGGCTCAGTATTCAAACCTGTAGAGAGCAGTGGCACCCTGACAGATAGTTCTGATGATGGAGTAGTGGTCCCTGCTAAGGTCAGGCGTACCCGACCCCGTTCTGCTGCTGCTGAGGTGCAACAACAGCAGGGTTCTCGTATACAAGTGTCGGTACTAGTGCCGCTCAACCTTCTGGTGAACTGGCATGCACCAGTGGCCTAGTACTTTGTACATCCTGGTCATAGTCAAACCAGCATTGCAGTGTGCTTGCAAATCCTGATTGGGAGCCCACCACTTCTGCAGCGCACGTACTTCCCCCATTCAGTGGCCAACCCGGAATTCAGGTGGAAACAGCCAATTTTACTTCCCTAGATTTTTATAAGCTGTTTTTCATGGGAGATCTTTACAGATCTATTGTAGACCAAAGCAATTCATATGCCGATCAAGTCATCACCGCCAATCCAAATGTGACCCTTGCCAGAGAATTTGCATAGAAATGTATCACGGTTTCAGAATTTAAAACCTTTCTGGGCCTATCCCTCCTCATGGGCATTACTAAAAAGAGTGAGTTGTGGTCATATTGGTCCACTGACCCAATTCACCATATGCCCGTGTTCTCTGCTGCCATGGCCAGGACTAGATACGAGCAAATCTTACGGTTCATACACTTCAGTGAAAATGAACTCTGTTGTCCTTGGGATGACCCTGTTTATGATCCACAACATTTGGCCCCTTGTAAAACACTTTAACCAGAAGTTTGCAGCCTTGTATACTCCCCAACAAGCTATCTACATTGATGAGTCCCTGATTCAATTTTCTGGCCACCTTGCTTTCAAACAGTTTCTCCCCAGCAAGCGTGCCAGATATGGGGTCAAGATGTATAAGCTCTGTGACAGGGCAACAGGCTTTACATGTAGTTTCCGGATTTACGAGGGAAAAGATGTAAGCACTCTGGAACCCCCAACTGCCCAGAATACATGGGGAGCAGCGTCAAAGTTGTTTGGGACTTGGTGTCACCCTTATTCGGAAAGGGGTCACATTTTTTTTTTTTTTTTAGGGGTCCCATTTATACGTGGACAACTTCTATACAAGTGTGCCACTTTTGAGACACCTTTTTGATTTTGCATTTGGCGCATGTGGCAACGTGTGACCTAATCGCCGGGGCTTCCCCCAACAGCTTGTAGATACCCAACTTAGATGGGGGGGAGAGAGCCTGCTTGAAGTCTGATAAATTGCTTGCAGTGAAGTGGAGGGACACACTGAATGTTTTTGTTCTGTCCTCCATTTACGTAGATACGACAGTCCAAATTGCAACGGCGACTGGTGTTGTTAAGAAGCCCTCTGTGTCCACGAGTATGACCTCAACATGGGAGGGGTGGACTTCAACGACCAGATGATAACTAATTGCCCATAAGGCCAGACGCTGGTACAAAAAAAGTGTCTGTATACTTATTTCAATTGGCTCTGCTGAACGCTTATGTGCTATACAAAACGTCATGAAGAAGTGGATCCTTCCTAAAATTCAAGGAAGAGATCATCACAGCCTTTCTGTATCTAGGAGGTGCTGCAGCCAAAATTTTCCAATCCAGGTGCAGTGAGCCGGCTGCATGGGAAGCATTTTCTGGATGTCCTCCCTAGTACTCCTACCCAAAGAACACCCCAAAGAAGATGTCGTGTCTGTAGGAAACGAGGATTTAGGCGTAACTCCTGCTTTTTTTGTCCTTCCTGTCCTGGCCAACCTAGTCTTTGCATCGGGGACTGTTTCAGTCACTACCACACACCAGTAGAGTATTAGTATAGGGTACAGCACGACACAGTCTAGGGCACACTTTTTCACACAGGGTCTCGAAAAAAGTGGGCTATCACATTTTGAAAGACCCTAGCCTGGAACAGTTTTTTTACAGTTACAAAAAAAGTGTAAAAATAAAAATTACAAAAAAAAAATGAAAAAAATACATTTTTAAAAAAAGCCAAAAACAGCTGTCGTTTTACTGAGTTAATTTTCTGTTCTTACTCTACTTTTCTACTCCTACTTTTACTGTACTTTATAACATACTGTTAAACTGTAATGTTTTATTGTTACTGTGTTTTATTGTTAACCATTGTTTGCTTTACAGGTACGCCCATCAGTTGCAGCACTGATTTGTTTATTCTGACAGCAACAGCGTTTGCTCTCACCATATACATAATCAATGATTGTAGCGCTGTAGGAGGTGATTTCACCACCGCAGTTAAAAAAGAGCATATATGGCGAAGCATAGGGGAAGGGGTGGACACAGAGGGCAGATCTTCCCTATGGTTTGCCATCTGTCTTTTAACACTTTTCTTGGCAGAGATTTCTTTGTCCATATTGATCAATGCAAATGGAGGAATCTGCTATGTTCTTTTTTCCTTCAGCCCATGGGCTGAATTAAAAAAAAAAACACAACATTGCATGTATGCCCATCATTAGAAGTGGGTGGATGCTGTGAGGTCTAATGGTGGGCATACCACACTTTCTGGTATCGTTTTTTACAGCCAGCAGTCAGCTTTCATGTAAAAGCAATCCTAGCAGATACTTAGCCACTAGACTGCTTTTACAAGCAGTGGGAGGGGACACCTGTCCCACCGGGTAACCTGAGACTGCAGCCATTGGTTCTGTCAGCTGACCATAGAGCTGACTGGAGACCAGAATAGCTCCAATCATCTCTACGGCCTAAGATACCGGAAGCTACAAGCATTTCCTGACTTCGGTTTCGCCAGATATAAACAGCGCCTTTGGGAAATTTGGAAAGCATCTTATCACACCAATCTTGGTGTGGTAAGATGCTTTAAGGGCAGAGGAGAAATCCAGAGTCCAATAGACCCCATTTTTTTTTTAAAAAAGAGTACCTGCCACTACTTATTGCTATCATAGGGAATATTTAAATTCCCTATGATAACAATAAAATGATAAGAAAAAAAAAAAAATGAAAGGGAAGGTGTCAAAATAAAAATAAAAAACCAAAATGGATAATAATATAAGAAAAAAATTCAAGCACCCCTGTCCCCCCACATTTGTGCACAGAGGCGAACGCGAGTATCCGTTTGGTGTCATATGTAAACAGCAATTGCACCATGCATGTGAGGTATCGCCGCGAACGTCAGATCAAGGGCAGTAATTTTTGCAGTAGACCTCCTCTGTAAAAATGGTAACGTGTAAAGGCTTTTAAAGGCTTTTAAAAATGTACGTAGTTTGTTGCCGCTGCACGGGCGTGCGCAATTTTAAAGCATGTCATGATTGGTATCTATGTACTCGGCATACGATAATAAGATCATCTTTTATATTTTATCAAACAATTGGGCAATATACTGTATAGTGTATTTGTGCATTAAATGTAAAAAAAAGTGTTTTTTTTTTCACAAAAAAATTGTGTTTGGAAAACCTCTGCGCAAATACTGTGTGACAAAAAAAATTGCAACACGCACCACTTTGTTCTGTAGGGCCTCTGCTTTAAAAAAAATATAATTGTACTCAGGAGAAGCAGCAGAATGTATTTTGGGGTGTCATTCCACATATACCCATGGCATGTGTGAGCAATATATCAATTTAATGACAACTTTGTGTAAAATTTTTTATTTTTGTTTGTCATTCTCAAACAACTGTGACAAAAAAAAAAAAAATATTCAATGGGCTCAACATGCCTCTCAGAAAAATCCTTAGGGTGTCTAATTACCAAAAAGGGGTAATTGGGGGGGGGGGGGGGTTACTGCCATTTTAGCACTTTAAGAAAGGAGATAGGCATTAAGAAAGTAAAAGCTGCGAAAATTCCAGTATATACACCATAGTTTGTAGATGCAAGAACTTTTGCGCAAACCAATACATATATGCTTATTGAAATTTATTTTATCGAAGACATGTAGCTAAATACATTTTGGCCTAAATGTAAGACAAAAATTTAGTTTATTGGAAGGATTTACCCCCTTAAAGACCAGGCCATTTTTGTTTGGGTACAGCCTTGCGTATCGCAAAAAATGGCCTGGTCTTTAAGGGGGTAAATCCTTCCGGTCCAGAAGTGGTTAATGTGCAAAATCCCATTTTACAGTCTTTAGTAATCCGGGGCTGTGTGGAACCCAATGGTCCCTCTATAGCAAGGATCTCCAAACTTACTAAGCAAAGGGCCAGATTATTGTCCTTCAAACTAAAGGGGACCGGACTGTAGCCAATGAGAGAAGAAAGTGTTCTGGGTTCGGGGGGAGTAAACAATGTTTCATCATTAGTATTAGGGAGAGTAATAGTACTCCTTCATTTGTATCAATGGGAGGAATAGTGTTCATCATTTGTGTCAGTAGGAGGAATCATGCCCCATCATTGATGTCAGTGGAAGAAAAATGCCCCATCATTGGTTTCAGTGCGAGGAATAGTGCCCCATCATTGGTGTCAGTGGGAGGAATAATGCCCCATCATTGGTGTCAGTGGAAGACATAGTGCCCCATCATTGGTGTCAGTGGGAGGAAAAGTGCCCCATCATTGGTATTAGGGGGAGTAATTGTGTCCCTTTGTTGGTATCAATGGGAGGAATTGTACCCCATCACTGGTGTCAGTGGGACGAATAGGGCCCCATCACTGGTGTCAGTAGGAGGAATAGTGTCCTATTTTTGAAATAATGCCCAATCATCAGTGTCAGTGGGAGGAATAGTGCCCCATCATTGGTGTCAGTGGGAGTAATAATGCCCCATCATTGGTGTCAGTGGGAGGAATAGTGCCCCGTCATTGAAATCAATTGGAGAAATAATGCCCAATCATCAGTGTCAATGGGAGGAATAGTGCACTATTTTTGAAAAAATGCCCATTCATCAGTGTCAGTGGGAGGAATAGTGCCCCATCATTGGTGTCAGTGGAGAAATAATGCCCCATCATTGGTGTCAGTGGGAGGAATAATGCCCCATCATTGGTGTCAGTGGGAGGAATAGTGCCTCATAATTGGCATCAATGGCAGGAATCACACCCCATCATTGGTATTAGGGGGAGTAATTGTGTCCTTTTGTTGGTATCAATGGGAGGAATAGTGCCCCATCACTAATGTCAGTGGGAGGAATAATGCCTCATAATTGGTATCAATGGGAGGAATAGTGCCCCATCATTGGTATTAGGGGGAGTAATTGTGTCCTTTTGTTGGTATCAGTGGGAGGAATAGTGCCCCATCATTGGTGTCAGTGGAAGGGATAGTGCTCCATCATTGGAATCAATGAGAGAAATAATGCCCAATCATTAGTGTCAGTGAGAGGAATAGTGCCTCATATTTGGTATCAATGGGAGAAATATTGCCCCATCATTGGTGTTAGTGGGGGGAATAGTGTCCCATCATTGGTGTCAGTGGGAGGAATAGTGTCCCATCATTGGAATCCGTGGTAGGAATTGTGTCCCATTGTTGGTGTCAGTGAGAGCACCAGTGCTCCATTGCCAGTGACATGAATTATGCCCCACTGTTGCTGATGGGGGAATAATGCTTCAAGGGCCAAATATAAAGCAAGCAGCCCCCAAGCCGCAGTTTGGAGACCCCTGCTCTAGAGGTTTTTAGTTTCCTTGAGCAATATATAATAGCAGATTGATCTTTTGCCTCAAAGTGCCTGCACAGTTTTGGTAGCAGTGTGGGACCGTGGAGGGTAATCGCTGATCTTCTTTGCTTCATGTAAAGGGGGCATTCTTCCGACTGAACAGCTATGTAAGGGGCATTTTTATCTCTATCAATGTAGCAGGGCACTACACAGTATTTTTGTAACAGGGTATTTTTTCACAGATAACCAAATATAAGAGGGACCTTTTCCCAAAGTAGGGATTTTCACTTGTTCTACTTCTTTTTGGATATATTTTCCCACCTGACCTAGTGTTCTTTTGTCTTTGGGTAAGACTATTTGGCCACTAAGGACACGCTTTGGCAAGCTTTGTAGAAATCTGGTAAAAGGTTCACTGAATCACAGGGTATCCCAGAGCTTTGCTGTATCCCATGAAAAGACCCCAAAAACTGGAAAAGAGGCCATTTCTCCATATTTATCAGAGAGCGAGAGGTGAAACTTTTAAATACATCTCAACGGGGTGAATAAGGTTCAGGAGGACAGCTTTTTCTGTTTCAGTCGTTTTTATTCGTATTTTTTCCGTACAAAAGTACAAAAATACTGTAAAATATAGAGCATCGAACAATCCTCGAGTGCCCTATTAAAAGAAAGTAATGGTGTAGATACATCAACAGAGAGATTCAGAAGAAGGTTGCATCTACTCAGAGGTTGAGGGTGTATCATTGATTGTCTAGTGCGCTATAATGAATCAGTTAATGATGTGTTTCGTAGAAACATGAACATGACCTTGTAATCTAGTCAACAACAGCAGATGTCTGCATATCCGTAGTTTTAGGGTTTCTATGTGGAGCATAAGAGCTCTAGACCTTGAGTTCAAAGTTGGTTTGGACCGACCCAAACAGAAACAGGCCTCCTCAATTAAGAGCCCACATTTGGCGAGCCTGGCCCTCAACAAATATCAAGCCTTTCCAAGTATCTTAGGGAACCCAGCAATAGGGTAATACAATCCCAATGTAACCTTTAGCATGAAGGATACAATACCGAACAGGTATGTATCAGAAAGGTAGTAGAAAGGGATAGGAAAAGAAGGTGATAGGAAAGAAAGTAGGGGGATGCATCAGTCCGGGTGATTTGTACGACAACACGTAACTTGTTTAGGCTTGTTCTTTTGGAACCTGTAGATAGGTGAGCCAAGGGGACCATACTTTGTCGAAAGGAGGGTAGTTTTTTCAATGAAAAAACAAAATCAAGAACATGGGGACATGGCCACAAACTAACTGGAGGAAAGTTCAAAACTAATCTTAGAAAGTATTATTTTACTGAAAGAGTAGTTGATGCTTTAAATAAACTACCAGCAGAGGTAGTGAGCCAGTTAACAGTAAAGTCCTTCAAACATGCTTGGGACAAACATAGATCTATAGTCAGACAATAAGGTTACCACCCAAAAGAGGAAGTTCAGCTTTAAGGACTCGTTCCTCACTCCTCTTGCGCAATTGGCACTTTTGAGGAGTGGGGGAGGTACCTGATTTTGACAGGTACCCGCTTCCCACTTCCGTTCCAAATGCTTGGCAACGGAAGTTCTCCTTCCCCCCCCCCCCCCTGCAGTTTTCTGGGACACTGACAGGTCCTAGAAGACTGTATCCACCAATCACAACTCACGCATGCGCAGTGGGCACCTGGCTGTGAAGCCGCAAGCTGTCACAGCTGGGTGCTCATAGTGAAGATGCCGACGCTGCGGAGGGGGGACAGCGGATGAAGACAGCTGGGCTGAGTGTACCAATGGTCTGTGGGACAGGTGAGTGGCTGTTTTTTAAAAGTCGGCAGCTACACTTTTTTTGACAGGTGGCTGGAACCCCTCTTAACCACTTGCCGACTGCCGCACGACTATTTACGTCGGCAGTCAGCCCCTCACAGGCAGAGCGACGTAGTAGTACGTCGCTAGCCTGTGAGGGTCTAGGTAGCGAGTGCGCGCCCCCGGAGTCACGGACCCCCCCCCGCGCGTGCGAATGGCGGACCCGATGTTCACCGGTCACTCGGCGATCGTCGGTGCAGAGGGAGAAAGGCAGGCGGCTGATGTAAACAAGCCACCTGTCATTCTCCCCTGTGTAGGAATAGTGATCATACGGTTCTACTATGTAGGACCGTTGATCACTGTTCCTACACCTCAAGCCACAGCCAATCACAGTTAGAATCACGCCCCTAAGGACACACATAACCCCTACCTCTCAAAAAAAGTTAACCCCCTCACTGCCAGTGTAATTTTACAGTAACAGTGCATATGTATAGCACTGATTACTGTAGAAATGTCACTGGTAACCCCAAAAGTGTCAAAAATGTCAGTCAAGGGTCCGATCTGTCCGCCACAATGTCGCAGTACCGCAAAAAAAAAACGCAGATCGCCGCCATTACGCGTTAAAAAAAAAAACAACAAAAATAACAAAAATCTTTCCCTTTGTTAGTAAACGCGATAACTTTTGCGCAAACCAATCAAAATACGATTTTTGTGATCGTTTTTACCAAACATATGTAGCATAAAACAAATTGGCTGAAAATGTTAAATTTTGATTTTTACATTTTTTTGGGGGGGGAATTTCATATATAAAAATGTGAAAAATATTGTTATTTTTGCAAAATTTATGCTATTTTTTTGTTTATAGCGCATGATCAAAAAATCGCACAGGTGATCAAATACCACCAAAAGAAAGCTCTGTTTGTGGGAAAAAAAGGACGTCAAATTCGTTTAGGTACAGCGTCGCACGACCGCACAATTGTCCGTTAAAGTCACGCAGTGCCGAATCGCAAAAATAGGCCCTGGTCAGGAAGGGGGTAAAATCTTCCGGGGCTTAATTAAAAAAACAAAAAACAAAAAAACAAAAAAAATGGGCAGACTGGATGAATAACTCTGTATTTTTCACTTTTCGATGTTTCTTTGTTTCTATGTCAAGAAGATATTCTGAATATTCCAGTTGGATAGCCGAAATGACTGTCACAAAGATCTAATGTACATACTATTATTTCATATCTATTTTATTTATTTTTAATTTTATTTTATCCTAAATAAAAAAAATTTGATAGATTTAAGGCTGCATTCACATGTCAGCTTATAATCGCGGGCAGAACCGCCGCGGTTCCGCCCGCGATTCGGAGATTTATTGCAAATCGCGGGACGCCTAGCGTTGCCCGTTGATTTGCAATAGCCCCCCAAACGCCGAGCGATGTTGCCGCGATTTACGCCCGCCGAATCGCGGCAACATCGCGCAAACAAAATCGCGGGACGCGAGCAATGAAATGATCATTTGTTGTCACTGGTGCTTTTTGATGTCTCTTTCTAGCTTGGCAAATTGGCTTAGTAAAGAAAAGTATTTTTTATAATATGTTTAAGTAATGGTATTGCTAGATGTTTAAAGTGGATCTTCATCCTCAATATGATGTTGCCTCCCCTCTGCAAATTGGGCTTTTTTTTTTTTTTTTTTTTTAATTTTCTTTCTTTTTTTTAAATAAAAAAAACCTATGGCCTGCCCCTCTCCATGTACAGTATCTCACAAAAGTGAGTACACCCCTCACATTTTTGTAAATATTTTATTATATCTTTTCATGTGACAACACTGAAGAAATGACACTTTGCTACAATGTAAAGTAGTGAGTGTACAGCTTTTATAACAGTGTAAATTAATGTCTAAATCGCTGGCAACAAAAGTGAGTACATCCCTAGTGAAAATGTCTAAATTGGGCTCAAAGTGTCAATATTTTGTGTGACCACCTTTATTTTCCAACACTGCCTTAATAACCCTCTTGAACATGGAGTTCACCAGAGCTTCACAGGTTTCTACTGGAGTCCTCTTCCACTCCACTGATGACATCACAGAGCTGGTGGATGTTAGAGACCTTGCACTCCTCCACCTTCCGTTTGAGGATGTCCCACAGATGCTCAATAGGGTTTAGATCTGGAGACATGCTTGGCCAGTCCATCACCTTTATCCTCAGCTTCTTTAGCAAGGCAGTGGTCGTCTTGGAGGTGTGTTTGGGGTCGTTATCATGTTGGAATACTGCCCTGCAGCCCAGTCTCTGAAGAGAGGGGATCATGCTGTGCTTCAGTATGTCACGGTACACGGTGCTCAAAAGGGGTTTAGGTCTGGAGACATGCTTGGCCAGTCCATCACCTTTACCCTCCGCTTCTTTAGCAAGGCAGTGGTCTTCTTGGGGGTCATTATGTTGGAATACTTCCCTGCGGCCCAGTCTCTGAAGGGAGGGGATCATGCTGTGCTTCAGTATGTCACAGTACATGTTGGAAATAATGTTCCCTCAATGAACTGTAGCTCCCCTGTGCCGGCAGCACTCATGCAGCCCCAGACCATGACACTCCCACCACCATGCTGAGTGAGCAAAATGGCCCCCACTAGACTCTATGCCCTTGGAGGACCGGAGCGACGTCAAACATGACTTCCGCCCAATGGCCTTAAAGGGCCAAATTTAATAAAAAAAAAAAAATATGACATTTTTTTAAATTTTATTTTTTATTGCTTTTAAAGAGGAAGTAAACTTCCTCTGCAAACATTTAGTTATAATAAGACTTAGCTTTAGGTAGAGTAAATTTCTCCTTAATGTGTGCCGTTTAGGAGATAGTTACATGACATGCAGCAAGTGACATCACTGACGAATGCGCTCTGAAGGAACGGTCACAAGTACCGTTCCTTCCGAGCCCTGTGCCGAGAATGGCGGCTCCCGTGCCCATGTGCAGGAGTGACGTCATTGTGGCTTCTGCCAATCACAGCACAGAAACCACAGAAACTCTAGGGAAAATGTCAGCGGTGACAGCGGTGCGTGGGCGCTGCTAGAACAGCTTTATTCTAAGGTAAGTATTACATAATGAGCTAGTATGCGATGCATTCTGATTTTGTCTTTCAGTGTTTTTTTTCTTTTTAATTTTTCTTTTTTTTTTTTATGAGTTTACAACCTCTTTAAGTGTAAATGGGAGGTCTCACATTAAAGAGGACCTGTCCTACTTATTTCTATTAGAAGGGATGTTTACATTCCTTGAAATAGGAAAAAAAGTGATCAGTTTAAAAATGAAAAATAAAAAGTAAAACAAATAAGAAAAAAAAATTGAAAGTGCCCCATCCATCCGAGCTCGCGCGCAGAAGCGAACGCATACGCAAGTTGCCCCCACATATGTAAACGGTGTTCAAACCACACATGTGATTTATGGCCGCGATCATTAGAGCGAGAGCAATAACTCTAGCACTAGACCTCCTCTGTGACTCTAAACTGGTAACCTGTAAAAAAATTTAAAGCATCGCCAATGGAGATTTCTAAGTACCAAAGTTTGTCGCCATTCAACGAGCGCATGCAATTTTAAAGCATGACATGTTAGGTATCAATTTACAAACCCAATTCCAAAAAAGTTGGGACACTGTACAAATTGTGAGTAAAAAAGGAATGGACTAATTTACAAATCTCATAAACTTATATTTTATTCACAATATAATATAGATAATATATCAAATGTTGAAAGTGAGACATTTTGAAATGTCATGCCAAATATTGGCTCATTTTGGATTTCATGAGAACAACACATTCCCAAAAAGTTTGGACAGGTAGCAATGAGAGGCCGGAAAAGTTAAATGTACATATAAGGAACAGCTGGAGGACCAATTTGCAACTTATTAGGTCAATTGGCAACATAATTGGGTATAAAAAGAGCCTCTCAGAGTGGCAGTGTCTCTCAGAAGTCAAGATGGGCAGAGGATCAACAATTCCCCCAATGCTGCGGCGAAAAATAGTGGAGCAATATCAGAAAGGAGTTTCTCAGAGAAAAATTGCAAAGAGTTTGAAGTTATCATCATCTACAATGCATAATATCATCCAAAGATTCAGAGAATCTGGAACAATCTCTGTGCATGAGGGTCAAGGCCAGAAAACCATACTGGATGTTTTAGGGAAATGGCAACATTGCCAGTAATAGCAATGGGCGCTCCTGGCTCAATCGACACAGCCCTCTGCTGGCCTATAAAAGGTGGCCATAGGATCAGACTCATTGCTGGATTATCTCTCAGCTTCCTGTGCTTCCTGTTTGGATTTCCTGTTGTGACCTCGGCTTGTTCCTAATTCCGTTTGATCTCCTGCTCCTGGTTTGACCCCTGGCTTCTTCCACTGACCGTGCTTCTGTTACCTACCGTGTATGACCCCGGCTTGCTTCAAGACCTCGGCTATTCTGGTTGTCTCTTGTGCATGACCTCGGCTTGTACCCCGGTTCCCGCTGCCTGCTCCAGTCCCAGACCTAGGCCAGTTCCCGTCTCCGCTACCAGAGACTATTCCTTGGCACAAGGTAGCCCCTCTGCTCCAGAGCCCTTGAAGACTCCTACCCTGCTGTGGTTCCAGCCTGTTCCAGTTCACTTTCGGATTGCTCCTGGTTCAACCTACCTGCCTGCAGCTGGTAACCCGTGCCACTTGGGGTGCCACACCCTCTGTACCATCTTCAGGGGTGTGCCGCACTGAGCTGCAAGGGGAGCCCTCTCAGCACCTCAGCCTCGGATCAGGTAACCCTGACAGGATGCCTGTGATCTTCGGGCCCTTAGACAGCACTACATCACATACAGGAATGCTACTGTAATGGAAATCACAGCTCAGAAATACTTCCAGAAAACATTGTCGGTGAACACAATCCACTGTGCCATTCGCCGTTGCCGACTAAAACTCTATAGGCCAAAAAAGAAGCCAAATCTAAACATGATCCAGAAGCGCAGGCATTTTCTCTGGGCCAAGGCTCATTTAAAATGGTCTGTGGCAAAGTGTAAAACTGTTCTGTGGTCAGACGAATCAAAATTTGAAGTTCTTTTTGGAAAACTGGGACGCCATGTCATCCGGACTAAAGAGGACAAGGACAACCCAAGTTGTTATCAGTGCTCAGTTCAGAAGCCTGCATCTCTGATGGTATGGGGTTACATGAGTGTGTGTGGCATGGGCAGCTTACACATCTGGAAAGGCATCATCAATGCTGAAAGGTATATCCAAGTTCTAGAACAACATATGCTCCCATCCAGACGTCGTCTCTTTCAGGGAAGACCTTGCATTTTCCAACATGACAATGCCAGACCACATACTGCATCAATTACATCATCATGGCTGCGTAGAAGAAGGATCCGGGTACTGAAATGGCCAGCCTGCAGTCCAGACCTTTCACTCATAGAAAACATTTGACGCATCATAAAGAGGAAGATGCAACAAAGAAGACCTAAGACAGTTGAGCAACTAAAAGCCTGTATTAGACAAGAATGGGACAAAATTCCTATTCCTAAACTTCAGCAACTTGTCTCCTCGGTCCCCAGACGTTTGCAGACTGTTATAAAAAGAAGAGGGGAGGCCACACAGTGGTAAACATGGCCTTGTCCCAACTTTTTTGAGATGTGTTGATGCCATGAATTTTAAAATCATTTTATTTTTCCCTTAAAATTATACATTTTCTCAGTTTAAACATTTGATATGTCATCTATGTTGTATTCTAAATAAAATATTGAAATTTGAAACTTCCACATCATTGCATTCTGTTTTTATTTACAATTTGTACAGCGTCCCAACTTTTTTGGAATCAGGTTTGTATTTGGCGTAACATCATCTTTCACATTTTAGAAAGAAATTGGGCTAACTTTATTGTTTTCTTACTTTATAATTTATAAAAGTGTATTTTTTCCCAAAAAATTGCATTTGTAAGACCGCTGTGCAAATACGGTGTTACATAAAGTACTGCAATGATCTTTATTTTATTCTCTAGGGTCTCTGTATATATATATATATATATATATATATATATATATATATATATATAATGTTTGGGGGATCTAATTAATTTTCTAGTAAAAATACGGATTTTAACTTGTAAACAACAAGTGTCAGATATAGGCCTGGCCCTTAAGTGGTTAAAGTGTTACTTAACCCACATGAGTAAAATCAGGCTGTAAATGCAGTAAAGCATGCTTGTTATACTCACTGTGGAGCCTAAGGGGTTATACCTGCACATTGTAAAAAAAGGCTGTTTGATCCTGTCTTCTCTGATCCTTCCCTTCTTCCACTGTCCCCAATCTATCTCCTGATAGAACAGAGCATTGGGGGACATGCGCAGTTTAGTGTGTATCGCTAGAGAGTTTTGTTTTTTTTCTTGAGAGGGTGCAAGTGATCAGCACAGAGTCAATCAGCACTGTGCAGACAGAGGATCAAGGGTTTTGTAGTCTCATAGCACAATCAGAGGAGAATGAAAACTCCTCCTACAAGCTTTAACCAGACACTAATAGAAGTCACAAGACTGCTATATACTGCTGATGAGAAAAGGTGTCTAGCAGTTCATATTTACTAAAACTATTGCATTTCCATATTCTGTGTACTGGGGGAGACTAGATATAGTGAATGCAGGCTCCTGGGTTCAGTAACACTTTAAAGTGTTACTAAACCCACGATAGTAAAATCAGTCTGTATATACAGTAAAGCATGCTCGTAATACTCACTGTGAAACCTAAGGGGCTAATCCTCTGCATTGCGTAAAAAAGGCTGTTTGATCCTGTATGCACAGATCCTCCTGTTCTTCCACTAACTCCAACACATGTCCACAAAATACAGAGATTTTAGAGTCAAGCTGCACATGCTCAGTTTAGAACAGAGCCTTGGGGGCACTCTGCACATGCTCAGTTTGGTGTGTATTGCTAGAGAGTTTTTTCTTTCTTGGGAGGGTGCATGCGATCAGCACAGGGCCAATCAGCACTGTCCAGACAGAGATTCTGGAGTCTTGGATCCTGATAGGACAGCTCAGTGCAGTATGAAAACTCCTCCTACAAGTTTTACCAGGAACTGATAGGAGTTACAGGGCTGCTATATACTGCTGATGAGAAAAGGTATTTAGCAGTTTATATTTATTAAATAATTGCAATTCCATGTTCTGTGTACTGTGGGAGACCAGATATAGTGACTGCAGGCTCCTGGGGAGAGCAGATATAGTGACTGCAGGCTCCTGGGGAGAGCAGATATAGTGACTGCAGGCTCCTGGGGAGAACAGATATAGTGACTGCAGGCTCCTGGGGAGAGGAGATATAGTGACTGCAGGCTCCTGGGGAGACCAGATATAGTGACTGCAGGCTCCTGGGGAGACCAGATATAGTGACTGCAGGCTCCTGGGGAGACCAGATATAGTGAATGCAGGCTCCTGGGGAGAGGAGATATAGTGACTGCAGGCTCCTGGGGAGACCAGATATAGTGACTGCAGGCTCCTGGGGAGACCAGATATAGTGACTGCAGGCTCCTGGGGAGACCAGATATAGCGACTGCAGGCTCCTGGGTTTACTAACACTTTAATACCAGAGTTTAATGTCACATTCAGCATGGTCAAACATTCCTGTGGTTATAACAAATGTTATAGGAGATACAAATATTCATCTTTTTGATACATAATTGCAATGATTATAGTTATCATAACATCTTTGTGGCCTCAGGCTTGTTTATGCAATGGTCACAAAGAGCGCATTGTACGATGTTCTGAGCACACTCCTATAGCATGTTCATTTTACATTACTGATAAATATAATTTCTCATAGTGTCCTGTTTTTATTGAGATATCGCCTATTATTTTATTAGTTTTAGTACCGGTTCACACTGGTGCCATGCGGGAACCCTGTGAATCCACTGAGGGTTCCCGCATAGCACTCGACTCGCAGGCAGTTCACATTGCCATATGCAAACTGCTTGGAGTGTCAATACAAAGTTAACGACAACCCCAGATTAGTTTGCATATCGCAGTGCGAACTGTCAGTTCGAACAGGAATCGGATCACATAGGTGTGAACACCCATGCGATCCAATTCTGGTGCGTAACAAAAAAAGGGTCCTGTGCGACTTTGGTCAGAATGCGATGCGAAATTCAGCCATGCAATATGCATGGCGGAATTTGCATCGCACAGACATCGCATGTGATTTGCAAGGCAGTGCTGTGCGAATCACATGTGATGTCTGACATCGCATATGTGTGAACCGGCACTGTTTACCAATGAAGTGTTATGAGTTTTGGTATTTAGCTATTTAGAGGGGGCGGGGGGGGGGGGGGGGTTTAACACAGAAGGGTTTTTATCTTAATGCAGTGAATGCATTAAAGCGGAGTTCCAGCCTCAAAAAAATGTTTTCGATAAAAATACCCCCGGGACAGTCAGGGCCAGTGCATTTCAGCAATAATAGCCTCTGAACTGTCCCCGCTTTCACTTACTGAAAGTTTGTATTAACGTGCCTTATTATATTTCATAATATATTTCAGCTCATGCCCACTTTCCAATGGAATGTGGGCCCCTTGCAATTACCTATTAACGAGCCAGACTACACTTGACAGTTAGATATTTTGCATATAGACAACAAGACATTGATAGGAGTTGACATGTTAAACACCTTTCCATTCATTCATTTGGACACCTGGCAGTTGGATATTTTGCATTTAGACGACAAGACATTGATAGAAGTTGACATGTTAAACACCTTTTCATTCATTCATTAACACATCAGATAGCTGAACACAGACGGATCGGCTCTCCCACAAAACACAATCTCCGACACAAGACACCTCATATTGACACAGATGTATAGGGAACACAAGGACCCTTTCATGTATTGTTTTCTGTGAGATATGTTCTATTGTTAAATTGACTCATGAATTGTAACCAGTTTCAAGCAGTTTTTGCCGCCCAAATATCCTTTAAATGTGTGAGCGAAACTTGAAATAAACAGATGTGTCTACGCCTTGCTTAAGTGCTCTGTGTGCTCGCATCTCCCGGCTGGAAGAGAGAGAATTCACTATACAGGGGGGTTAGCAACTGAAGGGCCTTATATCATCTTGTAAATTGCCTCCGGACGAGATTGAGCTAACACTTACCTTTTAGAAGAAATACTTACCTTGAAAATGTCTTGTCGAGCGCTGCCATCTCAGGTGTGGGCAGCTGAAGCCGTCCTCTTCGTGTCCTCTTCAGTGACGTAGGAGTCCCAGAATGCCCTGCTCGTCACTTCCGGTGCAGGCGCGTCATCCCTGCACAGCTTCTGGGCATGCCCAGAAGCTGTTCAGCAGGGAATAACGCGCCTGCACCGGAAGTGACAAGCAGGGCCGGTGCAGGCGCATTGACTCCTGGGATCGATGACGTTCGGCTCCTAGGAGCCAATGCAAGCAGGAAGTGACGGCACGGGCCGCGGCCGCAGAGGAAGGAAGAGGAAAGAAGGTAAGTATATTTTCTTTAATAACAAGGTAAGTAAATAAAAAAAAAATTGAAATGATTCAATTATTTTTCAGCTACATTACAGCAAGCGGATGGTGTAAAGTCGAGTTTGGGCCATCCGCTTGCTTTTGGTCACCTGAAAAACAAATGGATAGTTAAGATTTATTTTTTTTGTTTACTTACCTTGTAGAAAAATACATTGAAGAAAAATATACATACCTTTCTTCCACTTCCTCCCTCTGCGGCCACAGCCCGCGCCATCACTTCCTCTTTGCATTGATTCCTGGGAGCTGAAAGTCATCGCTCCCAGGAATCAATGCGCCTGCACTGGCCCCGCTCGTCACTTCCGGTGCAGGCGCCTCATTCCCTGCTAAACAGCTTCTGGGCATGCCCAGAAGCTGTGGAGGGATGACGCACTTGCATCGGAAGTGAGGAGCGGGGCCGGTGCAGACGCATTCTGGGAGAAGAGGACACGGAAGAGGACGCAGAACAGGACGCGATGGCTTCAGATGCCCACACCTGAGATGGCAGCGCTGGAGAAGAAATTTCCAAGGTAAGTATTTCTTCTAAAATGTAAGTGCGACCTGGGACAGTACAGAGGCTATCCATTGTGGAATGTACTAGCCCTGACTGTCCCGGGGGTATTTTTATCTAAATTTCACCCCCGTGGCCGGAACTCCGCTTTAAAAAAAAAGAAACCTTCTACATTTACAACCACTTTAAATCATTCATAAGCTCCATATAGCTGTGAAAGACCTTGACAATGAGATGTGTAGGAGAGATTCTGTTGGTAGCTGGTAATGTTTTCTGTGGATCTGTGCCGTTTATTCTCCCCCGGAGTCACAGTTTTGATATTTGCACAATAAAGTCCTGTTTTGATCCCTTGCATATCTATTGGTCTTTGTTTTGAAGAACACACTGTAAGCTGTGAAGGCCACACTGTACTACGTCTACTGAGCAGCGAGCCATGACTCCAAGAACCATGCTCAGATTTATAAAGAAGGATGTTCCATTGGGACGCCATTCAGAGTGGGGAAAACCAATAGACATGTGCAATTCGTTTCATTCCGAATTCATTTTCGGATGAAATTCGACATATTCGTTCATTCTGGAGCATCCGCATGAATGAAAGACTTTCCATGGATGTGTATGAAAACGAAATGTCAGAAAGAACGAAAGGTGCAGGTGTCAGAAAGCTGGAACTTAAAGTGGAGTTCCGGCCTATTTTGCAACTTTAGTGATTCCTGGAGTGCTCGCTATGCTGATCAACAATTGGGCATTTTAAATTTTGTTCGGGGGTCCCTTACCTTATTTTCAGGGCATTTTTGATTCTACTTCTTCATTCTCCCCCCCTCTGTGGCCATGGCCACCGACATCACTTCCGCCTTTGCATTGCATCCTGGGAGCTGTTTGTCATCACTCCCAGGAGGCTGGAATCAGGAAGAACTCCCAGAACACTCCCTGGAATCAGGAAGAAGGACACATCAGAATACACTGCGGCTTCAGATGCCCACATCCAAGATGGCCGCGCCCAGACTGCATTTTTAAAAGAAAGATTTTGACTAAAATCCAATACTGTACACCTTGTAAGTATGAGAATAGCGGTTCTGTAAAGAGCGATGGATTAGTAGTATAGGGGTATTTTTAGTTAAAAAAGGTATTTGAGGCCGGAACTCCGCTTTAAGACTTGAACTTGGGAGTGCTGGTGTCAGGTGAGCAAAAGCACAATGGCCAGGTCCGTCTGCTGCCCCCCCCCCCCCACTGATGGAGCACCAGCCGCCACTGGTTATGAGTTTTGGTATTTAAGTATTTGGAGGGGGCGAGGGGCGGGGGGTGAACACAGAAGGGTTTTTATCTTAATGCACAGAATGCATTAAGGTAAAAAATAAAACCTTCTACATTTACAACCACTTTAAATCATTCATAAGCTCCATATAGCTGTCAAAGACCTTGACAATGAGATGTGTAGGAGAGATTCTGTTGGTAGCTGGTAATGTTTTCTGTGGATCTGTGCCTTTTATTCTCCCCCGGAGTCACAGTTTTGATATTTGCACAATAAAGTCCTGTTTTGATCCCTTGCATATCTATTGGTCTTTGTTTTGAAGAACACGCTGTAAGCTGTGAAGGCCACACTGTACTACGTCTACTGAGTAGCGAGCCATGACTCCAAGAACCATGCTCAGATTTATAAAGAAGGATGTTCCATTGGGACGCCATTCAGAGTGGGGAAAACCAATAGACATGTGCAATTCGTTTAGTTCCGAATTCATTTTCGAATGAAATTCGACATATTCGTTCATTCTGTCAGAAAGAAGAAAGGGTGCAGGTGCCAGAAAGCTGGAACTGAAGACTTGAACTTGGGAGTGCTGGTCAGAGTTGTATAAAGTACTCGAAACCCATACTTGAGTAAAAGTACAAATGCTCGATCAAAAAGTGACTTGAGTAGAAGTGGAAGTGCTCAATCAAAAAGTGACTTGAGTAGAAGTGGAAGTGCTCAATCAAAAAGTGACTTGAGTAGAAGTGCTAAAGTATTCAACATTTTTTGTACTTGAAGCGTAGTTTCACCCAGTGAACTTTTTTTTAAATAAAAATACCCCCGGGACAGTCAGGGCTAGCGCATTCCACAATGGCTAGCCTCTGATCTATCCCGGGTTGCACTTACCTGCAAGACAAAATACTCACCTTGAAAATGTATTCTCCAGCGCTGCCATCTCAGGTGTGGGCAGCTTAAAGCCAGCGCAATCCTCTTCTGTGTCCTCTTCTGTCTTCTTCGGTCCCAGCGTCATCCCTGCACAGCTTCTGGGCATGCCCAGAAGCTGTTTTGCAAGGTATGACGGAGCCTGCACCGGAACTGACGTCGGGGCCGGTGCAGGCGCATTGATTCCTGGGAGCGATGACGTTCAGCTCCCAGGAATCATTGCATGCCAGGAAGTGACGAATCGCCGTGGCCGCCGAGGGGAGGAAGAAGGAAGTAAGGTGAGTATATTATCTTCTAAACCAGGTAAGTAAAAAAATAAAAAATTGCGATTATCCATTCGTTTTTCAGGTGACCCGGAGCGAGAAGATGGAGGTAAGTATCATTTTAGGGTGGAACTCCGCTTTAAGTATTGCAAGTAGTTTTTTTTTAAATTTTGCTACTCAAGTACTGAAAGTAAAAGTACAAGTACTGTGTTATGAAGTTATTAAAGAAAGAAGTCAAAAGTTTGAAAATCATATTGTTTTTTATTATTTCAAATGCAGCTTTTATTTATACATACAGTAGCATTTATTTTCGTATGCGCTGGTAATACACATGTTTTGAGCTTCATGAAACCTGCCATCTACTGTTCTGGCAGTGGTAATTTTTATAATTGTAACGAGTAACTATGCAGCACAAAAAAAAAATATCGGAGTAGAAGTATTGAAATCATTGAAAAAATGTAGTGAAGTAAAAGTGGAAGTAGGAGAAAAAAATTCTACTCTAGGAAAGTACAGATACCGCCTTTCCGTACTTAAGTACAGTAGTGAAGTAGTTCTACTTAGTTACTATACATCTCTGGTGCTGGTGCCAGGTGAGCAGAAGCACAATGGAGAATCTACCATGAATTCATTGAGTCCAGTAGAGAGCAGAGATGGATCACGAGGCGAGTTTGGTCACAGTTGGGCAGGAAGGCACCAAAAGCATGAGGAGGATCAATGTCAGGGACGAGCAGAGGGTGGCAATGTCCAGGCAGTGAGGTACAGAATCGTTTCTTCAAAATTATGGAGTCCAGGCTGAGGTAGGCAGGTACTGTAGGTAGGTAGACAAAGCTAGGTAGACAAGTAACAAAGGTAGACAGGCAAGCTGGGTCAGTACCAGAATCAAGCAGATTTAGGATCAAGGATAACAAGAACTAGAGCTGAAAGACCATTCAGCAATGATCTCATGCAGGGCCCTGGTTTAAATAGGCCACTAGGTGTCTGTATC
The DNA here is from genome assembly GCF_965119305.1 of Pelophylax lessonae. NCBI lineage: Eukaryota > Metazoa > Chordata > Amphibia > Anura > Ranidae > Pelophylax > Pelophylax lessonae. Next base: position 15,943,370 of record NC_138777.1, on the reverse strand, counting down.
TGTGCATCCATGTGCACAATGCTGTGTGCACATCCTTACCAACCCTACAGAAATGGGATGCCATTAACCACTCTAAGACCGGAAGGATTTGCCCCCTAAATGACAAGGCCACTTTTTACGATTTGGCACTGTTTGCAACAATTGTGCGGTCTTGCTACGCTGTACCTAAATAAAATTGATGTCCTTTTTTTCCCTACAAACAGATCTTTCTTTTGGTGGTATTTTTATTTTTTGTGCTATAAACAAAAAAAGAGCGACGATTCTGAAAAAAAAAAATATTTTTCACGTTCAGCTATATAACATTCCCCCCCAAAAAAATTTAAAAATCTAAATTTTTTAAAATTTTGGGCCAATTTGTTTTCTGCTACATATTTTTGGTAAAAAAAAAAATCGCAATAAGCGTATTTTGATTGGTTTGCGCAAAAGTTATTGCGTCTACTAACTACGGGAAAGATTTATGTAAATTTTATTGTTTTTTTTTACTAGTAATGGCAGCGATCTGCGATTTTTAGCGCAGACAGATCGGACCCTTGACTGACATTTTTGACACTTTTGGGGGGACCAGTGACATTACTACAGTAATCAGTGCTAAAAATATGCACTGTTACTGTAATAATGACACTGGCAGGGAAGGGGTTAACCTAGGGGTGATCAAAGTGTTCAATGTGAGCCTAGGGGAGTGTTTTCTAACTGTGGGGGGAGGGACTTGTGAAGTGATCATGTGAACAGGCGCTCTGTGATCATTTCAGAGAGAACGATGGTAAGCTGTGTTTACAACAACTGACCGTCCTTCTCTCTCATCGGGGAGCGATCGCGGGGTGTCAGGCGGCAATCGTGGCTGCCGGTCCCGTGGATCGGCATCCCCGCTGCCTAGTGGGGGTGAAAGCACGCCACCGGCGGCGCGCGTTCGCCCCTCAGCACCACACGCGTGACCGATGTAAAACTGCGGCGGGCGGTTGGCAAGTGGTTATTAATCTTTGACTATGTGCTTGTTTATCACTATTGCTTATTTTCAATAAACAAGTTAAAAAAAAAATCTATTTATTAGGCTTGCATTTTTTTTTTTTTAAAGCTTTATTAGAGAGTTTCGTACTTGAAAAGAAATCACAGACTAGATTGTCTGCCCTGTAATTACAGAATTTCCTGCAGTTTAGAACATTTTGTTTTAGTTTTTGGTGCTTGTCAGGAACATTTTTAGATCTGCGTAGTGTGTTATCTTGGTTTATAAATAAACTGTAAAGTTCATTATTTTAGCTAGAAAAGTGAAATGGAACCAAAGCAATGCAAGAAGTTATACCCCACACCAGCTGATAAACAGTATAATGATTAGTGATGGGCTTGGCCCTCAATGTACACCGCCAATCAAAGAGAGCGAGGCGTTTACCAACTGGAAACTGCACATACACACACTGCCTATAATTGGCAGGGTGCAGTGCCGGCTTCCTAGAGGGCTCAATCCAGGGGTGTAATTACAGGGGTTGCAGGGGTTGCAATTGCAACCGGGCCCCATGCTCCCCTGTACACCTGGATAGGAGGAGTGGCGGGGGCAGCTGTAGAGAAATCACTGTTCTCCTTTTTCCTCCTGTAGCTCCAGGAGGAAAATGGAGGAGATTGGTTCCTCTGTATGCTGCCCCCGCCACTCCTCCTATCTAGTTCACTTGTGTTCTGCTGTCTCTGGGCCCCTGTGTGCTCCCCCCCCCACTGTGCTGCCCCCCCCCCCCCCCACTGTGCTCCCTCCCCTCTGTTGCCGGCTGCTGCAGGGGATGTGTCACAATAGAGAACCAGGAAGGGGTCGGTAAATATATAATTTACCAGCTCCTTCCTTTTCTGAATGGACAGAGTCATAGTCAGTGACATTGTAAAAAACAAAAAATAAAAAAAAGATAAGAAATAATACAATAAAATGTCAAAAAATAAAAACTACGGACACCAGAGGGTCACGCTTGCAACTGGACCCTGGCATTCCACCACTGTGGGGAGGCCCTAAGATGGCAGGAAGGGGGCCCACTGCAGAACTTGTGAAAGGGTCCCGCTGCAGGACCATAATAAAGGGTCCCGCAACGAAAGTAAAGGGCCCCAGGATCACCGGGAAGAGCCCCAGGCTTGAAGGGAAGGGCCCCAGCCAGCGGTCTGGGGGGGCCCTTCATGGTTTCTTGCACCGGGGCCTTGACGCTTCTAGTTACGCCTCTGGCTCAATCTGAACACACCCGAGCCCATTGCTTATAACCAGGGATAGCCATGGACCAAGGCTATGGCAGACATTTTCCAAAGCACAGAACTTAGTGAAGGACACCAAGGTAAATTTCAAATCAAAACCATCAAAAAACACGTTCCACTCTCTGGCCTAGTTCTACAAGTACAAATAAGTTTAAAATAACATTTATTTAAAGACTGCTTGTAGTATACTGTTATAAACGGTTTAAAAGATTTTCAAAATTCTTTCTTTATATTTTTTGGCCAGGACAGGTTCACCATAGATTCCCCCTTTAGCGCAGGCAGGTTCCCCATAGATCCCTCTTTAGAGCAGGCCCGGCCAGAGTGAGGGTTCCCCATATAGATCACCCTTTAGAGCAGGCACAGGGGCGTACCAAGGGGTTGGCCAGATTGGCGCCCGCCAGGGGCGCAGGCCGAGGGGGGGCGCAAAAAATTGGAAGTGTTAGTAGTGATTGTTGGGCCCTCCCCACAGCCTGTGCCCCTGGCGCCCCCAGGGAGCATGCGGCTCCATTCCCGGAGCCCTGTGTCCACTCCAGGTGGCGTCAGTGCGGGCTCTCCAGAGCTCTGTCTCCGCCCACACATGAGGTCGGTCAGCGGTCACATGACATCATCAATCGGCTCCAGCGGCGGCAGGCTGGGGATGGGGATTAGAGGCTGTCAGAGGAGCCCATACCGCCGACCAGCACCTTCAACCTCCTTTCCACTCTCAGGACAAGCTGACCAGGGGACACCTCTCTCTCTCCCTGTCACCCCCCACTCTCTCCCTGTCTCCCCCCTCTCTCTCTCTCCCCCTGTCTCCCCTCTCTCCCCCTGTCACCCCCCCCTCTCTCCCTGTCACCCCCTCTCTCTCTCTCCCTGCCACCCCCCTCTCTCTCTCCCTGGATCCCCCCTATTTCTCCCTGCCACCCCCTCTCTCTCCCTGCCACCCCCCCCCCTCTCTCTCTCCCTGCCACCCCCTCTCTCTCTCTCTCTCCATATCACCGCCTCTCTCCCTGTCACCCCTCTCTCTCTCCCTGTCACCCCCTCTCTCCCTGTCACCCCCTCCCTCTCCCTGTCACCCCCCTCTCTCTCTCCCTGTCACCCCTCTCTCTCCCTGTCACACCCTCTCTCTCTTTCCCTGTCACACCCTCTCTCTCTCTCTCCCTGTCACCCCCTCTCTCTCTGCCACTACCCTCTCTCTCCCTTCCACCCCCTCTCTCTCTCTCTCCCTATCACCCCCCCCCCACACACACTCCTCTCTTTCTCTCCCTGTCACCCCCCCCTCTCTCTCTCTCTCTCTGTCACCCCCCTCTCTCTCTGTCTCTGACACCCCCCTCTCTGTCACCCCCCTCCTCTCTGTCACTCTCCCCTCTCTGTCACTGTCACCCCCCCTCTCTGTCTCTTTTACCCCCCTCTCTGTCAGCCTTCCTCTCTGTCACCCCCTGTCTCTCTGTCACCCCCTCTCTGTCTCTCTGTCACCCCCCCTCTCTCTCTGTCACCCCCCTCTCTATCTCTCTTTGTCACCCCCCTCTCTCTCTCTGTCACCCCCTCTCTCTCACTGTCACCCCCCTCTCTCTCTCTGTCACCCCCTCTCTCTCTCTGTCACCCCCCTCTCTCTCTCTCTGTCACCCCCCCTCTCTCTCTCTCTCTGTCACCCCCTCTCTCTCTCTCTCTGTCTGTCACCCCCCTCTCTCTCTGTCTGTCACCCCCCTTCTCTCTCTCTGTCTGTTACCCCCCCCCCTCTCTCTCGGTCACCCCCCCCCCCTCTCTCTCTGTCTGTCACCCCCCTTCTCTCTCTCTGTCTGTCACCCCCCCTCTCTCTCGGTCACCCCCCCTCTTTCTCTCTGTCACCCCCTCTCGCTCTCTGTCTGTCACCCCCCCTCTCTCTCTGTCTGTCACCCTCCCTCTCTCTCTCTGGTTGTCCCCAATGTCTCTCTTTCTGTCACCCCCCCTCTCTCTGTCTCTCTCTTTCTTGCCGATACAGCTCCTCGCCAAGGGCGTTGGAGACCCTAGGTACGCCTCTGAGCAGGCAAGGGCAGGCAGATCCCCCATAGATTCCCCTTAAGTGCAGGCAGGTCCCCCATAGATCACCCTTTACAGCATGCAAGGCCAGGGTGAGGGTCCCCCATATAGATCCCCCTTTAGAGCAAGCAAGGGCAGATAGGTCCCTCATAGAACCCCTTTAGTGCAGGCAGGTACCCCATAGATCCCCCTATAAAACAGGCCAGGGTGAGGGTCCCCCATATTTATACATCCCCTTTAGAGCAGGCAAGGGCAGGCAGGTCCACTGTCCCCCATAAAGCCCCCTTTAGCACAGGCAAGGGCAGGCAGGTCCCCCATAGATCCCCCTTAGAGCAGGCCAGGGTCCCACTCCCATTATAGATCCCCCTTAGAGCAAGTCAGGGTCCCACTCCCATTATAGATCCTCCTTAGAGCAGGCCAGGGTCCCATTCCCATTATAGATCCTCCTTAGAGCAGGCCAGGGTCCCACCCCCATTATAGATCCCCCTTAGAGCAGGCCAGGGTCCCACTCCCATTATAGATCCCCTTAGAGCAAGCCAGGGTCCCACTCAGTGGTGTATTTAGGTTTTGTGATGCCCTAGGCCTGACTAAACTTCTTCACCCCCTAATTTAAATATGACAAACCCCTTCTCAAACCTGTAAAGGTCACACCCTTTCCTGTTCATGACCCACCCTGTCATCTGTAAACCACAGACCATAACCACAGTCTGTCAGTGCCTATCAGCATAGCTTCATCAGTTCCCATGAGTTCAGCCTCATCGGTGCAGCCTTATCAGTGCCGTCTCTTTACTGCCCATCAGTGCAGCATATCAGTGTGGCCTAATCAGTGGTCACCAGTGCAGCCCCATCAGTGGCCATCAGTGCAGCCTTATCAGTGCCCATTAGTACAGCCTTATGTCATGGGATTAGTAAGATTACTCTTTTAGGATATTTGGACTTGTGTTTGCTGCCACTGATTGTAGTTATAGGATTATTTCACTTATTTGTATAATAAATAGGAAGTCCATAGTCATTATACAAATAATGAAATATTTTTTTTTTTTGCTGCCCCCCTGCAAAGTGCCGCCCTAGGCCTGGGCCTTGTTGGCCTAGGCCAGGATACAGCACTGGTCCCACTCCCATTATAGATCCTCCTTAGAGCAGGCCAGGGTCCCACTCCCATTATAGATCACCTTAGAGCAGGGCAGGCCAGTGCAGGTCCCGATCCCCTTGGTGAGTAACTTAACTTCAAGACAGTTTTTACTTCTCCTACCTTAGGCTGTCTCGAGTCCTCCGGCCTCTCTCTCCACAGTCCCCAGTCCAGTCCCCCTGCTGCAAGAAGAATATATTCCTACCTCCATCCAGTTCTCCCGCGCTGGGCGGCCGTGCTGCACAGTGCCCAGAGACAATCAGAGACTCTAGAGACTCATAGTCCCTCCTCCAGCCAGGGCCCAGAGAGATCACTCCGCAGCCGCGCAGGCAGGTGTCTCTCGCCACCACAACTCCACTGGTCAGTGGCGTCGGCCAGATAGAGCCGGTTGATTGGTTTGCGCAAAAGTTATCGCATTTACTAACTATGGGAAAGATTTATGTCATTTTTATTTATTTATTTATTTATTTTTTTACTAGTAATGGCGACAATCTGCATTTTTTTGTGGGACTGTGACATTGCGGCGGACAGATCAGACCCCTAACTGACATTTTTGACACTTTTGGGGGACCAGGGACATTACTACAGTAATCAGTGTTATAAATATGCACTGTTACTGTAATAATGACACTGGCAGGGAAGGGGTTAACACTGTTGGTGATCAAGGGGTTAAATGTATGCCTCATGCTTACTGACGTGTGTGGGGGGAGGGGGTTCTGTGACACAGACAGAGATTGCAGGTTCAGCTATGCTGAATCTTGTGATCTCTCCCTTAATTACCAGACCTTTTTTTGCGATTCGGCACTGCGTTACTTTAACTGACAATTGCGCGGTCGTGCGACGCTGTACCCCAAAAAAATTGACGTCCTTTTTTCCTAGAAATAAAGCTTTCTTTTGGTGGTATTTTTATTTTTTGCGCTATAAAAAAAAAAGAGCGACAATTCTGGAAAAAAAAAAAAAAAAACAATATTTTTCACATTCTGCTATATAACATTCCCAATAAAAAGAAATTAAAAAATCAAATTTTTTATTCATTTTAGGCCAATTTGTATTTTGCTACATATTTTTGGTAAAAAAAATCCCAATAAGTGTATTTTGATTGGCTTGCACAAAAGTTATCGCATCTACAAACTACGGGAAAGATGTATTTAATTTTTTATTTCTTTATTTATTTTTTTGCTAGTAATGGCAGCGATCAGCTATTTTTAGCGGGACTGCGACATTGCGGCGGACAGATCGGACCCCTAACTGACATTTTTGACACTTTTGGGGGGACCAGTGACATTACTACAGCAATCAGTGCTAAAAATATGCACTGTTAATTTAATAATGACACTGGCAGGGAAGGGATTAACCCTGGGGTGATCAAAGGGTTAAACGTGAGCCTAGGGCAGTGATGGCGAACCTTGGCACCCCAGATGTTTTGGAACTACATTTCCCATGATGCTCAAATACACTGCAGAGTGCATGAGCACCATGGGAAATGTAGTTCCAAAACATCTGGGGTGCCAAGGTTCGCCATCACTGGCCTAGGGGGTGTTTTCTAACTGTGAGGGGGATGGGCTTGTGAAATAAACACAGATCTGTGTTCCTAAATAGGAGGAATAGGGGCTCTGTGTTGATATCTGAGAGAACAACAGTCTGCTGTGTTTACAACAGCAGACCGCTGTTCTCTCTTCATGGGGAGCGATCACGGTTGCCCAGCGGCAATCGCCACTGCCGGCCCCATGGATCCACTTAACCGCTGGCGATTGGGCGCGCACGCTCCCCCAGAATCGCTCCCGCAAACTGCTGTACAGGTACGGCGATTCGCGGGAACCTGCTAACCTGCCGCCGTATAACTGGTCGGCAAGTGGTTAAACAGAACAACTGGCGTGGGCTCAACTCACTGGTAGGCTCTACCCTTAAGCTAAACACCCCCAAACATCACAGTGCTTAGTGAGCCAGTGCTACTCTAGATGTCCACACCTTGGCTTCCTGATGATGCTTTTGACAGCGAAACGTGTAGAGGCGGGGACACGGTATGTCTGACGTCACTTACGATGATTGAGTTTCTGGGATAGTGGAAAGCACGCCGATCCGCCATCTTTCAGGAGAGGCAGTCAGCGGTTCCAAGAGTGAATACACACTGCTGGAATCTGCTGGTGCCGGCTTGGGCACCTACTCATGTAAGAACAACGATTTTTTCATTTGTTGTTGTTTTTATAAAATAAAATGGTTGCACAATGATCTTGGGTTTGTTTTTCTATCTCTGAGTTGGAGAGCCATTGAAGGGGACCTAAAAGGAGTCGGCCACATCGCTATCCTAGATTGAAATTAAAAAGCGCTATTAGACCCACTTAAAATCTGGGTCTAAGGATCTGGTGAATTATAACCCCAGAGGGGGCCATGCTGTGGAGATATGGAGGAGCACTGGTTCAATAAGCACTTTATACCTGAATGAAGGGTGTGGAGGAAAACAGAAGCACACTAAAGGGTTATACAGTGCTTTATAAAGATTTCAAGCTAAACACTGTGCCCATCTCACCAAACAGTACTCCCATCCCTGAGCATGATGACGTCATCGGTGTTAGGCTCCACCCGTACGTGTTTCGGTGGGCCGGCCTTCCTCAGCAGGTAACAGAAATGATGAGAAAACCACGCTAAATACCATAAGAACTTTATACCTGCATGAAGGGTGTGGGCACGCTTTATAGGATATTTAACCATACTGATGATTTAATTGATTCTCTCTCTCTCATCCCCAGTACCCTCATCCTCTCTCTCTCATTCCTAATCCTCTGTGTCTCTCATTCACAATCCTCTCTCTCTCTCATCCCAAATCCCATTCACACGCTCTCTCATCCCCTATCCCCCCTCTCTCTCTCTCTTATCCCCAATCCCCCCTTTCCCTCTCTCATCCCAAATCCCCCCCCTCTCTCATCCCCAATCCCATCCCTAATCCCCTCTCTCTCATCCCCAATCTCCTCTCTCTCCCATCACCAATCTCCCCTCTCTCTGTTTAATCCCCAATCCCCCCCTCTCTTTCTCTCTCTCTCTCATCCCCAATCCTTCCTCTCTCTCTCTCTCTCTCATCCCCAATCCTTCCTTTCTCTCTCTCATCCCCAATCCCCTCTCGCGCTCTTTTATCCCCAATCCCCTCTCTCTAATCCCCAATCCTCTCTCTCATCCCCAATTCCCCCCTCTCCCTCTCTCATCCTCAATCTCCTCTCTCTCTTTCTCTATTTCTCTATTCCCCAACCCGCCCTGTATATCTCTCTCATCCCCAATCCCCCCTCTCTCTCTCATCCCTAATCTTCTCTCTCTCATCCCCAATCCCCTCTCTCTCTCTCTCGCTCTCATTCTCAATCCCCCCTCTCTCTCTCATCCCCAATCCCATTCTCGCTCTCTCTCATCCCCAATCCTCTCTCTCTCATCCCCAATCCCCTCTCTCTCTCATCCCCAATCCCCTGTCTCTCTCATCCCCAATGCGCCCTCTCTCCCATCCCTAATCCCACCCCCTCTCTCTCTCTCTAATTCCCAATCCCCCCTCTCCCTTTCTCATCCCCAATCCCCCACTGCCACCAATGTAATGGATCAACTGGCACCCCGACAGGGTACCTCCGTTGACAGATGCTCCGAGTGCTTTCTGAGGGCTCTAAGCACTCCACCAGACACCATACCGCAGACCCCACGAACCGCCGCAGCTTGGTTGGGGTCTCGCCATCTCCTACCCACCCTGGACCTACGACAAGGCTCCAGGTTCCAGTGGGTGAACCTCTCTTTCCCCAGAGAGTGAAGCAGGAACAGGAACAATCTCTTACAAGAGTTTAGCGATTATTCAAGGGAGTATGAAGAGCATAGCAATCCCTTGTAGCAGATTCCCCAAATAAGAGACAGGACTCTAGATTGAGGGTGAAGTAGAACTCTTTATTGAACCCACTCACACACATTATATACACTATCAGGTCAGGTGAGTCTGATTACATTAGCATATGCAGATGGAATTGTATACAGAAATAGAATTAACCTGAACTAATTATCTAGCCATCTGGCCAGAACAATGTGAGGTCATTAACATTTAACAATGGGACAGGCAGACTTAACACAATCCACATCCCACCTCAAAACAGACAATAGGAAAAGACTGCCAATGACCGTCTGTCCGTCTCCTACATTGAAGCACATGGAATACACATCTATGTATTGCTATGATTATTTAGGTGTCACAGACTTCATGGCAACAGGCTATAGGTCTCACAGTGTAAAGTGGGATTAAATCTTCATATTTCATGAGAGATATTGTTGATAAATATTACTCTCCCATTTGAAGTTATCCAAACCATTTTCTAGTATCTGTCTTTCACTCCCAGTGACTGTGAGTACCGTCACACCCCCTCTCTCTCTCTCATCCCCAATCCCATCCCCAATCCCCTCTCTCTCTCAACCCAAATCCCCTCTCTCTCTCTCTCATCCTCAATCTCCCCTCTCTCTCTCCCATCGCCAACCTCCCCTCTCTCTCTTTATGCCCTCTTCCTCTCTCTCTTCCCCAATTCCCCCCTCTCTCTCATCCCCAATTCTCTCTCTCTCTCATCCCCAACCCCCCCCCCTCTCTCTCTCATCCTCAATCCTCTCTCTCTCTCATCCCCAATGCACTCTCTCTCTCTCATCCCCAATCCTCTCTCTCTCTCTCTCTCTCTCTCTCTCTCTCATCCCCAATCTACTCTCTCTTTCTCTCTCCTTTCCCCAATCTTCTCTCTATCTCTTTCATCCCCCAATCCACTCTCTCTCTCTCATCCCCAATCCACTCTCTCTCATCCCCAATCCACTCTCTCTTTCTCTCTCCTTTCCCCAATCTCCTCTCTATCTCTTTCATCCCCAAACCCCCCCCCTCTCATCCCCAATCCCCTCTCTTACTCTCTCTCTCCCATCACTAATCTCCCCTCTATCTCATCCCCAATCCCCCCCCTCTCTCTCTCTCTCAACCCCAATCCCCCCTCTCTCTCTCATCCCCAATCCCCTCTCTCTCTCACCCCCTCTCTCTCTCTCATCCCCAATCTCCTCTCTCTTTCTCTCTCTCCCTCTCTCATCCCAATCCCCCCTCCCTCTCTCCTTTCCCTCTCTCATCCCAATCCCCCCTCTCGCTCTCCTTTCCACAATCTCCTCTCTCTCTCTCATCCCCAATCCCCCCTCTCCCCCTCATCCCAATCCCCCCGTCTCTCTCTCCTTTCCCCAATCTCCTGTCTCTCTGTCTCATCCCCCAATACTACACACTCTCTCTCTCTCATCCCCAATCCCCCCTCTCCTCCTTATCCCCCATCCCACCTCTCTCCTTCCTCCCCAATCCCCTCTCTCTCTCTTTTGGGGGGGGGAGTTTATTTATGTATTTTTAATCTATTTACATAATTGATTCTAATAGCATTGGCACTCACAAAGAGTGCCAATGCCATGAAGGAACACTATAGGGACAGAAATATAAACATGTGTATTCCTGATCCTATAATGAAGGACTGCATACCACAGTTCCCTCTCTGCTGGGATTAAAGGGTTGAAAACATACTTTTTAATCCCTCGTGGTGTCGGTCCTACCCAGCTAATGGTAGCAGTCATTGAAAAGGTGGGGTATACATGGGCAGGGCAAAGGGGGTGGAGTCACGGGCAGAGTCAAGGGGGATTGCACAATGAGGTTTCGCCTAGAGTGTCAAAAATCTTTGCACAAGCCCTGCCTGTACATGTGCTTTCTTAAGCAGGGGGGCCTTGCGGGCGCTGCAGGATTTTAGTCCTTCACGGTGTAGTGAGTAACCGATTGTTTTCTTGGTGACTATGGTCCCAGCTGCCTTGAGATCATTGACAAGATTCTCCCGTGTAGTTCTGGGCTGATCCCTTACCGTTCTCATGAACATTGAAACTCCACGAGGTGAGATCTTTCATGGAGCACCAGACTGAGGGAGATTGACAGTTATTTTGTGTTTCTTCCATTTGCGAATAATCGCACCAATTGTTGTCACTTACTGTGGTGGAAATTAATGGGGTTTGGAGCATAGAAATTAGTTTGGTGCGCTGAAGACTTCACTGCGCTGAAAAGTGCACTTGTGGATATTAATACGCGCCAAGCGCCATTAACCACTTGCCGACTGCCTAACAACGATTTACGTCGGCAGTCAGCCCCTCACAGGCAAAGCAACGTAGGTCTACGTCACTAGCCTGTGAGGCTCTAGGGAGCGAGCGAGCGCGCGCCCCCGGAGGCGCGCTCCCGCTCGCTCACGGACCCCCCCGCGCGTGTGCCCGGCGGACCCGATGTCTGCCGGGCACTCGTGATTGTCCGTTACACAGCCGCCTGTCATTCTCCCCTGTGTAAGCATTGAGATCATACGGTTCTGCTATGTAGGACCGTTGATCTCTGTTCTTACACCTCAAGCCACATCCAATCACAGTTATAAGCACGCCCCTAGGGACACACTTAACCCCTCTCTCTCAAAAAAGTTAACCCCTTCACTGCCAGTGTAATTTTTACATTAACAGTGCATATGTATAGCACTGATTACTGTAGTAATGTCACTGGTAACCCCAAAAGTGTCAAAAATGTCAGTCACGGGTCCGATCTGTCCGCTGCAATGTCGCAGTCCCGCAAAAAAAAAACGCAGATCGCCGCCATTACTCGACAAAAATCTTTCCCTTAGTTAGTAAACGCAATAACTTTTGCGCAAACCAATCAAAATACGCTTTTTGCGATTTTTTTTTTACCAAACATATGTAGCATAAAACAAATTGGCCTAAAATGTTAAAAAATTTTCATTTTTACATTTTTTTGGGGGGAATTTCATATAAAAAAATGTGAAAAATATTGTTATTTTTGCAAAATTGTCGCTCTCTTTTGTTTAAAGCGCATGATCAAAAAATCGCACAGGTGATCAAATACCACCAAAAGAAAGCTCTGTTTGTGGGAAAAAAAGGACGTCAAATTTGTTTAGGTACAGCGTCGCACGACCGCGCAATTGTCCGTTAAAGTCACGCAGTGCCGAATCGCAAAATAGCCCCTGGTCAGGAAGGGGGTAAAATCTTCAGGGGCTTAAGTGGTTAATTCCTTGTACTAAAAATTACGATGTAAAGCTCTTTTGTATAGAAAAAATCCTAGTGCGCTCGGAGACTAAGCGAGAAACAGGCGCAAGCTGTGTTATGGTCGATGTCAACAGAATGAGTCCCTGCTTCAACACAGGGCCCTGGTTTATTTAGTCAGGAAAAGGGGTTTATAGTGGGAGGGGACAACTGTACAGCACAACCAATCACACACATGTATACAGTATCTCACGAAAGTGAGTACACCCCTCACATTTTTGTAAATATTTTATTCTTTTCATGTGACAACACTGAAGAAATGACACTTTGCTACAATGTAAAGTAGTGAGTGTACAGCTTGTATAACAGTGTAAATTTGCTGTCTCCTCAAAATAACTCAACACACAGCCATTAACGTCTAAACCGCTGGCAACAAAAGTGAGTACACCCCTAAGTGAAAATGTCCAAATTGGGCCCAATTAGCCATTTTCCCTCCCCGGTGTCATGTGACTCGTTACTGTTACAAGGTCTCAGGTGTGAATGGGGAGCAGGTGTGTTAAATTTGGTGTTATCGCTCTCACTCTCTCATAATGGTCACTGGAGGTTCAACATGGCACCTCAGGGCAAATAACTCTCTGAAGGATCTGAAAAAAAAAGAATTGTTGCTCTCCATGGAGATGGTCTAGGCTATAAGAGGATTGCCAAGACCCTGAAACTGAGCTGCAGCATGGTGGCCAAGACCATGCAGGGGTTTAACAGGACAGGTTCTACTCAGAACAGGCCTTTCTATGGTCGACCAAAGAAGTTGAGTACACATGCTCAGCGTCATATCCAGAGGTTGGCTTTGGGAAATGGACGTATGAGTGCTGCCAGCATTGCTTGCTGCGGAGGTCGAAGGGGTGGGGGGGTCAGAGCACACACCCCACACTGCATCAAATTGGTCTGCATGGCTGTCGTCCCAGAAGGAAGCCTCTTCTAATGATGATGCACAAGAAAGCTCACAGTTTGCTGAAGACAAGCAGACAAAGGACATGGATTACTGGAACCCTGTCCTGTGGTCTGATGAGACCAAGATAAACTTATTTGGCTCAGATAGTGTCAAGCGTGTGTGGTGGCCGGCAACCAGGTGAGGATTACAAAGACAAGTGTGTCTTGCCTACAGTCAAGCATGGTGGTGGGAGTGTCATGGTCTGGGGCTGCATGAGTGCTGCCAAAACTGGGGAGCTACAGTTCATTGAGGGAACCATGAATGCCAACATGTACTGTGACATACTGAAGCAGAACATGATCCCCTCCCTTCAGAGACTGGGCCACAGGGCAGTATTCCAATATGATAACGACACCAAACACACCTCCAAGATGACCACTGCCTTGCTAAAGAAGCTGAGGGTAAAGGTGATTGAATGGCCAAGCATGTCTCCAGACCTAAACCCTATTGAGCATCTGTGGGGCATCCTCAAACGGAAGGTGGAGGAGCACAAGGTCCACCAGCTCTGTGATGTCGTCATGGAGGAGGGGAAGAGAACTTCAGTGGCAACCTGTGAAGCTCTGGTGAACTCCATGCACAAGAGGGTTAAGGCAGTCCTGGAAAATAATGGTGGCCACACAAAATATTGACACTTTGGGCCCAATTTGGACATTTTCACTTAGGGGTGTATTCACTTTTGTTGCCAGTGGTTTAGACATTAATGGCTGTGTGTTGAGTTATTTTGAGGGGACAGCAAATTTACACTGTTTTACAACCTGTACACTCACTACTTTATGTAGCACCCTCCTAGGTAGGTACTAGTGTATAGTTTATGCTCTGTTTGCTTACCAGAAGAGCTGCAGGTAAATCTATATTGTTCTCTGCCTACCAGAGAGCAGGATCTGTTAGTGAGGTCTGCTCATTGTGCTCAGGATGCAACTCATTCTCTCTAGAGAGTGTTTCACGCTGGTCCAATAGGGAGGCATGTTGGACAGTGGGAGGAAACCTGACAAATGGGTGCATGGGCTTTTGATACAGTCATGATGATTGGCAGAGGGAAAGTCGCATCGTTACATGTTTGGATACTGTACAAAAGCCAGGAGCACATGTGCTCAAGGTCCTTCGTATGGATAGCGGAGTCCCGGAGGGGGCGGCTGCCTCCTCCTCTGTAGAGGGGCTTCAGCTGACTGAGAGGGGAGATACTGGAGGATCTGTCTCTGCAGTACAATGAGTAAAGAAACTTGTGTCAAGGAGCCTGACCTGAGGGAGGCCACCTCTGCTCCTAGGATAGTCAGTGGACGGGTGTCAGTGGGAAGAGGATGCTAGAGAGAGTATCCTGAAGACAGATTATCGTCCATCAAATCTTCTTGTCAGGGAGCAAAGAGAGCAAGAGACTTAACCCCATCTACACTTGTGGCAGTGTGGATTAACAGCCTGGCTGTTCCAAATTCTCAAGCAAAGACAGAAGTCCTCAACCAATGTGAATAGTTCATTTGGAGTATCCTACTATTCCCTTCTCCTATCCCAATTACAAATAAACAAAAAAAAAACAATGCTCCTAGACTGTTCATTTGTGTGACGAAACAGCAGGAGCAAGGTGGTATCCAGGGACCGATTCCAAAGGTAATTAAGGAATGGTAACCAGGGGAGCCAGTCAAGACAATACTCAACAGTTCCTGCGGGGGGCAGTACTACATTGACATTGTAGCAAAGTGTTATTTCTCCAGTGTTGTCACATGAAAAGATATAATAATATATTTACAAAAATGTGAGGGGTGTACTCACTTTTGTGAGATACTGTATATTAGTTTATTTTTTACTAGTAATGGCAGGAATCAGCGATTATCCAAATCTGACCCGATGAGATTGCTTTCCGCAGTCAGATGGTCAAGTAAGGAGGATTTGCTCTGCTCGATGATGCTGATGCTTGCCCTTTAGGGACTTCTGCGATTGAGTTAGGAAGAAAGGAAGGAAGGAGTCCTCTGTAATGAGAGAGCAACCACAGGTGGATGGATGGATGCCCCCCCCCCCCAAGCTCTCCCTATGAGGCTCAAATGACTACAGCCGCTTGGGTCGAACCAACAACCTCCCAATACACTACAGCAGGCCTGCCCTCAGGGGGCATCACAGGCAGGGATAGAGGAGTGGATTCCGTCTCTGTATCTGGGAGGGTGCGGGAAATAGAGAGGGCCTCAAGATGGCAGCTGGATTACTGTAGAATAAAAAGAGAAAAATAACCGCGCTAAAGTGAATAATATATAAAGAGCAGCGACTTCAAGTGCGACCACACCCTCAAATAATGTATAGAAAAATAAGCCGCGCTGCGTGAAGTGGGTAAACAAAAAATTAATGTCCAAACAAAAATCAATGTCCCATATAACAACTTGATTGACGCTGAAAGCATAGATCACACTCCACGGTCTCTGTAGGAAATGTGCTTACCGGATAGCCACTAAAAGTCTGCAAATTCATATGCTGAGATATAGTCACAGATCCGGGAGATGGAAGTTGTCAGAGTCCTCAGCGAATAATGTGAATGATATGCAAAAGAAAAAAACTTACATAGTGTGATACCGTAATTTAAATAAAATTTCCACCACCAATTAGGAATCCCTATCAATCGTGCAGCAGCTCACCAAATGAATAATGAGTAAAACGTGAATAGCCCAGTGTAAGGAGAGGAATGTGGAACAAACCACCACCAATTGTGAAGCCTCTTACCGAAAAAATAGGTCAAATGAGCAAATAGATAAATCCAGATCGCCAAGAAACCAGAAACGTCACTCAAAAGCCCTATTGGCCTCTTACCAGATGACAAATAATCCAAGCAGTAGATCTAATAACGCTTGCCCATCATACGTGAAGCTCCGGGACCAACAGCATCAATGGTGTTGACTATGAACTCAGTACCAAGATGTAGCCCGAGTGAAAGAAAAAGCGCCAATAGTGTAATAAAATAATAACTGGTTTATTAATTAAAAAGAAGAACACTCACAAGCATAGTAGATAAAATCGCGATGGATGGGAGCCGCCGGCCGGACGGCAAAGCGCATCCGTTCCTAGGATAACTTCCGGGATGACGTCAGCACGCCGCGACCTAAGGTCCCGGAGCTTCACGTATGATGGGCAAGCGTTATTAGATCTACTGCTTGGATTATTTGTCATCTGGTAAGAGGCCAATAGGGCTTTTGAGTGAAGTTTCTGGTTTCTTGGCGATCTGGATTTATCTATTTGCTCATTTGACCTATTTTTTCGGTAAGAGGCTTCACAATTGGTGGTGGTTTGTTCCACATTCCTCTCCTTACACTGGGCTATTCACGTTTTACTCATTATTCATTTGGTGAGCTGCTGCACGATTGATAGGGATTCCTTATTGGTGGTGGAAATTTTATTTAAATTACGGTATCACACTATGTAAGTTTTTTTCTTTTGCATATCATTCACATTATTCGCTGAGGACTCTGACAACTCCCATCTCCCGGATCTGTGACTATATCTCAGCATATGAATTTGCAGACTTTTAGTGGCTATCCGGTAAGCACATTTCCTACAGAGACCGTGGAGTGTGATCTATGCTTTCAGCGTCAATCAAGTTGTTCTATGGGACATTGATTTTTGTTTGGACATTAATTTTTTGTTTACCCACTTCACGCAGCGCGGCTTATTTTTCTATACTATATAAGCTGGATTACTGTAGCTGAGCCGAGCATAAATAAAAAAAGCGCCTCAGTATAAAAGGGCTCTAACTGTAGTGGTCACCATAACTTGTAAAAGACGCCTTTACCTCTTCCTCTCTATGTTGATCAGTTTTTTTTTTTTCACACTTATGTTGCCAACTCTAAAAAGCTTCTTCATCATCGTTATAAAAAAAAAAAGGCAGGAGACAAAGTTGCAAATCTGATTCTGTCTGCAAATTGCTTTTTTTTTTTAGAGGTCCCCACCTTTGCAAGCACTGAAAAAAAAATTTGGGTTTCCAGAAGTACAAGACGCAGATCTATAATTTGACCACAAGATGTCCTCCTTTCACCAGAAAAGAAACAGCTTCCTGCTGGAGTAGCTGGATGAAGTTCTGAGATCTAGACTGATACAATTGTACAGAACAGTGTTATGGGCGTTCAAGTATTTTTTTTTTTTTTTAACAGAAGGAATGTTTATTGACATAATACAGCAATATACATGTGAATCTCAACCAGGCCCGGACTGGGACAAAAAATAGACCCAGGCGTTTTAGACTGAGCAGCCCATTTTTTTTAACCACTTCATCCCCGGAAGGTTTTACCACCTCAATGACTGTTGGAATTGTGTTTTATTTAAATGTTATATAATCATGCCTAATTGAATGATTAGAGTTATGCTTTAACTTTTTAATTTTACTGAAAACCTCTCTCTTTGTAACTTAGACATTTTTGCTGATCAGGATGTAAATTTCCTCCCATTGTTTCTGAGTTGTGAGAAAATTTTTTGGTCGCACTGTATTTGCTATTGTAAGATGTTTCTTTCCTGAGTTTTCTTTTCTTGTTATGTATACATCTGTTTCCTACTATGTATATGTTATGTCCATTGTGCTTAACCACTTCTGGACCGGAAGGATTTGCCCCCTTAATGACCAGGCCATTTCTTGCGATTCGGCACTGTGTTACTTTACCGCTTGCCGACCGCCGCACGACTATTTACTGCGGCGGTGAGCCCCTCACAGGCAAAGCGACGTAGGGCTACGTTGCTAGCCTGTGAGGCTCTAGGGATCGAGCGCGCGCCGCTGGAGGCGCACTCCCGCACGGTCACGGACCCCCCAGCGCATGTGCCCGGCGGACCCGATGTCCGCCGGGCACTCGCGATCTTCCGTGACACCGGAAGAAAGGCAGGTGGCTAATGTAAACAAAGCCGCCTGTCATTCTTCCCTGTGTAAGAATGGAGATCAGACGGTTCTACTTTGTAGGACCGTTGATCTCTGTTCTTACACTAGTAGCCACAGCCAATCACAGTTAGAAACACGCCCCTAGGACACACTTAACCCCTCCCTCTCCAATACAGTTAACTCCTTCACTGCCAGTGTCATTTTTACAGTAACAGTGCATATGTATAGCACTGATTACTGCAGTAATGTCACTGGTAACCCCAAAAGTGTCAAAAATGTCAGTCAAGGGTCCGATCTGTCCGCCGCAATGTCGCAGTCCCGCAAAAAAAAATGCAGATCGCCGCCATTACTCGTTAAAAAAAAACAACAAAAATGACAAAAATCTTTCCCTTTGTTAGTAAACGCGATAACTTTTGCGCAAACCAATCAAAATACGCTTTTTGCAATCTTTTTTTACCAAACATAAGTAGCATAAAACAGATTGGCAGAAAATGTTAAAAAATTTTGATTTTTACATTTTTTTGGGGGAATTTCATATAAAAAATGTGAAAAATATTGTTATTTTTGCAAAATTGACGCTCTTTTTTTGTTTATAGCGCATGATCAAAAAATCGCACAGGTGATCAAATACCACCAAAAGAAAGCTCTGTTTGTGGGAAAAAAGGACGTCAAATTCGTTTAGGTACAGCGTCGCACGACCGCGCAATTGTCCGTTAAAGTCACGCACTGCCGAATCGCAAAATAGGCCCTGGTCAGGAAGTGGGTAAAATATACCGGGGCTTAAGTGGTTAACGGACAATTGCACAGTCATGGGGCGCTGTACCCAAATAAAATTGATGTTCTTTTTTTCCCACAAATAGAGCTTGCTTTTGGTGGTATTTGATCACCTGTGCGATTTTTATTTTTTATGCTATACAGGTACAGCAATTCGCACAGCGGAGCCAGCCTGCCGTAGTATACTGTATATGCAGGGGGCGGTCGACAAGTGGTTAAATATTATATGTATATTTTTAGTTGGTCTGGGAAAATGTCACATCCCCTTTATGAACTGTATATGAGCTGTCCTGACCCTGAATCCAATTGAATACAGACTGAAACACAATACCTGTCTTGATGTCTTATTTCTGAGTGCTCGTACATTCTTTACAGGTTGAAGGGAGGCTGGCCAGAAGAAGTGTACCTACCGAGGGGTATTACCTTTCAAAACTGGTGATCAGAAGTGGGATGTGACTTTGCCATCAGAGGTTAGTGAGACTTCTTGTCTTATGACACCCTGATTGGGGGCACATAGAACCCTAGTGCTGTGGGAGCACGGGAGAGCACAGGAGATAGGTCTGTTTGATCTGAGGTAGCTCACAGACAGATTATTAGCCTAGAAAAATTTAAATAGTGGTAGGAATACTCCCTTCAACCTGTTAAGAGTCTAATGCATGTTTTGCTTTGTTAGATTGCTTATTGTCCTTTTATTAGATTGCTTATTGTGCTGTTGTTAGAATAACATTTTAGAATTTTTTTTAATCTTGATCTCCTCAAGACCCACCATCTCTCTGGCTAGCTTAACGGCCGTGACCCAGAGAAGGTAAAAGAAAGTAGGGGAGAGACAGAATGTTAGGGGTGTACTGAAATCTGTCCGATTTAGGCCATAGCTGTGCATGTACTGTTGAGAAGTTTTTTGATGGAGGCTCTACGTGATTGTTGTATCGGGCAGATTATCACTACACTAGGAACCACTTGCATAACCGTTTTTTGCATCCAAAGGATGGGAAAATCCATAGGTAAGGGGAAACCCAAATCCGCCTAAGCCTCCTAGAAAGAAAATTGTTGCGCAAACTTGGTAAAATGCCAAAATCAGCTCCAAAACCAAACCCTGAAAATTTAACATGTAAAGAGTATGTTGCACATCCTCGTGGGATTAATATTATCCTTGGGTAGATAATCTGTGAGGATATACTGAATTAATGCATAGATCAAGCCCCTTTCCCAGAGATGGTGCAAATGATGAGTTTCATATGAATATGATGAAGGGTCTGTGCCTGGGAGACATGGAAGCTTTCCCATGATTTGACCCTGATCCAGAATGGGATAAAAAGTATATGATGGCGGGCGGTTTAAACTGGTTAAAATATTACCTCTATTCCCTGTACTACTCAGTATTACACTGTGTTGGACTTGTCAAACGCTTTTTTTTTTCCATTCCAGTGGACAAAGATACATAACTGCTACTGAGTTTTACAGTTGACAGATGCCAGCTTATCTGGTGGAGAATGCCTCAAGGCTACAAAGACTGACCATGGTTCTGTGTTGCTCCAGTATGTGGATGATATTCTTTTGTGCAGCCCAAGCAGAGAGGCATGTAGGCAGGATAGTAGCTCTCTGTTAGAATACTTGGGTAATGAAGGACTCAAGGTGGCAAAACACAAAATATAATATTGCCAGGAATCTGTTCAGTATCTGGGTTTCACGTTAACAAAAGGCACACCCAAAGTGAGTCAGTCTAGGATCCAAGCCATTCTGGGTCTGCCCCGCCCAGCTACTAAGAAAGACATGCTATCCTTTCTTGGTATGATCCTTTCTTGGTATGATAAACTACTGCAGGCAAAGGATACCTAACTGTTCCTACTATGATCATAGAGCAGCAACTAAGGTTGAAGCACCCGACCAAATTAAGTGGACCCAAGAGCTGACAGGTGCCTTAACCTTGAAGTCCTTTTTAGTTTTCTCTCCTGAACTGGGCTTACCATGTTATACGTCACCTTTTCATGTGTATGCTCAAGATATTTGTACAACCATGGCAGTGATGGTCGCCCAGGATGGCCCAACGAGCATCGAGTTATGAAGTTATTTTGACTTCGACCAGTAACTTGTCTATTAAATATGCTTCCCCAACTTCAGGCCCCATAGCTATTCTTAGTGGAATGCTGGGTATTAAGGGTAAAGAAGATTCCCCACCAGAAGAACACGACCGTGTACAGGTTATTCAGGAGGATAGCACACCCAGAGCAAACATGATGTAAGATCCCCAGGTAGTATAGACATTTTTGCAGATGGCTTGTGTACTAGAACAAATGATAACACATACTTAACTGGGTATGCTGTAGTACAACTCCCAGATATTGTGTGGGAAGCCAAAGCCATTCGCCATTGTTCAGCACAAGCCGCAGGGTTGATTGCTTTAACCCGTGCATGTCAGTTATTTGAGGGAAAAGATGTAAACATTTACACAGATTCTAAATATGCTTTCAGTGTGGTACATGATTTTGGCAAAATTTGGCAAAGAAGAGGGTTTGTAGCAGCTGATGGTAAGGGGATTTCCCATTGGTGAATGATTTGCTAGAGGCCATACGCAAACCTCGTACTGTTGCAGTGATAAAATGCAAAGCACATAGTAATTCTAATGCCCCTGTTGCCCTAGGTAATGCTTGGCTGGCAAAGTCACCAAAGAATTTGCTTTTGTTGCCCATGCATGTTCCCTTGCCCAAAGAAAACCTACCTTTGTCCTTCTAGAGCCACCCACAATTCCAGAACACCAGTTGTTGAAAGAACTACAGTATGTAGCCACTGAGGAAGATGTAGAATACTGGAAAAAGAAAGGTTTGTCCTTAGACCAAAAGAGGGGATGATAGGCATACCTCAACATAGTGCACCTATCATTATAGCGCAGTTTCATGATATAGGACACAGAGGACAACAGTTACCAATACAAGATTTGAAGAAAAGGTTTTGCATTAAAAATATCAAACACAGAGTCTAGGACCAGTTGAGTAGATAAAAAAAAAAAAGTGCTAAAAAAAGGTACAGTACATCGGAAGAACTACCCGACAGTTGTACGTCAGAATACGTGAACATATTAAAAATATTAGAAAGGGGTTTGAAAAACACACTCTTTCCAGACACTTTAAAGAGGCACATGCTCAGGACCCTTCGGGCCTTATTTTTTATGGAATAGACAAAATCAAAGAAGACTGGAGAGGCAGTAATAAACGCAGAATGGTTTCACGCAATGAAACCAAGTGGATTTACTCAATGAGATCTCTCCGGCCCGAAGGACTAAATGCAGATATAGACCTGAACTGTTTTTTTCACAGATACATAAATACCCAACCTTTTACCTTTTATCCGTTTTATCCTCCTTCCCATTTTTATATATACAGATGTTTTTACGAAAATGGGTTTTTGTGGTCTTTCGGCTTTTTTTCTCAGGATTTTACTGTTTTTCAATAGTTTTTTCAATATTTTTTTAGCTGTTTTTATGGAATTTTAATTTTATTTTTATTTTGTCACATATACGTATGTGTCTACCACCCTTCTCATCCAGCATCCCCATGTTTCCTTTTACCATCGGCACATTAATTTTTTACATTTTTGTGCTCCATCCACATTTTTAAACACATCTTTGATTCCCTCTAATTACTAGATCCATATCCTCTTCAAATATATTCACACAATTCTTATCAACTTATATTTCTTTTTTTCACTTGGCACTTTACCACCTTTAAATCATACGAAATATATTCTCCGTTTTTTTTAGTAGTTTTTTTAATATTTTATTTTTAATTTTTAGGTTTTTGCTAATACTGCTCCGCACCTTACGTTTTATTCAACGTTACCTTATTAATGTATTCACTACCCTTTCCTCCCATATTAGCATCTACCTCAGGACATGTATCTAGCCTTTTCGATAATTTTACACAATTTATTCCCTTTATGCCTTTTAGGCTTTCCCATCCAGCATCACTGTTCATTGACACACTGCACAGCTATATATGTTTTATACCACCAACTTCTCATTCTTTACCTAGTAGCAGGTATTTTGTGTTTTTTGTTTTTTTTGGCTTTCTCATCCAGCATCATGACCGCTGGTACATGCACATACATATATATTTCTATGTCCTTAATGTTTATCCTTGCCCGGTTATAGTTATTACCGTGTGTTTTTCTCTACCAAACCAACACATCCATCCAAATATTAAATAAGATTGTTCTCATCCGTTATGATCCATCCCTTCTTATAATGCTATACCTAGAGGGCATTTATTCTTGTTTACGTTCCCCGTTCGTTTACACAGACTTCTTACCATACACATGCATTTATATGCATCAGAACCTGCCCTGGATGGTTCGAATTATTTTTCACTTTTCCATATTTTTTATATTTTTTATGATTTTTTATGTTATTTATTTTTTTCATATTTCTTAGAAGTATATACTCCAGATATGGCCTTTTGCTTTTTCTATCCGGTTTTACAATTTATTTGTATGGACTTTCGTTTTTAACTTCTTTTTATTTTTTTCACAATCAGTGCTTTTTAACATGTTTTTTAATGGTACCAATAAAGTAATGTTTTATACTGCTAAAGGCTCGTAGCACACTCGGTCTAATCAAACAGATCAGATATGATGAAGTATGGCCGTTGCCCTGCACATCCAGAATGAAGCTAGTGGCTGAGCAATATGGCTTCCGGAGAGGGAGCAGCAAGATGGCGGTGTTGTTCCGTCCCCTCCGTTGCCTGGATACGGGCGGCTATAAATATTCCGGGAGTACGCTATGTTGACGCCGATCCAGTTGACGTCATTGTGACGAAACGCGTAGGGCGGAGTCTCCGACGTCAAACGTCACTTCCGGTTGTCGGCCGTGGAACGCGGAAGCATCCCGGCGCGCACGATTCTTCTGACTCTGATCTTCTGAACGAGTGAGTTTACTACGCCGCTATTGTATGACTGTATGATTCATTTATTCACCATGGGGCATTCTTCTTTCCATGTGAGCACTTAAGGCATCCGCCGCTGACCTTTGACTGCTCGCCCATTACGAAGAGGAATCTCCCCATATACCAGCATACAGGTTGTACGAACATTTTACGCCACCCAGTGGCCACTCGTGGAATTTCACCCATCCACATTTTTTTTCACCAATATTTATACACATGTATGTGGCACATTTATCAGTTTATTCATAATCCATTCACATACTTGTGGTTGTGGGTTTTCTGTCACGTTATCAGTTCACTTTATTTCCTGTATTCATTGGTTTATTTGAATAAATATTTGCTCCCACATTTTCATTTATATTTCATTTATTTTTATTTATGACATTGCACTATTTGTGGGTCACCCAACCAATATACCCCCTTTCACGTCACTAGGGGCACTATATATGGTTTCATTTATCTTATAGGTAGCGCCATCACCAATCTTCACATTTTTTTAGCACTTTTCACCTTACACCTAAGGTTTGATTGGGGCAGCTTACACCTCTAATTTGTTATCATCCTCCCAACATATATTTAAGTCCGTAGCGCTGGTCATATTCTCTTCATTACTAGTTGAGTAGATACATAACATGTATTAGGAACAATACACAGGGTGCTCATCATGGGAATGATCATTTGCCGCCACCCCAAGGTCCATTTCAAGAATTGCAGACTGATTTCACACACATACCTTAAAGGTAGTAGGAATAGAACAAAGTATCTTCTAGTTATAGTAGATAAATTTACTAAGTGGCCAGAAGCTTTTGAAACTTATAAAGAGGACACACTTACAGTAGCCAAAAAAATTGTGTAAAGGGTTGCCCATTAACCAGGGCCGGCCCTACCATGGGTCTTGCTGGGTCCATTGGACCCAGGCAGCACTTGTAGAGGGGCGGCAAATTGACTCCCAAGATTTTCTGTCCAGCAGTTTTGTGTGTCATCAGTTTGTGGCGCGTTACGGCCAGCATTTCCCCATCTCATACTGCCGCCCATAGTGAAAACTGATGAGTATGAGGAGGCAGAGTGTTTCCTCCAGGGAACATCCCTTATATGATCGTGGTGTGTGCAATGACGTCAGAGAGCAGCACACTCCTTCTCACGCAGGGCAGGCTGGATCTTCTGGGGCGGTGAGCGTGGCAGACACAGGAGTGACAGGAGGACTGAGGACAGACGGTGGGTGTTTGGTGGACTGGTCGGGTTGTGAGTTATGGAAGAAAATAACAGTATATATAATATTTTCTAAATGTTATATTTATATAAAATAATGAATGTGGGGGCCTTTTGGTGGTCGTGATTTTTTTTTTGGGGGGGGGGGGGTTGGGGGGACAGCATTTCATTCATTCTCGGACCCAGGCAGTACAACCTCTTGGACCAGCCCTGCCATTAACCATTGATGCGGACCAATGTCCTGCATTCACTTCTAAAATTTTGCAATATATTACTAAATTAATGGTGACTAATTTTAAATTTCATATTCCATACCATCATCAGAGTTTGGGGGTGGTGTAAAGAATGAACCGTACAATTAAAGAAAAATTGTGAAAAGCTAAAGGAAGCACTTATATTAGGTGGCAGAAATAAAGATGACTCCTAACTAGGGATGCACCAATCCGACTTTTTGGGACCCGATCCCGATTTTTTGCTTTGGGAAATCGCCGATCCCAAGTCCGATCCGGAAGTACTGTTTTGTGAGCTTATAGCAAAATAATACTTGCGGATCGGTATCGGCAGATACCTTATAACATTGTGCATTCAAAATCTAAAATGTCATGGGTTTAGTCTTTAAGAGGTTACACTTCCCTCCTCTGGCAGACGGAATGAAAAGATACATTGTAATCATTGTGTTTACTTAACTGGGAGAGTTTAAAGGCATTTGCAGGAGGCTCTTTTTTTTTTCTTTGACAGCTGTTCTCTGCTCCCTCACAAGCTATAAAGAGCAAAACCGGATCGGCCCGTGGATCTGTTAATTTTACCGATCCCCCGATCCAGCTATTTTGCCCGTATAGGGGCTGATATCCGATCCAAATATCGGATCAGTGCATCCCTACTCCTAACAAAACTACTAAAATATCTACTTTTGAAATGTTGATGGGAAGATCCTTTCCCACACCTTGGAAAAGAGGTCCAATGGTATTAATGCCAGGTGATTTGGAGCTGATTCAGGAAGAATATGTTGCGAATCTTATGCGGCTTTTGAATGGCATTTAAGGTGATGTGTTTCTTTCTTTTCCTATTTCTTCACAGGAACTGACACATCCGTTTAAACCAGGAGACTGAGTAGTGGTTTAAAGCACTCCACAAGCACAAGGTTACAGATCCACCATATGGGGAGCCAACTGTGGTGACTGCTGTAACAAGAACTGCAATCCTAACGGCCAATTCTCAAGCCTGGATTCATGCTTCAAGGGTGAAAAAGGTCCCAGAGGATCCTAGGATACAAGGAACAGACAAAGAGGGTGAAGTAGGAGTAGAAATCCCTGAAGTAGACGAACAAGAGAGTGAAGCAGGTGCACAAGTCTCTGAAACAGATGAATCAGAAGACACAGGGCAAGATGTCCATTCTCAGTCCCCAGACATCTTGGAGGTTCTTCCTATTGATAGGCTTTTTCTCACTGACAGTTTTCTTGCCGGTATGGGTGATTAGTACCTGTTTAATAAAGGGGACATGGCATGGACAAGGTTCCCATCATGGACAGGATGGGGAATTGAGTTAATGTAGAGATTAAACAAGTATTCAGTTATAATGGATGAGGTATTAAATAAAACATCAGTGACATTGCCCTACTTAATCAGGAACAAAAGGCCTTACAGAAAAAAGTTAATGTTACATGAGCTGGCAATTGAATCTATGGGAGCTGCACTTACTGGTCTCTGTGAAGTAACAGGATTATGAGTGTTGTACATGGATTCATAATACAAGCATGGAAGTGCCTGACTATTATGAAGTAATTGATCAATGTCGAAAGGAGGTAGCAGGACTTCAGGTAGAAGTCAGGAAAATTGTTAATGATGGGTGGAATCCTTTTAAGGAATCGGGAACTTTTAGAGATTTTTTTTTTGGATTTGTACTATCATGGTTTAGACAAGTCGGAATGATAATTTAATGTGTTTATTGCTTCTTCTCTTTATATATTTGCTTGTAAAGATAGGCCAATGCATTATAGGAAGGCAACCCGAGATGATGCATATTGGAGTCAAAATTTATAGTTGTCACTTATGTGACAAATGGGAGGCCCCCTAACTGACACTTTTGACACTTTTCACATTTCTGTGACATTACTGCAGTGATCAGTGCTAAATATTTGCACTGTTACTGTACTAATGACACTGGCACAGAAGGGGTTAACATCAGGGGCGATCAAAGGGTTAAATGTGCTCCTAGGGAGTGCTTGTTAACTGTGTGTGTGTGTGGGGGGGGGTTTGCTTTGACTGGAGGAAAACAGAGATCTGTGTTCCTGAGATCAGAGATCTCAATCTTCTCCTCTGTCAGATTGCCATTCTGCCTTTGGGAATGATCGCAGCAGGGCGGTGGACATCGGGTCCACCGGACCTGCTGATTGGTATCCCCTGTGTCCAATCAGCGCGTGATTGCGCCTCCGGCAGCGCGCGTGCCCCCCAGTGGCCATTGCACGAAATTATGTACAGGTATGTGATTTCACTCAATAGAGCCGACTTCCCATAGTAAATATGCAGTAGACAGTGAGCAAGTGGTAAACCAAATTACAAATCGTGAAAACTACCGATGCCTTTTAGTTCTATTTAGCCAGCTTCAGATACTGTCATTTATCAGTTTGAATTATTTAAATATATGATAATAAATAAAAGAATGTATGCAATATATAATTTGTAATGTTTTTTTTTAACACTGTACCTTTTAACTTTTTTTTTTAATCAACTTTGTTGCTTTTACAAGGGATGAACAACATCTCTTGTAATAGCATGGGCTGGGACAGGTCCTCTTTATGGAGAGATCTGGGTCTATTTGGACTAGTTGTTAATTAGCTTACTGTTTATGTTTATATTAGCTGTTCAATAAATGTACTAATGATATTACTGTTTACAGTTTTCATTGTTCAGGATAATGTAGTCAAGCTCTTACCTGATCTTATGTGGTACATATTCTGTGTGAATTTGTCAATAAAGTCAGTTCCAGTTTGCACCTAAGCTAGTGTCGTCTAGTTCTTGGGTGCAATTTGCAGCTATAATGCTGCTTCCTGGTTCCAGGGTGAAGGAATCTATATCTTGGCAGAGGGACCCAGGTTGGAAGCCAGGTGGTCTATCTATCTATCTATCTATCTATCTATCTATCTATCTATCTATCTATCTATCTATCTATCTATCTATCTATCTATCTATCTATCTATCTATCTATCTATCTATCTATCTATCTATCTATCTATCTATCTATCTATCTATCTATCTATCTATATCCCTCCTAGTGTAGTGTAGGCTGCTAGGTGAATTTAGTTTAGGTTCTCTGTATTCAGAGAAGCTCTGTTTTTTTATTTAGGTCTGCTCAGTGTTTCACAGGCTGCTGCTCTGGTTACTCTGCCCTGTATTCTAGAGGGTTCTAGCATTATAGTGGGAGGGAGAATGGAGTGGGCAGCCTGAATATTTATGGAACTTCAGGCAATCCCTCAGGAGGTGTGCCCAGTAGGTGGATAGGGAGCCCTTAAATAGGTTGAGCCCTGAGGTAGAGGAGGGAAGGGGAAGACACTGAGCTCTGGCCTATGTCATCTCAAAACATGTTAGTCGGGAGTGGTCCGGGGGTCACCACTTAGATATCTGATCCACAGTTCCCAGACCTTTTCAAACACCTTCATTCTATCACTTAAAATTGCGGAGAGTCTTTCATTTACCATAAGCCAGGAAAGCTTATGTTTAGGCTGGTCAAATGGAATAGTTGCTGATCTCCAATTTCTTGCTATGGTGATTCTAGCAGATATGAATATAAAAGAGAGGAGCCGTCTCTGGTTTCTCGATTCTTCATCCACTTTGCAACCCAACAGGGCATGTTAAGGCAATTTGGTTAGGTCAGGGCTCAAAAAATCCCAGGCGCCAGGTCGCATTGGCGACTAGAATTAGCGACCTGGCGCCTGGGGTGCCCTGCAGGAGGTGTCCTGTCCCTTTTGCGGCCCCCCACCTTCTCCCCGAGTGCACGGACTACCACGCCGTCCAGAAAATTGAGGCCCCGGCTTTTCGGTCTTCTTCTGTGAGATGAGAGAGGCTTCCAACGGGGAACTGGCACCCTCTTGTGGTGGCCGGGGGTTTTCACTAATGACTGTTTCCACTGCCTGTTCTCAATGCCTGCCCATCTCCTTCCCAAGAGGAGATGAAATGGAAGTTTTTGCAGGCTTCATCTCCCTGTCCACTTACCTTTGCTTAAAATTATTTAAAAATATATATATATATTTTTTATCATGTCCCTGCCATGCCACAGCCACAAAGCCGAAGGACCCTTTCACACAGGCTGTCTGATCATGCCCGCCTGTCAGTTTCTTAGGCAGACCTGATCGGACCCTTCAGTCTCCTCTATGGAGCAGTAATCTGCCGCCATCTGATCCTGTCCGCCAAAAACAGACGGATGGTGGTTCTATTTTCTATCCATCCCGTGGATCGGATTAGATGGCATAGGATGGAAACAGACAGACGGTCTGTTTCCATCCGATTGCCCTATAGAGGAGAGCGGGGTTCTAGTCGTATTTATGTGTAAATTTAGTATCAGTTTTTTTTTTTAAATAAAGCTTGGTTGTTAGTTAAAAAAAAAAAAAAAAAAAACTGGCTCATAACTTTTTTAGCTGGCTCCTAGACTTCAGGCAAATTTGTCAAGCCCTGGGTTAGGTTAATTTGGGTAAGAGAAAAAATTAAATTATAAACTCTAATCCAAAATCGTCTGACCTTGGGACATTGCCACCGAATATGTTATGCTGTTCCATTCTGTCCACAGCCTCGAAAAACACTTCAGGGGACGCTCCCAGTACATAGGTAGCCAATCTAGTCAGCACCATGTACCACCGCATGAAAACCTTGTAATTTGCTTCTATTATGGAGATATTGACGAGTGACCTCAAAGAAGTATGAGCAGTCGAATCACACTCCTCAAGTTCTAGGCTTTCCTGAAAGTCCTGCTTCCATTTGACCATATTATCCTGTTTGAATGAAGTGTGCATTAAAATAGTAAATAGTGCTGATATGTGACCCCGAACTTTATCATAAGTATGACACAGGTGCTCCACAGGTGACATCATTATTACGAGATAAGGTGTGCAAGTAGTGCTGTATTTGAAGGTGCCGAAAATGTTTCGAAGTTGGCATCTGGTATTTATCTATAAAGGTCTGTTTGGGCATCATGCCCCTCTGGTCGCAGAGATCTGCTATTCACAGAAGGTCTTTTTTGGTCCACCATTTAAAAGTTTTAGGAGTGAGACCCGGGGTGAATTCTCTATTTCGCAATACAGGGGCCAAGGGGCGATGAGGGGACACAAATGTATGCGATTTGGAAAGTCTATCCCAAATGCTGAATGAGAGGGATAGGGAGGGACATAATTTTGGGGGCGGATCCCGAGCCGGTAACCACATAGAATGAGAAATTGGCCTGATCTCACAAGAGTATGATTCAATTTGCATCCACAGTGAGTAAGGCTTATGAGAATGAAACCTGATGAATTGAGCTAATTGTGCAGCGCAGTAATATTTGAGCAGGTGAGGGACTCCCAAACCTCCTTTTAGTTTTGGGTTATATAGCGAGCGTCTATTCACCCCAGTCCTCTTGTCTCCCCATATGAACGTACAGTATCTCACAAAAGTGAGTACACCCCTCACATTTTTGTAAATATTTTATTCTATCTTTTCATATGACAACACTGAAGAAATGACACTTTGCTACAATGTAAAGTAGTGAGTGTACAGCTTGTATAACAGTGTAAATTTGCTGTCCCCTCAAAATAACTCAACACAGCCATTAATGTCTAAACCGCTGGCCACAAAAGTGAGTACACCCCTTCGTGGAAAAGTCCAAATTGTGCCCAATTAGCCATTTTCCCTCCCAGTGTCATGTGACTCGTTAGTGTTATAAGGTCTCAGGTGTGAATGGGGAGCAGGTGTGTTAAATTTGATGTTATCGCTCTCACTCTCTCATACTGGTCACTGGAAGTTCAACATGGCACCTCATGGCAAAGAACTCTCTGAGGATCTGAAAAAAAGAATTGTTGCTCTACATAAAGAGGGCCTAGGCTATAAGAAGATTGCCAAGACCCTAAACTGAGCTGCAGCACGGTGGCCAAGACCATACAGCGGTTTAATAGGACAGGTTCCCCTCAGAACATGCCTCGCCAAGGTCAACCAAAGAGGTTGAGTGCACGTGCTCAGCGTCCTATCCAGAGGTTGTCTTTGGGAAATAGACATATTATTACTGCCAGCATTGCTGCAGAGTTTGAAGAGGTAGGTGGGGGGGGGGGGGCAGCCTGCCAGTGCTTAGACCATGTGCCGCGTACTGCATCAAATTGGTCCCAGAAGGAAGCCTCTTCTAAAGATGATGCACAAGAAAGCCTGCAAACAGTTTGCTGAAGACAAGCAGACTAAGGACATGGATTACTGGAACCATGCCCTGTGGTCTGATGAGACCAAAATATACTTATTTGTTTCAGATGGTGTTAAGCTTGTGTGGCGGCAACCGGGTGAGGACAGAGTACAAAGATAAGTGTGTCTTGCCTACAGTCAAGCATGATGGTGGGAGTGTCATGGTCTGGGGCTGCATGAGTGCTGCCGGCACTGGGGAGCTACAGTTCATTGAGGGAACCATGAATGCCAACGTACTGTGGCATACTGAAGCAGTGCATGATCCCCTCCCTTTGGAGACGGGGCCGCAGGGCAGTATTCCAACATAACGACCCCAAACGCACCTCCAAGAGGACCACTGCCTTGCTAAAGAAGCTGAGGGTAAAGGTGATGGACTGGCCAAGCATGTCTCCAGACCTAAACCCTATTGAGCATCTGTTGGGCATCCTCAAATGGAAGGTGGAGGAGCGCAAAGTCTCTAACATCCACCAGCTCTGTGATGTCATCATGGAGGAGTGGAAGAGGACTCCAGTGGCAACCTGTGAAGCTCTGGTGAACTCCATGCCCACAGGGTTAAGGCAGTGCTGGAAAATAATGGTGGCCACACAAAATATTGACACTTTGGGCCCAATTTGGACATGTTCACTTAGGGGTGTACTCACTTTTGTTGCCAGCAGTTTAGACATTAATGGCTGTGTGTTGAGTTATTTTGAGGGGACAGCAAATTTACACTGTTAGTCCCCGTTCACACTGGGGCGACCTGTGAGGCGACCTGGTCGCCTCACAGGTCGCCGTAGGTCGCCTTCCATAGGGAAGCTGCGGACCCGTTCTAATAGGAGCGACACAAGTCGCTCCGACTTAGAAAAAGGGTCCGGAGCTTCTTTGGGGCGACCCGGAGCGACCGTCATAGACTTCAATGTTATGAAGTCCGTGCCGGCCGCTCCGAGGTCACGGCGCGCTGCTCGCACCGCGACCTCGGAGGTCGCCCCCCCCAAGTCGGATCGCCCCAGTGTGAACGGGGCCTTATACAAGCTGTACACTCACTACTTTACATTGTAGCAAAGTGTAATTTCTTCAGTGTTGTCACATGAAAAGATAGAATAAAATATTTACAAAAATGTGAGGGGTGTACTCACTTTTGTGAGATACTGTAAATAGCTTTCTTTGAAATACTAACAAATCAGGTCGGACCAGAGCGATCGGCAAAGTACGGAAAAAGTAAAGTATCCTAGGAAGGATATTCATTTTTATAGAATGTAGTCTGCCAAACCACAACGGGGGATGCAAGTGCTACATAGTTTATGTTCATTCGTTCCTTCACCCTTACAGGCCTGGAGGCTGGCTGAACCATCCTTGGATTGCCTTTATAAATGTCCATGCAAATTGGTCAACTTACATCGATACAAGGCTTGGCAATACGCTTTTTTTTTTTTTTTTTTTTTTTTTAGACATTTTCCACCTGGAGTTGAGAATAATTCTTTCTTTAAACCGAATTCTCATTCTTCAGATGGTGTTCAGGAGCACCGGGCCATGAATACTAATCGGCCTTCCAGGTGTTGGCGCACTGCGCTGAAGTAATAATTAGCCAGAGAAACTGGTACTTTATATATTTCAGCTTTTATCTTTATATTGGAAATGTGAAGCGACATCGGCTCAATTAGGGGAAAAAAGAACTCTTTGCTCTCAAGTGGTTTTTTTCGTAGCACTATACGGAATATCCAGTTATGACTTGACTAATCTATTGGGAGGGTGCGGAAAAGTCTCAAATTAGGGGGTTAATTTATGAAGCTGCGGTATGACATGGACTATACTGTTGCTTTAAAGTGTAACTCCACTTTTGTTGAAGAATAAAAAAACATTCCCCTCTGGGTGATCTCTGTACATTACAAGGATTATAACAAACTTTGTTGCAGATTTCTACCTTTTGTTATTCTGAAGAAATCATTGTTTGTTCCTCTGTGCTGAGTGGGACTAATGGGAGTGGTTTCATAATTATCTATCAGCTGTGGCAGCTGCAGAGCTCTAATGAGGAAATCTGCTGGGCCTGCATCCCTTTAGACGTGTTCCTATTGGGAGTATCTCACCAAAAATGACATTTTTGTTGCAGGGGATGCCAAAAATCTGACTTGTATCTTAGTGCAGTCTTCTGGGAAAATTGGTGAGCCAATCACACAAGCAGTAAATTATATTTCTGGGGGTGTGGTCAATATACATTCTGTGTACAGAACAGCTCCAGGCGGCCATATTGCGTTTTCAGAAAATTACAACAGCTGCAGATTGAAAAGGAAAAGTCATTTTTAATAACATTCAATTACAATATGATTTGTGTTGCAACTGTATACGCTATATTGTTTATTCGCTATTTTTTTCCCCATGAAAGTGGAGTTACCCTTTAACCAGTTCTGGACTGGAAGGTTTTTCCCCCTTAATGACCAGGCCATCTTTTGCGATTCGGCACTGCGTTACTTTAACGGAAAATTGCACGGTTGTGCGACGCTGTACACAAATAAAAAAAAATTTCCCCACAAATAAAGCTTTCTTTTGGTGGTATTTGATCTTTTTTTTTTTTTTTGCGCTATACACAAAAAAAGAGCGACAATTATGAAAAAAAAAAACAAAACAATATTTTTCACTTTCTGCTATATAACATTCCCCAAAAAAATGTAAAAATCTAAATTTTTCATCAATTTAGGCCAATTTGTATTCTGCTACATATTTTTGTTAAAAAAAAAAAATCCCAATAAGCGTATTTTGATTGGTTTGCACAAAAGTTATTGCATCTACAAACAAGGGGAAAGAATTATGTCATATTTCTTTATTTATTTATTTTTTACCAGTAAAGGCAGCAATCTGCGATTTTTAGCGGGACTGCGACATTGCGGTGGACAGATCGGACCCCTAACTGACATTTCTGACACTTTTGGGGGGACCAGTGACATTACTACAGTAATCAGTGCTAAAAATATGCTCTGCTACTGTAATAAGGGGAAGGGGTTAACTTTATTGCAGTGTTAATTTTGGCAGCAAATTTCAATTTAGTTTTAGTCTTAGTCTTAGGACTAAAATGGCATTTTAGTTTTAGTCCTATTTTAGTCTTCTGCAAGTGTTTTAGTTGTATTTAGTCGACTAAAACTCCAGTATATTTTAGTCGACTAAAACGCCCTACATTTTAGTCGACTAAAACTAATTTTAGTCATCTATAATCAAATGGGTGTAGTTCAATTGTAATTTGTAATGCATTATTTAAGCATTTCTCTACAATTTCCAAACTCATTATATACTACTGCTGGTCCTGGAGTGAAAAATCTAATATGTTATTATTTATGCTTTGAGCATGCACCAGTGTTAATTTTTGGCAGCAAATTTCGATTTAGTTTTAGTTATAGTCTTTTGACTAAAATGCCATTTTAGTTTTAGTCGTATTTTAGTCTTAAGACTAAAATGCCATTTTAGTTTTAGTCGTATTTTAGTCATCTGAATTGTGTTAGTCGACGAAAACGTTTTAGTCGGTTTTAGTCGACGAAATTAACACTGCTTTATTGGTGATCAGTGGGTTAAATGTGTCCCTAGGGGTGTGATTCTAACTGTGGGGGGCACGGCTTGTGATGTAACCACAGAGACATACGATCCTACATAGCAGGATCACATAGCCTCTGTGCTTACATCAGGGAGAATGACAGGCGGCTGTGTTTACATCAGCCGTTCGTCCTTCTCCCTCTCCTGTGGGAGATCGCAAGTGGCCGGCGGACATTGAGCCACCGGTCACTCGAGCGGGGATGTCAGTGAACGAGCGGGGGCGGGTGCGCGCCTCAGGCGGCGCACGCTCGCCCCCTACAGGCTCCTGGGCGAGCGACGTAGGTCTACGTCGCTTTGCCCAGGAGCGGCTGACTGCCGCAGTAAATAGTCGTGCAAGTCAGCAAGTCAGCAAGTGGTTAATAGATATGGGATTGTATGGTTGTTTTTTTTTTTGGTTGAGCTGGATGGATTTGTGTCTTTCTTCAACCTGACTAACTATGTAACTATGTCTACGGAGGATCTGATCTTTCAGTCCCGGTTCACACATATGCGATGCGGGAATCCTGCGAATTCACTGCGGTTTCCCGCATCGTACCCAACTCGCAAACAGTTCACACTGCCATAAGCGAATAGCTGGGGGTGTCAATACAAAGTTAACGACACCCCCAGATCAGTTCGCATAGGAATCGGAACACCCATGCGATCCGATTCTGGTGCGGACCAAAAAAAGGGTCCTGTGCAATTTTGGTCCGAATGCGATGCAAATTCAGACATACAATCTGTATGGCTGAATTTGAATCGCACAGACATTGCATGTGATTTGCAGAGCAGTGCGCTCCGAATCACATGCGATGTCTGACACTGCATATATGCGAAGCGGGACTCCAAACTGCCTTCTGTAAGGTGGACATTCTGAAAAGAATTTGGGACTCGGGTCTTAGCTCTAAATACCAGCCAAAGTCCAGCAAGATACGCAACACTCCGCTGACATCTCATGGAGGAAATGGCGGATATCGAACAATATAAAATGTAATGTCAGGGAAAGAGAGCGGCGCGTGACGCGAGAACGCCAGTGTGTTGCATTCTCCGCTCACAGCTTCGAATTGCTGAAATTATGCCATTCACGGGCGGTGACAATTGTGAGGTCTGAAATGAAAAGCCTGCGGAAGTGGCAGTTTTATAGACTGCTGCGCCGCCGTTTTTGTATCTTTAACTACTTTAATACTGGGCACTTTCACCCCCTTCCTGCCCAGGCCAATTTTCAGCTTTCAGCGCTTTGAATGACAATTACGCGGTCATGCTACACTGTACTCATATGAAAGTTTTATCATATTTTTCACACAAATAGAGCTTTCTTTTGGTGGTATTTACCCACCGCTGGGTTTTTTATTTCTTACAAAAAAGAAAAAAGACAGAAAATTAAAAAAAAAAAAGTTTTCTAATTTTCTGTGAGAACATTTTGAAAATAAGTAGTTTTTCTCCTTCACTGATGTGCACTGATGAGGCGGCAGTAATAGGCTGCACTTATGGGCACTGATGAGGTGGCACTTATGGGCACTGATGAGGTGGCACTGATGAGGAGGTACTAATATGCCGCACTGATGGGCACTGATAGGCAACACTGATGAGCACTGATAGGTTGCACTGATGGGCACTGAGAGGTGGCACTGATGGGCGGCACTGATGGGTACTGACAGGCAGCATTGATGGGTGGCACTGATGAGCACTGACAAGCGGCACTGATGGGCACCAATGGGCAGCACAGATGAGCAGGCACTGACTGGCAACACTATGGGCACTGATTGTGGGCACTTTGGGCACTGATATTGGGCACTGATGGTGGGCACTGTTTTGGAACTTTTCTGTAATCAGGGCACTGATGATCAGTGCCCTGATTACCTTTTCTAGGTTCTCCTTTGAGGAGGAGCCGCTAATCGGCTCTCCTCTCCACTCACTCTGACAGTGTGAGGCGAGGAGAGCCGGTAAACAGCACTTCCTCATTTACATGGGACCGGGGTTGCACCGTACCCTAGGAACACGGTGCGGCCGCGATCGCCGCATTGTGCACCAGAGGCTGTTCTGGTGCGCCGTCATATGACGGCGCACCAGAACAATAGCCGCACTTCTCTGGTGGGCGGGCAGGAACTGGTTAAAGCAGAAGTACAGCCTAATACCTTACATTCTCCCCTGCAGTCATTAATGTGGGCGGAGTTCAGCCTTGTGTGTTAAAATGAAAAAAATCCCAGTTTTTCTCCCTTTATTTTGCAGTATTCAGTGCCGTCACATGACTTCAATCCCTCTTCCTGCTGAGTCCAAGAGCAGCAAGTGGGTGTGGTTTACTGAAAGCCGGTGACATCTGATCATAGGTTCCCGCCCAGTGTTCTCTCATCAGTAAGGATGCACTGAGGGGAAATTTAAGGGGTAGAGGAGGGGGTGATTTTTTTGAAGGGGGCGGGAGGGATTGTGCTGGGGGGGATTTGGTGAGAGAGAGGATTTAGGCTTGGATCAGCAGTGTTCAAAGATTTGTGCTGGCAGGGGGAATTTCAGCAGGGAGGGGCAGATTTGTACTTGGAGGAGGGAAAATTTATGCTTAGGGGTAAACGTGCAGATTAGCGCTCAATTTTTTTTTTTTTTGGGGAGGGGTTTCCTGACACATAATGCTCATACATCTTGTGGGGGGGGGGGGGCAGTTTACCATGTTTGCCCTGGGCTCCAGGTGACCTTGTCCCGGCACTGGACAGGAGTGATCAGGAGGGCAATCAAGGGGGTTAACTGTGCGCTTAACAAGTGTATGTGCGCTGCTTTTACTTCAGTGACGGCTGGTGCTCCATGGGCCCCCGGGTCGCCAGCTCACTCACCATGTGGAGGAGCATTCGTGTGACAATAGCGAATATTAATTCGCTATAGTCACACAACCGGGTGGGCTCAGGGCACAGTGCTCTGCGCCCCGAGCTCACCCTTTTTTGAAGCCTATTAGAGTCTCTGGCTCTAATCACGTACTTCAAAAAAAAAAAACCCCATTGGAATCCATGCGTCCGGCGCCCTGCATGTAGATTATGGGGCTGGACGCATGGATGGGGGGGGGGGGGGGGGGCGGCGCCCCTGCGCCCCCAGTGGACGGACCACCACTGTTTTACTTACAGATCTGGCTGGAGTCTCTCCTTGCTTTCAGCTCTAAATAGTAACTGAAAGCATGGAGAAATCCAGCCAGAATCTCTGTGTTGTGTTTACAAACACACAGATCTCTGTGCTGTGATTGGCCACAGCCGATCAGCAGGTATACAGCTAAAATCATTGGCAGTAACTTGCTTGACGAACCTGTCCTGTGTCCAATCACAGCACAGGTCAGCATGGGACGTGCACATGCGCGCCTCTAAACCAGGATGGTTCCTGGGATGTACGTGTATGTTGCGGTGCCTTAGGGGGAGCCACCCGCCAGCAGTAAATGTACTGTTGGCGGGTGGAAAGTGGTTAAAAAACTGTAGTAGTACAAACTTTATTTGCATCACATATAAAAACAGTCATTAACCACTTAAGGACCACCCGTCGCATTTATACTGCGGCAGGGCGGCCCTCCTGCGCAAACCGCCATAGGTATACGCGCGCCTGCAACTAGGGGGAGAGCGCGTACTGCCGCCTCCGCACGACCGCCCCCACTTGGCAGCGGGGACTCTGGTGCAGTGGGCAGGCGGCTCCGATTGCCGTCTGACACCTGCGATCGCTCCCCGCTGAGAGAGAAGAACGGTCAGCTGCTGTAAACACAGCCGACCATCCTTCTCCCTGGAATGATCACAGAGCTCCTGTGATCCTTCTATATATAGGATCACATGTCTCTGTGATCATTTGACAAGCCACGCTCCCATACAGTTAGAATCACTCCCCTAGGCACACATTTAACCCTTTGATCGCCCCGTGGGTTAACCCCTTCCCTGCCAGTGTCATTATTATAGTAACAGTGCATATTTTTTAGCACTGATTACTGTAGTAATGTCACCGGTCCCCCCAAAAGTGTCAAAAATGTCAGTTGGGGGTCCGATCTGCCCGCCGCAATGTCCCAGTCCCGCTAAAAATCGCAGCTCGCCGCCATTACTAGTAAAAAAGAAAAAAAAACACAATTAAAATGAATAATAAAATAATAAATAAATCTTTCCCGTAGTTTGTAGACGCGATAACTTTTGCGCATACCAATCAAAAATACGCTTATTGGGATTTTTTTAAACAAAAATATGTAGCAGAAAACAAATTGGCCTAAG
The DNA here is from genome assembly GCF_965119305.1 of Pelophylax lessonae. Classification (NCBI taxonomy): domain Eukaryota; kingdom Metazoa; phylum Chordata; class Amphibia; order Anura; family Ranidae; genus Pelophylax; species Pelophylax lessonae. Next base: position 15,904,093 of record NC_138777.1, on the reverse strand, counting down.
ATGTTAAAAGATTTAGTCCCCGTTCACATGCAGGCGACGCTACTTCCAGGGGCGACCTCCGAGGTCGCGGTGCGAGCAGCGCGCCTCGACCTCGGAGCGGCCGCCACGGACTTCATAACATTGAAGTCTATGGCGGTCGCCTCCTGGTCGCCCCAAAGAAGCTCCGGACCCTTTTTCTAAGTCGGAGCGACTTGTGTCGCTCCTATTAGAACGGGTCCGCAGCTTCCCTATGGAAGGCGACCTACGGCGACCAGGTCGCCTCACAGGTCGCCTAAGTGTGAACGGGGGCTTAGATTTTTACATTTTTCTTTTTGGAAAAGTTATATAGCAGAATGTGAAAAATATTGTTTTTTTTTTCCAAATTGTCGCTCTTTTTTTGTTTGTGTTTAATAAATTAAAATTGTAGAGGTGATCAAATACCACCAAAAGAAAGCTCTATTTGTGGGAAAAACAGGATACAAATTTTGTTTAGGTACAGCGTCGCACGACCGCGCAATTGTCCGTTAAAGTAACGAAGTGCCGAATCGCAAAAAAAGGGCCTGTCAGGAATGGGGCAAATACCTGGTTAATGTGGTTGTAAATCCTTCCATATACCCAGACCGGCCTCAGGTGATACACAGAGATGAAACAAATCCTCCTACGTACGTTGTACCTGTTTACCTGCAGTAATTTCTTTTCAACATGCTATTTAAATAGCAGAATTTAAAAGCTTGAAAATTAGAAAATCTAACGATCCAGAAGTGGTTAAGCATGAACCAGACTATCTGCTCGGCATCTTATAAAACCTTGTAGGAAATCATTAATTAATAAACCAAATGCTCTTTGTATCTCGTAATCAGACCGTTAGCGCCTTTAATCTCCACCGGAGTCATGCAGCGCTGTTATCTCATTTCCTGCGTCACGTCGGCGGCGCGGTCCCGGACACCGGGCTCCCTGATTGCAGAAGTCGGATAACAAGATAATCCCCCATTCCAATGCAGAGAGGCCGCGCAGTGGCGTGTGAAGCGTCGGCGTTAACGATCTCCAACATGGAAAAATACTTCTGTGATCAATAAACAGAAGCAGGGAGGAACGGACTCCATTCTGTGCGAGATTTCACTTCATCCTTCTAATGGGCGAGATATCCTCCACGCTTCTAACTTCCCGTATGATCACTGGACATGAAAGCAGCCCCCCCTCCTGGGGATTACTGGAAATATAGTAATAGTCACTTACTGTTCTGTTAACTAATAAATTATATGAAATTAAATGTATAATATGTGATGGGGGGGGGCAGATATAAAAGACCCCATTAAATCCAATAAGGTATTCATTAACCACTTCTGTACCGGAAGGATTTACCCCCCTTAACCCCTTGCCGACTGCACGCTGCAGATGTACGGCGGCAGTCTGGCTCTCCCAGGCAAAGTCACGTACATGTACGGCGCTCACCTGGGAGGAGCTAGGGGGCGATTGCGCTCCGCCGGAGGCCCGCTCCCGCCCCCGCTCATCAGCGGGGAAGCTAGTGCGTGTGGCAGACGGCTCCGGTGGCCACTGGCCACTCGCTATCTCCCGCCGCTGACAGAGAAGGACGGGCAGCTGATGTAAACACAGCCGTCCGTACTTCTCCCTGAAGTGATCACAGATGTCATGTGATCCTGCTATATAGGATCACATGTCTCTGTGATGACTTCACAAGCCACACCCCCCCCCACAGTTAGAATCACGCCCCTAGGGTCATGTTTAACCCCTTGATCACCCATACTGTTAACCCCTTCCCTGCCAGTGTAATTTTTACAGTAACAGTGCATATTTTTAGCCCTGATTACTGTAGTAATGTCACCGGTACCCCCAAAAGTGTAAAAAATGTCAGTTAGGGGTCCGATCTGTCCGCCGCAATGTCGTAGTCCCGCAAAAAATTGCAGATTGCCCCCATTACTTGTAAAAAAAAAAAAAAATGACATACATTTTTTCCGTAGTTAGTAAACGCAATAACTTTTGCGCAAACCAATCAAAATACGCTTATTGCTATTTTTTTATTTACCAAAAATATGTAGCAGAAAACAAATTGGCCTAAGATGTTAAAAAATTTAGATTTTTACATTTTTTTGTTGTTCAGAATTTCATATAAAAGAATGTGAAATATATTGTTATTTTTTCAAAATTGTCGCTCTTTTTTTGTTTAAAGCAGCAGGCTTTAAACTATTCTCCTATTGGATAGTTACTGCATGTGCCCAACGAATGAGGTCAGCTGACCACCTGTATATACTGAATGACCAGGTTCTTCCATCAATGGATTTTTTCTTCCCTGATGGCACGGACATATTCCAAGATGACAATGCCAGGATTCATCTGTCTCAAATTGTGAAAGAGTGGTTCAGGGAGCATAAGACATCATTTTCACACATGGATTGGCTAGCAGAGTCCAGAACTTACCCCCATTGAGAATCTTTGGGATCAGTGGCGGCTGGTGCGTTAGGGGCGCCGCCCCCCCTATCCATGCGTCTGGCCCCCTAATCTACATGCGGGGGGCGCTGGGCGCATGGAGTTCAATGGTGTTTTTTTTTTTTTAATATGTCAGAGGCTCTAATAGGCTTCAGAAAAGGTTAGGCCCGGGGCGCAGGGCAGTGCGCCCCGAGCCCACCCATTGTGTGACAATAGCGAATGAAAATTTGCTATTGTCACACGGATCCTCCTCCTGGCCAATCAGGAAGCGGGTCCGAGACCCGCTTCCTGATTGGCCGAAAGTCGAACGCATGCCATTGGCCGAGGAGGAGGTGGGAAGACTCGAGGAGATGTCGGGGGACTGAGGACTGGAGAAGCCACCGCTGCAGGTAAGTCTCTCTGCATTGAAGGGGACACGGCACGCTGGTCACTGCATTGATGGGGGGCACGTTGGTCACTGCATTGATGGGGGGCACGGTGGTCACTGCATTGAATGGGGGCATGCTGTAGTAACTCTGCAATGAATGGGGGCATGCTGTAGTAACTCTGCATTGAATGGGGGCATGCTGTAGTAACTCTGCATTGAATGGGGGCACGCTGTAGTAACTCTGTATTGAATGGGGGGACGTTGTAGTAACTCTGCATTGAATGGGGGCATGCTGTAGCAACTCTGCATTGAATGGGGGCACGCTGTAGTAACTCGGCATTGAATGGGGGCACGCTGTAGTAACTCTGCATTGAAGGGGGGCAGGCTGTAGTAACTCTGCATTGAATGGGGGGACGCTGTAGCAACTCTGCATTGAATGGGGGAACGCTGTAGTAAATCTCCATTGAATGGGGGCATGCTGTAATAACTCTGCATTGAATGGGGGCACGCTGTAGTAACTCTGCATTGAATGGGAGCACGCTGTAGTAACTCTGCATTGAATGGGGGCACGCTGTAGTAACTCTACATTGAATGGGGGCACGCTGTAGTAACTCTGCATTGAATGGGGGCATGCTGTGGTAACTCTGCATTGAATGGGGGCACGCTGTAGTAACTCTGCATTGAATGGGGGCATGCTGTAGTAACTCTGCATTGAATGGGGGCACGTTGTAATAACTCTGCATTGATGGGGGCATGCTGTGGTAACTCTGCATTGAAAGGGGGCACGCTGTGGTAACTCTGCATTGATGGGGGCATGCTGTAGTAACTCTGCATTGAATGGGGGCATGCTGTAGTAACTCTGCATTGAATGGGGGCAGGCTGTAGTAACTCTGCATTGAATGGGGGCATGCTGTAGTAACTCTGCATTGATGGGGGCATGCTGTGGTAACTCTGCATTGATGGGAGCATGCTGTGGTAACTCTGCATTGAATGGGGGCACGCTGTAGTAACTCTGCATTGAATGGGGGCATGCTGTAGTAACTCTGCATTGAAAGGGGGCACGCTGTGGTAACTCTGCATTGATGGGGGCATGCTGTAGTCACTCTGCATTGAATGGAGGCATGCTGTGGTAACTCTGCATTGAATGGGGGCACGCTGTAGTAACTCTGCATTGATGGGGGCATGCTGTGGTAACTCTGCATTGAAAGGGGGCACGCTGTGGTAACTCTGCATTGAAAGGGGGCACGCTGTGGTAACTCTGCATTGATGGGGGCATGCTGTGGTAACTCTGCATTGATTGTGGCATGCTGTGGTAACTCTGTATTGAAAGGGGGCACACTATACTTTGATTACTGAAGGCCCCTTCCACACTTTTGTGACCTATTCGATTTTTTTCTGTTTGCGCCCCCCAAAAATTTTGAGCACCAGCCGCCACTGTTTGGGATTTCTGGAGAAGGCTTCGCGCAGTGGTCTGACTCTCCCATCATCAATACAAGATCTTGGTGAAAAATGAATGCAACACTTGATGGAAATAAAACTTGTGACATTGCAGAAGCTTATCAAAACAATGCCACAGCGAATGTGTGCCGTAATCAAATCTAAAGGCAGTCCAACGTGTGTGACCTTTTTCTTTTTGGTGGCGACTTTTTTTTTTTTTTGGTTGTTTGGTTGGGCAGTGTATAATGCACATTGCTCTTCAGGTTTTTTTTTTTTAATCAGGTTTTTATTGAGGTGTTGCTTTCTATTTGAACAGGCAACCCAATGAACCAAGGCAGGATTGTAACACACTGGGGGATATTTACTAAAACTGGAGCATGCAAAATCTGGTGCAGCTCTGCATAGAAACCAATCAGCTTCCAGGTTTTATTGTCAAAGCTTAATTGAAGATGCTGAAGTTAGACGCTTATTGGCCACCATGCACAGCTGCACCAGATTTCTGAGTGCTCCAATTTTAGTAAATCCCCTCATAGTACTCATTTGTGTTTAATACTTTTTTTTCCCCTCTTTTTTTTCTTGCAAAGATTTTCACCCATATCCCATCCCATACAGGTGCATTTTCAATTGTTGGTAAACTTCTTGGTCTGATCCCCAGAAAAGATGCCCGATGGAGTTAGCATGTACAGTATCTCACAAAAGTGAGTACACCCCTCACATTTTTGTAAATATTTTATTCTATCTTTTCATGTGACAACACTGAAAAAATGACACTTTGCTACAATGTAAAGTAGTGAGTGTACAGCTTGTATAACAGTGTAAATTTACTGTCCCCTCAAAATAACTCAACACACAGCCATTAATGTCTAAACCACTGGCAACAAAAGTGAGTACACCTCTAAGTGACAATGTCCAAATTGGGCCCAATTAGCCATTCTCCCTCCCCGGTGTCATGTGACTCGTTAGTGTTACAAGGTCTCAGGTGTGGTAAATTTGGTGTTATCGCTCTCACTCTCTCATACTGGTCACTGGAAGTTCCACATGGCACCTCATGGCAAAGAACTCTCTGGGGATCTGAAAAAAAAATAATTGTTGCTCTACATAAAGATGGCCTAGGCCAGGGTTGTCCACTCTGCGCCCCTCCAAATGTTAGAGGACTACATCTCCCATACTCCCTTGCCAGCCTCTTAGCTGACAGAGTAGTATGGGAGATGTAGTCCTGCAACATCTGGAGGGCCTCAGGTTGGACACACCTCTGGCCTAGGCTATAAGAAGATTGCCAAGACCCTGAAACTAAGCTGCAGCATGGTGGCCAAGACCATTCAATGGTTTAACAGGACATCTTCCACTCAGAACAGGCCTCACCATTATCGACCAAAGAAGTTGAGTGCCCGTGCTCAGCGTTCTATCCAGAGGTTGTCTTTGGGAAATAAATATATGAGTGCTGCCAGCATTGCTGCAGAGGTTAAAGGGGTGGGGGGTCAGCCTGTCAGTGCTCAGACCATACACCGCACACTGCATCAAATTGGTCTGCATGGCTGTCGTCCCAGAAGGAAGCCTCTTCTAAAGATGATGCACAAGAAAGCCCGCACACAGTTTGCTGAAGACAAGCAGACTAAGGACATGGATTACTGGAACCATGCCCTGTGGTCTGATGAGACCAAGATAAACTTATTTGGTTCAGATGGTGTCAAGCGTGTGTGGGGGCAACCAGGTGAGGAGTACAAAGACAAGTGTGTCTTGCCTACAGTCAAGCATGGTGGTGGAGTGTCATGATCTGGGGCTGCATGAGTGCTGCCGGCACTCGGGAGCTACAGTTCATTGAGGGAACCATGAATGCCAACATGTACTGTGACATACTGAAGCAGAGTATGATCCCCTCCCTTCGGAGACTGGGCCACAAGGCAGTATTCCAACGTGATAATGACCCCAAACACACCTCCAAGACAACCACTGCCTTGCTAAAGAAGCTGAAGGTAAAGGTGATGGACTGGCCAAGCATGTCTCCAGACCTAAACCCTATTGAGCATCTGTGGGGCATCCTCAAACGGAAGGTGGTGGAGCGCAAGATCTCTAACATCAACCAGCTCCCGTGATGTCGTTATGGAGGAGTGGAAGAGGACTCCAGGGGCAACCTGTGAAGCTCTGGTGAACTCCATGCCAAAGAGGATTAAGGCAGTGCTGGAAAATAATGGTGGCCACACAAAATATTGACACTTTGGGCCTAATTTGGACATCTTCACTTAGGGGTGTACTCACTTTTGTTACCAGCGGTTTAGACATTAATGGCTGTGTGTTGAGTTATTTTGAGGGGACAGAAAATTTACACTGTTATACAAGCTGTACACTCACTACTTTACATTGTAGCAAAGTGTCATTTCTTCAGTGTTGTCACATGAAAAGATAGAATAAAATAGTTACAAAATTGTGAGGGGTGTACTCACTTTTGTGAGATACTGTATTTCTGTGTATCCTTTAGGTCATGGGTGAACAATCCAAAAACATATCGACCAGTTATCTGGCTCCCGTCCTAACTGGCCATATATGCATGTGGTTACAGTAGGGACATTGGACTGTACACTTTGCCTTGCAGTGTAATGTTTTCACGATTTCCATTCATTTCCATAGATTCAACTTAGGTTTTACAATGGCTTCCCAAAATTCTGTAAATTTATTTACAAGGATAAATATAGGGGGTTATTTACTAAAACTGCAGAGTGCAAAATCTGGTGCAGCTCTGCATAGAAACCAATCAGCTTCCAGGTTTTATTGCCAAAGCTTAATTGAATAAGCTGAAGTTAGATGCTGATTGGTCACCATGCACAGCTGAAGCAGATTCTGAATGTTCCAGTTTTAGTAAATCTCCCCACTGCGCGTTGTGCTGCTCTATGGTAAAAAATGCTATACAGGTGCATAAAAACCTGCGGGGTAGAGGATTTGTGCTGGGGGGGGGGGGGGGGGTGACATTTTTTTTTTTTGGGGGGGGGGGACTGTGCTGGGGGGATTTGGTGAGGAAGAAGATTTAGGCTTGGAGGGGGAGTGGGGGGGGGGGGGAATATTTGTGCTGGCAGGGGGGATTTCAGCAGGGGGGGCAGATTTGTACTTGGAGGAGGACAATTTATGCTTAGGGGTAAACATGCAGATTGATGCATTTTTTCTTGGGGGCGGGGGGATTTACATGTTTGGCCTGGGATCTAGGGGACCTTGTCCCGGTACTGGGTAACATACCACAGCGCAAATGAATGAATGGGCCCTAAGATTCCGTTCACATATAGGCATTTTTGATCACAGGCAGAATTGCCGCGATTCCGAACCATTGCAAGTTGCGGGACACCCAAGCGATTCCCATGACTTGCAATGGCACCCCAAACGCGTATGTCGCCCCGACAAATCGTGGTAAAATCGTGCAAAAAGAATCGCGGGACGCCTGATGACAAAAATAAGTTCTTGTACTTCTGTTGGGCATCAGGCGTCCCGCGATTCTTTTTGCGCGATTTCACCGCGATTCATCGGGCGACAATCGCGGCAAAATCGTGCCACTTTTGGGGTGCCATTGCAAGTCACGGGAATCGCTCAAACGTCTTGCGACCTGCAATGGTTCGGAATCGCGGGCAGAATCGCAGCAATTCTACCCGTGATCCGAAACGCCTATGTGTGAACGGAGCCTAAATGTCAGGAGGATACAATGTAATTCCATTTTATTACCACTAGATGGTGGTGTTGGCACACTTGTGGTGGAAGAGATGCTGAATCATATACATTTTAGGATTAGACAAGCTTTGGGTCTCCCATTGGTTGCTCCCTGCTGCCTTTAATCTCACATCTGGCGTTTATTCCGCGCATTACTTCCAGCTTCCAGCAAACAATACTTCCTAAGAAAGCTACAAATTTAATGAAAGCCGTCCAGCCTAAAGTGAACCCTTCATGGAAAAAATATTGCTGCGCGACTTTCCTTAGGAAGTTCCAATTCCCGGCCTGCCTTCCCCATTCTCCAGCTTTAATATCCAGTTCAGATCTGGAAGATTTACCCCCCCCTTCATGACCAGGCCATTTTTTGGGATAGGGCACTGCGTTACTTTAACTGACAATTGCGGGGTCGTGCGACGCCGTACCCAAATAAAATCTGTGTCCATTTTTTTCCCACAAAAAGGATTTTCTTTTGGTGGTATTTGATCACCTGTGCGGTTTTTATTTTTTGCGCTATAAACAAAAAAAGAGTGAAAATTCTGAAAAGAAAAAAAAATTACATTTTACTATAAAATAAAAAAAACTTTAAATAAACAAATGTAAAAAATCAAATTTTTTCAAAAATTTAGGCCAATATGTATCCTGCTACATATTTTTTGTAGAAAAAAAATCCCAATAAGTGTATATTGATTGGTTTGTGCAAAAGTTATCGCGTCTACAAACTAGGGGAAAGATTTATGTCATTTTTATTTTATTTTTTTACTAGTAATGGCGGCGATCTGCAATTTTTAGCGGGACTGGGACATTGCGGCAGACAGCTTGGACCCCTAACTGACACTTTTGGGGGGACCAGTTACATTACTACAGTAATCGAAGCTAAAAATATGCACTGTCACTGTACTAACTGTACTAGGATTTTTATTTATTTCTTTTTTTATATTAGTAATGGCGGCGATCAGCGACTTATAGCGGGACTGTGAAAAATTGGACACTAACTGAAACTTTTGATACTTTTTTTTGGAGACCAGCGACACTAATACTTTGATCAGTGCTAAAAAAAAATGCACTGTCACTGTACTAATGACACTAGCTGGGAAGGGGTTAACATCAGGGGCAGTCAAAGGGTTAAATGTGTGTCTAAAATGTGCTTGGTTACTGTGGGGGGGAGGTGCTTGTAGTATGGGAAGGTTTTTGTGTGGTTTTTATTTTTTGCGCTATAAACAAAAATAAGATCGACAATTAAAAAAAAAAAAAAAAAATCAAATAAAAAAATGTAAAAAATCAAATTTCTTCAAAAATGTAGGCCAATTTGTATTCTGCTACATATTTTTGGTAAAAAAAAAAAATCCCAATAAGTGTATATTGATTGGTTGGCGCAAAAGTTATCGCGTCTACAAACTAGGGGAAAGATTTATTATTTATGTCATATTTATTTATTTTTTACGAGTAATGGCGGCAATTAGCGATTTTTAGCGGGACTGCGACATTGCGGCGGACAGATCGGACCCCTAACTGAGACCAGTGACATTACTACAGTAATCGGAGCTAAAAATATGCACTGTTACTGTTACTGTACTAACTTGTATTGGAGTTTTTATTTTTATTTTTTATTTTATCTTAGTAATGGCAGCGATCAGAGACTTGTGACAAATATGAAACAAACTGAAACTTTTGACACTTTTTTTGGGGACTGGCGACACTAATTCATTGATCAGTGCTAAAAAAATATGCACTGTCACTGTACTAATGACACTAGCTGGGAAGGGGTTAACATCAGAGGTGGTCAAAGGGTTAAATGTGTGTCTAAAATGTGCTTGGTTACTGTGGGGGGAGGTGCTTGTGGTATGGGAAGGCATAGAGCCCAAAGCAGGAACACAGGATCCATGCCTTCTCTACTGACAGAATGTCTGTTCTGCTTGTGTGACGAACGTTTGGCAGGTCCCGGCGGTCATCCATGTCTTTATGGAGCTTGCTTTATGCACTGGTCCAAATCATTTGGTGGAGGGGGGGTTATGGTGTGGGGTTGTTTTTCAGGGGTTGGGTTTGGCCCCTTAGTTCCAGTGAAGGGAACTCCTAAGGTGTCAGCATACCAAGACATTTTGGACAATTTCATGCTCCCAGCTTTGTGGGAAGAGTTTTGGGATGGCCCCTTGCTGTTCCAACATGACTGCACACCAGTGCACAAAGCAAGGTCCATAAAGACATGGATGAGTGCGTTTGGGGTGGAGGAACTTGACTGGCCTGCACAGAGTCCTGATCTCAACCGGATAGAACACCTTTGGGATTAATTAGAGCGGAGACTGCAAGCCAGGCCTTCTCCCCAACATCACTGCCTGACCTCACAAATGCGTTTCTGGAAGAATAGTCAAACATTCCCATAGACACTCCTAAACCTTGTGGACAGCCTTCCCAGAAGAGTTGAAGCTGTTATAGCTGCAAAGGGTGGGCCAACTCAATATTGAACCCTACGGACTAAGGCTGGGATGCCATTAAAGTTCATGTGCGAGTAAAGGCAGGCGTCCCAATACTTTTGGTTACATAGTGTATATAATGTGTGTGTATCTCCTGTATATATTTATATATATATATATATAACAGAGCCTCTATCCCTCCCACGCTGTATTCAAAAACTGCAAAAATAAAATATTATTATTTAATAGACCTCTGCAGAGAGACCACTGCTTCCACACAGAGAGCAGTGGTCTTTCTCTGCAGCACGCAAAAAACAACTGAATATCCTAAAATTATGAATTATTTATTATTATTTTTATTTATTTAACCACTTGCCGACTGCCGCACGACTATTTACGGCGGCAGTCATCCCCTCACTGGCAAAGTGACGTAGGGCTACGTCGCTAGCCTGTGAGGCTCTAGGGGGTGAGCGCGCGCCACCGGAGGTGCGCTCCCACCGCCCTCGCTCCCTAACAGGTCCGCACGTGTGACCGGCGACTCCGATGTCGGCCGGTCACTTGCGATCGTCCGTTACAGAGGGAGAAAGGCAGGCGGCTAATGTAAACAAAGCCGCCTGTCATTCTCCCCTGTGTAAGTGCAGAGATCATACGGTCCTGCTATGTAGGATCGTATATCTCTGTAGTTACACAAACAGCCACATCCCTTCACAGTTAGAAACACGCCCCTAGGGACACATTTAACCCCTCCTTCTCCAATAAAGTTAACCCCTTCCCTGCCAGTGTCATTTTTACAGTAACAGTGCATATGTATAGCACTGATTACAGTAGTAATGTCACTGGTACCCCCAAAAGTGTCAAAAATGTCAGTCAGAGGTCCGATCTGTCCGCCGCAATGTCGCAGTACCGCAAAAAAATCGTAGATCCCCGCCATTACTCGTTAAAAAAAAAAACAATAAAAATGACAAAAATCTTTCCCATAGTTAGTAAACGCAATAACGCTTATTGCGATTTTTTTTTCCAAACATATGTGGCAGAAAACAAATTGGCCTAAAATGTTAAAAAATTTCGATTTTTACATTTTTTTGGGGGGGAATTTCATATAAAAAAATGTGAAAAATATTATTTTTGCAAAATTGTCGCTCTTTTTTTGTTTATAGCGCATGATCAAAAAATCGCACAGGTGATCAAATACCACCAAAAGAAAGCTCGGTTTCTGGGGAAAAAAGGACATCAATTTAATTTGGGTACAGCGTCGCACGACCGCGCAATTGTCCGTTAAAGTCACACAGTGCCGAATCGCATAATAGGGCCTGGTCAGGAATGGGGTAAAATCTTCTGGTCTTAAAGCGGTTAAAAATACGCTGATTGAGAATTTTTTTGTCAAAGACATGTAGCTAGATACATTTTGGCCTAAATATATGACAAAAATTGAATATATTGGATATTTTTTAACTGTCAAAGTAGAAAAATATTGTTATTTTTTCAAAATTGTCGCATTTTTTTATTAATATCGCAAAAAATGAAAAGCGCAGAGGTGATAAAATACCACCAAAAGAAATCTCTGTTTGTGGGAAAAAAAGGACGTAAATTTTGTTTGGGTATGGCGTTGCATGACCGCGCAATTGTCAGTTAAAGTCGCACAGTGCCGAATCGCAAAAAGTGGCCTGGACATAAAGCAGGAAAATCCTCCGGTGGTAAAGTGGTTAATTATCCACACAGAGAGCAATGGTCTTTCTCTGCAGCACGCAAAACCAACTGAATATATTAAAATTATAAATTGTTTATTATTAGTTTTATTTATTTAATATAGGCATTTATATAGTTTGGGCTTTACATACTGTACATTGTATTACAATATATTACATTTTAAATAACCAGATTATTTATTTCCTGTTTATACAGCGTAGGTTACGGTATATATTGCAGTGTTTTCTGGTTGGTGTCATAGTACATTACATGATTAGATATGACATTTAATTATATCTGGTTGATTACAGTAGTACAATATTAAAGTTCCTGTAACTGAGATATAGTAAAGCTCCTGTGAAGATGGCCGGTCTCATTTTGAGCCCCGAGAGGTCCTCTGTCCTTCTTATTTCCTGCAATGGTGACCTCCGGGTTGCGGATTGATCTTTGTGGTCTCTGCTGAGCTTCTGCTTTGTTACTTATTGATTTCTAACCTTTAGAATCTTCTTTTCGAACTCCAGGGAATTCCCACCGCTCCTGACTTTTATTATTACTTTTTTTTTTATCTTTTTATTAGAGATTTAGAGATCAACAGCAATTTTTCTACCCTGACATTGTTTAGAACATGTCTCCTGCCAGGCATGTCAAACCCTAAGCCCCACGGCCCACAGCGGCCCACTGAAGATCTTCCTGCCTGCATCTACAAACTGTAAAAAACGTGGTGGTGGGGAGAAGCGGCCCGTGGTGTTGTACCTGTCCACCACACATCAGTTTAAACTGTTGCCACCAGGGCTGCTGTTAGAAATCGCGGGGCCCCGTACAGACTACCTGGCAGGGCCCCCTCAAGAAAATATTAAAGATGTATTTAGCTAAAATTACAACAAAATCACTATTAGCAGACACAAATATAACATAACTCGCATAATTCCTGCTAATTCTAAAAAAAAAAATAACTATGTTAAATAAAAAAGAAGAGATGAGAAAAATATACAGGCTGGGCAGTTGTAGCTCAGTGATCAGAGAGACAGAGAGAGAGAAACAAAGTTACAAATAAACTCCTGAGCAGAGATAAGTGCTGGGAGGGGGGCCCACACAGGGAGGGGGATTAGTGAGGGACAACTGTCTCTTTCTCAACAGATAAAAGCTGATAGCAGGGAGAGGGACAGACCAGATTAAGGTGATGGAGGAAGATTTCTGTAATTGTTGTCCATCACTAATCCCCCTCTCTGTGTGGGCCCCCCTGTGTGCTCGGGCCCCCTACAAGAGGGCTGGTGGTCCCCCCCTATCAGCGGCCATGGTTGCCACCACCTATCAGTCTCCAATGGGGTAGGCTGTCATTTACAGCTGGTAGACAGGTAGGATCATGAGTGCAGCCCTGCCATACATAGGGATGGTGAATACAGTCAACGCCGAATGCCTGTGCAGACAAAAACCCCCTTGGCCATAAGGTTTGTGACTAGTGTGATATGAAGGTCAGCAGCATCGCTATGGGGGTGCAGACCGTACCCGGGTGACACACGCTAGAGGAGGTGACACCCACTGGCGTAGGTACAGAGGTTGTAGGGGTCGCAATTGAGACCCAGTCCCTGCCCCAGGGGCCGTGTCACATTATTCCCTGTCACACTGTGCCACTGGGGAATAGTAAACCCCATGGGCCAGCCAGAAGTAGTAACCCTTTCCTGCAGACAAGACAGGGTGCTGTGGCGAGAGATGGACCACAAATCCCATGATGCTTTGTGTCAAACACACAAAACACACAAAACACACACAGGAGGGTGCAAACTCCTTGTGCATTACCTCCAAAGAAATGTATTAAATCCCAAAAAGACAAACACATACTCAGAAACATAAAAGTACAGCAGGCATACAGCACAAAACCTCCAGCCGAAGGCGGTGTCACCTGTCCATGGACCAAAATATATTTTGAGGGACTAGCCCCCTTCCTAAACCAGCCTCATGCCATGTCATGTTATTAGGCATCCCTCCTCCTGACTTACAAGAAAGTTAAGCCATGACATGGCATGAGGAAGGGGGCTAGTCCCCCAAAATGCATCGGCTTCCAACCGTTTGGTCCAAAGATGGGTGACACTGCGTTCAGCTGGAGTTTTTGCGTTATATACCTGCTGTTCTTTTATGTTTGTGAGTATCCATTTGTATTTGGGATTTTATACATTTGTTTGGTGGTAATGCACAAGGAGTTTGCGCCCTCCTGTGCTTGTTTTTGCAATTAATTGAAGATTCCCCAATCTGAGGAGGGCTGCACCTAAGGAAGCAGGAGTACCCAGATTGAGTGTCCTTAGATTTGCGTTTAGCATGCGTGTCTTATGTGTAGCACCCCACCCTCAAATCTCAAAGCATGTGAGGTACCTCAGGGGCAGGGTGTGCTAGCACTTCACCCCAGGGTCTAGTACTTGCCATTAGTGGAGTAATGTGAGCAGATGAGGGCCACTTACAATGCAAGAAGTGAAGTTTATTGACTCTCATTCAACACTCCTGGCAGTCAGAGAAGGTCAGGGCACAGGACAACCACGTACTTTGCAGACTCCAGATGAAGGACTAAAAGTGCTTATGGTCTTCACAGAAATTGGCCTTTTAGGCCACCCCGAAATTCTGTGATGTCAGCACCTGATGATAAGACACCAGTTGTCTTGGCTACCGACTCCTTGAGGAGAGGCCCAAGCTTCTGCCCATCTTCTCAGGTTAGACTGGAGTTTCTCCATGGTGCTTCAATCCCATTGTTCAGAATTCTAGGCCTCAAGCTTAGACCTCTGTCCTGGCATGTGGTCACACTCCTCAGGCAGAAGAGTGTTTGGTCAGCCATCTTTACTCTGCAGCCACCCAGCCAAGGAAGGTTTCCACTTAGAATAGACCAATGATATGGAAGACACCAGTCTTGTTTCTTTTCAATGCTTTACTTGAAATGAGCTTCATGAACGACATATCAGTGGCATTTACACTATCTGACTGCGGTTCTGCAGAAACTTCCCTCTAATGGGACAACTTTAGTCCTTTCTCTACACTTGTAGGCAGGTGCAGGTTAACCTCCGTACATGGGTGGCGCTGTTGTGCCTGCCTTGCAGGTAGAGTGGAGGACAGGAGGAATATGTATTCCTTTAGGGCCCCGGGCAGTCATTGGTGGGCTGCTGTCCGATTAGAAGCTGCCACCTGGGTGACCCGGCAGCCATCTTTGGTGAGGGCAAAGCTTACAAAAAGCCACGGCCCACTGCAGTTGGCACTCATTCTGCATGTTGTGAGGTTAGGGACAGAAACCCGCTGGACAGGGAGCGTGAACCTAGCACAGGGACAGATTCCAGAGGAGAAGGGACAGTATTGGGATTGGCACAGACTACCTGTGCCAGGTGCCACCATCCTCGGTCTTCTGCTCTCCTGCTGTAGGTTCAATCCTGTGCGTCAGAGGCGTAACTAGAGCCATCAGGGCCCCGGTGCAAAACACCATGAAGGGCCCCCCCCCGGACCCCTGGCTGGGTCCCTTCCCTTCAAGCCTGGGGCTCTTCCCAATGATCCTGGGGCCCTTCACTCTCATTGCGGGGCCCTTTATTATGGTCCTGCAGCAGGACTCTTTCACAAGATCTGCAGTGGGCCCCCTTCCTGCCATCTTGGGGCCTCCCCACGATGGTGGAAGGCCAGGGCCCGGTTGCAAGTGTGACCTTTGTGATCCTGGAAGTTCACCCACTGGTGTCTGTAGTTTTTATTTTTTCGTATTTTAATTGTATTATTTTTTATCATTTTTTTTTTTTTTTTTTTTACAATGTCACTGACTATGACTCTGTCCATTCAGAAAAGGAAGGAGCTGGTATATTACATATTTACCGACCCCTTCCTGGTTCTCTATTGTGACACATCCCCTGCAGCAGCCGGCAGGAGAGGGGAGGGGGCACAGTGGGGGGGGCAGCACAGTAGGGGGATGGACCAGGGGAGCACACAGGTGCCCAGAGACAGCAGAGCACAAGTGAACTGGATAGGAGGAGTGGCGGCGGCAGCATACAGAGGAACCAATCTCCTCCATTTTCCTCCTGCAGCTACAGGAGGAAAAAGGAGGACAGTGATTTCTCTACATGCTGCCCCCCGCCAGGTGTACAGGGGAGCCGCACAGGCCCCCTGGAGCATGGGGCCCGGTTGCAATTGCAACCCCTGCTACCCCTGTAGTTACGCCCCTGATGTGCGTGAGTGTTGCTGCTCGGTTATTACTGTTAAAGAGACTCCGTTTTTGTATCTGGAATGGTTAACAACATATTCCTTATTCTCAAGCACTGTGTGTGCCGAGTCTTTCCTTTGGGTACCTACCGCCTGGGTCTTCCACAGCCCTTCAGCCTACATGCTGCCATCTTCCACAGCCCCTCAGCCTACATGCTCCCATCTTCCACAGCCCCTCAGCCTACATGCTCCCATCAAGGGTGACAGGACCTTAACAGGTGTCCAGGGAATACCATTGGCTTCATGGCTTGAGGCCCCAACTAGTCCCTGAGGGGCCTACTCAACCCTCTGGCTGTCTTTTTCTCTAGCCTCGGACTCTGTCGGCTCCCAGAACCCTTATACAACTATATACAGTGGGAATACAATGGTGGTGTATTTTGTTACCAATGGTTTGTTTGGTGACTGTGGTCCTAACTGCCTTGGGATAATTCACAAGTTCCTCCCGTGTAGTTCTTTAACATGTTGCATATCCAGCCTTATTGGAATTGCACTGCAGCTTAATTCACCAAACTATAACAACTGTTACTAGCTATTTTTACCATCAAGTGAAAATAACAGCAGCTGCAAATTAGCTTAGAGAATTGAGCCTCCAGTCTTTTCTGTGAGCTTGCTATGAACCGCTTGCCTGCCAAAAATAAGGAAGGTGCTAATGGATGGTTGTTTCCTGTCCAAAGAGTACATTGGTTACAATAAATTCCATAATCCTAAGCAATCGCCCACCCACCCTCCCCCCCCAAAAAAATTATAGCAATTTCACCATCAGCCAGTTCACCTCCGACTTGCGGATGAGGCGTTAAGCCAAGCGATGCTTTACTGCAGGAACAGATATCCCTAGTTATCAGATTACTCTGATTCTGCATCTGCCTGTAGATATTTTCCCGGCCGCCTGTGGTTGTGACAGTCCCACAGAGAGCTTTTCCGTTATATGACAATCCTTCACACTTGGCTGACAATTTGTATATATTCCTTAATTCAGCGACAGATACAGAGATCCTCGTATGAGCCGCGCTCTGCTCCTCTGTGGCCCGTGTTGTACAGGGAAATTCTGGCTGCACAAATATAGACACGTTATTACGCGTGATGGATGAATGCTGTCTTCGGCTTCGGCGTCCCAGGGGCCCTGCTGCAGCTAGCTTGGGATGCTGTATAGTAAACCTTCTTCCGAACCATTTCATGGTGGCTGGATGTAACGAGCAGCTCCCTGATATTTACTTTGCCGTTTGGCGTGCTCTGGAACTGCGCTCTGCAAAGGTCCATGGGACTTGATATTTGTAAGGCGCAGCGGGTTAGACGAACAGTTTTTCTTAAGACAACTTTTTCCCTTTCCCAAGCTGGTAAACAAACTGGGGTGGCGGAAAAAAATTTCTTTCAATTTTGTAAAATTTTCTCAAGCTGCAATACTAAGAAAGTGGAGTCGGCTTTTTCTATCATTAAAATGTTTTCATGCATGGAGTAGAACTGGCAAAATTAATGTCACAGTCAGTGCCGGGACAAGGTCATCTAGCGCCCAGGGCAAAGAAGCCACTCTGTGCTCCCCTTTCATTATGTGAAAGCTTAGGGAATGCTGCCCCCATCAGTCATCCGCTTGTCAAAATGCCTTCTAACAGAATAGGCTTGATGGCGCCCCATCCATACAGTAAACTGCTGTACCCCTCCTGCCCACCCCTTGTCCTGGCCCTACAGCAGTAGAGAGCCTCCCACCGATCAGCTGGATAGGTACACAAGCAGGTCACCCTGGCCGGTGACATGGGCTCACCCGAGGGTATACACACTAACCAGTAATCACCAGAGCTCCCGATGGTGGAGATGGGTTTTGCTGAGTGTTGATACCAGGTTGTAGTTCCCAGGATTGGCCCACCAGGAGGTGAGAAAGCCGGGGTCCAGTAGCAAATATAGCAGGTAGGAATCAAGCAGAAGTGTAGTCAATAAACAAGCCAAGGTCAGTAATAAGTGATTGCAGGTTGGGATTAAGCAGAAGTGTAGTTGGGGAACAAACCAAAGGTCAGTAACAAGCGGTAGTGAAAATTTAGATGGCAGCAGTAGTGACAAGAGTGAGATACCGTGTTTCCCCGAAAATAAGCCCTACCATGAAAATAAGTCCTAGCATGATTTTCAGGGAGGACTGCAATACAAATGGGAACCTGGAGAACAACCCAGATTGTTCATCTGTGTCTACTACGGTGGTTTTCACCTTGCACGGGGAGTGGCCAGCTATAGAATAAGGATACTTACATTGGGCAATGCTGGACCAATGTACCCATGCAATTTAGAACATTCCTGGAGGAACCTGAGGAAGCATTATGGATTCAAGCATCAGGAGTACCCAGATTGAGTGTTCTTTGCTGACTCCAGATGAAGGACTAAAAGTGCTTATGGTCTTCACAGAACTTGGCCTTTTAGGCCAACCCAAAATTCTGTGATATCAGCACCTGATGATATGACACCAGTTGTCTTGGCTACCGACTCCTTGCGGAGAGGCCACCACACGTCAGTTGAGGTCCAAGCTTCTGCCCATCTTCTCAGGCTAGACTGGAGTTTCTCCATGGTGCTTCAATCCCATTGTTCAGAATTCTAGGCCTCAACCTCTGTCCTGGCATGTGGTCACACTCCTCAGGCAGAAGAGTGTTTGGTCAGCCATCTTTACTCTGCAGCCACTCAGCCAAGGCAGGTTTCCACTTAGAATAGACCAATGATATGGAGGGTATACGCACTAACCAGGAATCACCAGAGCTCCTGATGGTGAAGATGGGTTTTGCTGAGTGTTGATACCAGGTTGTAGTTCCCAGGATTGGCCCACCAGGAGGTGAGAAAGCCGGGGTCCAGTAGCAGATAAAGAAGGTAGGAATGAAGCAGAAGTGTAGTCAGTAAACAAGCCAAGGTCAGTAATGAGTGATTGCAGGTTGGGATCAAGCAGAAGTGTAGTTGGGGAACAAACCAAAGGTCAGTAGCAAGTGGTAGCGAAGATTTAGATGACAGCAGTAGTGACAAGACTGAGATACCGTGTTTCCCCGAAAATAAGCCCTACCCTGAAAATAAGTCCTAGCATGATTTTCAGGGAGGACTGCAATACAAGTGGGAACCTGGAGAACAACCCAGATTGTTCATCTGTGTCTACTACGGTGGTTTTCACCTTGCACAGGGATTGGCCAGCTATAGCACAAGGATACTTACATTGGGCAATGCTGGACCAATGTACCCATGCAATTTAGAACATTCCTGGAGTTGAGCTTTAACACGAAAGCAGCAGTTTTGGGCAGACTAATTCTTTTACGGGACCTACCTAGCTTGGAGTAAATCCAAAATTGGCAATAATGGGAGTGCAACTTTACAAAAGGAACAAATGGCACCCTTCCGAATAAGAATCAGGTAAGTGGTTGAATAGATAGCAGAATAAAACATTTGCTTCTGTATAAACAGACCCCCAAAAAGTGCACTCATTGATAATTCACTATATTTTCCCCATAATGGTCTCAACTCACTAAAAATTCACTCTGCTTTCCCAATAAAGCTCCCCCATTCACATCCCCCCTCAATGTCACCTATTCAGGCAGAAGATTCACAAACACCCGGCACGTGGGAATTCTGATTAAATATCAAATCCTCCATTGTCTGGATCTTCAGTAGTGGCATCCTCGGGACTCCAGAATATGTATCTTTTCATCTGATAATTCATTTATCTTTGTGACTGTACAGGATAACATTATCCGAGCCGAGGAATTTTAATTAGATGAAGAAAAGCTAGCTATTTTTTGCTTGCTGCTCTGGAAGCAGATAAATCACGCAGAGATGGATAATTTGCTTTTGCTGTCACTTGAGACGCAGTTTGCGAAGGACGGAGAGGTAAGACGTACGTTCAGCACATTGCCGGTCGGAGAGGAAACCGACACCGGCGGGGGCTGTTGGTGGAAGGGATTTACCTTGCCTGGAAATGGCTGTGTGAATCGTTCAATCCACACATCTAAGAAACTCTACACATATTTTTTGATCAGCAATTACAAAAGATGTTCCAAGAATAAGGGCAGTCATTCATCTCTTAAAGGATAAGAACACAAAAAAATGGTATTTTACTTGAAGGTGGTGCCGGGTCATCTGAGTCTGCTCCTAGAGGACCTTTCTCAACCTTTTCAACATGGAGAAACCCTTGAAATAACTTTCTGGTCTAAGGGAACCCCTGCTAAAAATGACTAAATCTACGACTCAGGATACATTAGTGTAATGGTCAGTGGGAAACATGCTCCCTACACTTTTGGTCATTGGGAAGAATAACCTCCTTACAGATAGCTAAAAGGATCAGCAGTGCCAGTGGGAACTTATCTTAGAGACAGAAATTGCTCATTGCTCAAGGAACCCCCATCAACCTCAGGAGAAACCCTAGATGACAAATTCTGCCCTAGAGCCTTAAGCCTCGTACACATGCAACAATTATCGGCCGACCGATCGTCCGACTTTTGTCCAAGTTGTGTTTTGTTGGTTGGAATGTGCTTAGACTGCACACGAATCTTCTCGGCCAAAAAAATTCTACTTCAGAAGTGATGTCATGTGTTGGTTTGTTTTCTTTGTGTTTTCAGATCATCATATTTTTCCCTGACGAAATCTGTACAGACTGCACGAAAATCGGCCGTTGTGTTGACGGCCAACAAAAATTTTATAGTCTGCACACCAGATTTTTTTCGGCCGAAAAGTCGGAGTTGGTTGTCGGAGGCATCATACTAACAAGCCGAAAATCGGCAGATCGGACGTTGGCCGAAAATTCCCTGCCAATTTTCGACGCGTGTGTACGGGGCTTTACAGTATAAGTCTTGGATACTGCAAGAGTGAGATCCCTCTCCTACAGGGGTCTTCAAACTTTACCTTTAACTTTAACTCTAAGCAAAGGGTCAGTTTACTGTCCTTCCGGCTTTAGGGGGGCCAGACTGTAGACAGTGGGAGTAGAAAATGCCCCAACATCAGCGCTTCATCATTGGTTTTAATGGGAAAAATTGTTCCCTATTGTTGGCATCAGTGGTGCAATAGCGCTACATTTATGGTGTTGGTAGGGGGAATCGTACCCCATCAATGGTGTCAGTTGGTGAAAAAGTGCCCCAGGGGCCAAATAAAGGCAATCAAAGGGCCACATTCGGCACCTGGGCTGCAGTTTGAAGACCACTGCTCCACTAAAGATGAGCTTGGGCCCAGTCCAAACCCTAAAGGAAGCTGTCAGTGCCAGGCCAATCAGCAGCATATGTGGGATACCCTCATGGCCAAATCAGGTCAGTGATGTCATGAACATCTCTGCCCCTTTGTGTACGTACAGCCTTGGGGTGGAAATCCCCCACCAGCATCTGATTGGCTTGGCACTGACAGCTTTCTTCGGAGTTCAGGTGAAACTCAAGCTCTTCCCTGTTCTCTATCATACTTTCGAGGTCTATTCTTGTCTACTTGGGAGTTTTGGGTGTTACCAAAATTTTTTGGTGCTCCAGCAATGCCTGTAAGATTCTTCATTTTAGAAACAATATAAAAACCCTGTATGGGTGGTGGATAACCCTCAAAATGATCCCAGCAGATGTGTAGACCTGGGGAAAAAAGCAGAGATGGAGGCATCCCCTGATATTGGTCACAGCAAGTGTGAAGACCAAGAAACGCAGTGCAGGAATGATGAGAACACCTCATAACCGGCACAACAGTTGTATAGATCCAGGAACTCAGCAAAGGGATAGTAAAAGCCCATCATAAAGGGCACAGCAGGCGTGCAAACCCAGGAAATGAATGCAGAGATAATGGGAACCCTTCATAATGGGCACAGCAGGTGTATAGACCCAGGAACTCAGTGCGAAGTTGGTGGGAACCCCTTTATAATGGGCACAGAAGATGTACAGACCTGGATCTTGGACCCACTTCATCCTATGAATGGACAGTGAATGGAGAAGCAGCTCAGTGGTGAGCTCACCTCTCTGTCATCCTGCTCTCTTCTCCTATCAGCAACCTTCATGATGGGTACAGCAGGTGTATAGACCCAGGAACTCAGTGCGAAGTTGGTGGGAACCCCTTTATAATGGGCACAGAAGATGTACAGACCTGGATCTTGGACCCACTCCATCCTATGAATGGACAGTGAATGGAGAAGCAGCTCAGTGGTGAGCTCACCTCTCTGTCATCCTGCTCTCTCCTCCTATCAGCAACCTTCATGATGGGTACAGCAGGTGTATAGACCAAGAAACTCAGTGCAGGAATGCTGGCAACCCATTATAATAGGCACAGCAGGTGTACAGACCTGGGAACTCAGAGCAGACCTGGATCTTGGACCCACTCCACCCTATGAATGGACAGTTAATGGAGAAGCAGCTCAGCTATGAGCTCACCCCTTTTTCATGCTGCTCTCTCCTCCTATCACCATGCTAATTGGCTTCTGGTGCTGCTCCTTCCTTTTACACTCCAACCCTGCTTTACAGGAACTGCAAGAGGCTAATACCAAGTTACTATTAATAATAACAGAACCACATAAAATTTCACATCTGCCTAGAGTTCAGTTTTACAGAATACATGTGATTACTGTCATATGCATATACCAATAACAGCTCGTAAAGTAACACCCTGGCCTACTCCCTCCCATCTCCTGCTCCTTGCTAATGGTCAGCGGGGCCACCTTTTACATTGAGGGGCCCGTGGTAAGAATTATGAGCAAAGCTCTACCTCAGGAAGGCAGTATTTGCATAATAGAAAGCTCCCAATTTTCGGGGCTATCAGGAATTTTTTATAAGGTATGTGACTGCACATTCAGGCATCTCAACATGCTATAAAGGTGTAGTGGCCACAGGTTCACTTTAAAGGAAGATTAATGTTGAGTGCTGACTGTTTCTTCTTCGTCCAAGCAGCTGACCTATGCTTGATCCCCAACCAAAGAGCACCTCCAGGGCTATCTTCCCTCCACCGTCATCTGGAATTTCATCTCTGATCAGGAGATGCCAGTTTATCCTCGGAGAGCTGTAGAAAGATGGCATTTTATTGCGGATAATGCTGAGAGGAAGCCATGTACATCTGTTTCTGCCTGGAATCCACAGGGAGGTGTTATTCAAAACCCCTGATTTATTATATCTGTGTGTTTCGGGAAGGTAGGGGGAGGGGTATATATCGGAACATCAATTTTACACAGCAGAAATGAAGACATTAAAAAGATGACTTCTCTCAAGGCAAAAATTGTCAGCAAACTGATGTAACATTTGTCCATTCAGTATTTGTTAAATGTGACCAGTTTCCAGGTCCTCTACTAATCATCAATGTTGAATTTGGGTGGTGTGAAGGGATGGGTCCCCTATAAAAGTCCCAATGCAAAGGAGAGCAGGAGGAAGGAAGAGGTGAAAAGAGATATGGCCAGGGGCTGAATGGCAACCTTCAACCCAGGGGGCAAGTACAAACCAGAAGCCCATGGTGCAGTGAATTGGCCTCACTCCCACTCTCCCTCTTCCCGGCCTCCCCCTGACCCCCATTACAGGCTGAAGCTCTGCTCCAGGCCAGGGCCATCTTACTGAATGGGCACGCTGAGCAGTTGCCCCGGGCCCCACTTGCCCAGGGGGCCCCACCTGCCCAGTGACCAAGCCCCAGCCAAGCATTAGTCCCGATTCCCTTGTGCAATTCCGCTGCCGAACTTAGCAGGTGGCAAGCGCCTTTCAGCCCTACGCTGCTGTCAGGCCACTTGGGCCATGGAGGGGGAGCCCACAACTGCAGGAATGCCTGTCTATCTCAACGGGAACAGGAACACACAGGACAGTCGAGTCTGACTTCCGTCCATGTGTGTTCACCAGACCCAGCCGCCGAATTTGGAAGCTGTCATTAGCCTTGCACTGCTGTACCAATAAATATTGCCTTATCGATAATTTGCATTTTTTTTCTCATGGGTGATTGTGTAGGCGGGGCCCCAGTGCACTGTATTGCCCGGGGCCCTTAATGCTCTTAAGATGGCACTGCTCCAGGCACTCTCTACTCACCAGCCAAATCCGGGTTCCTGACCTGCCCAGCAGGGGGCAATTGGGGGGAGCTGGGACAGCTTGATCTGGGCTTTCTCCAGAGAGTCTCCTGTGGGGCATGGAACCGGCCTCTGTTCAGACACAGTTTACACCACCGTGCTGGGGGGAGGCCTGTGCTCTGTCCTCGTCTTCATCCCGCACTTAGTAGGTCAGCAGTGGGGACTTTTTACTTCTCTTCACCAGGAATCATTTAGGAATGTCTGCTGCAGAAGCGGTGCAGCCTTTTTAACGGGGCATCAGAGTGGCCCGGGGGAAATTGCCCCCCTACCCCTGCAATTGCCCCCCTGCCCCCTGGCCCAGTCCTCCCCTGGATATGGCCTGCACCAAGGAGCTAATGAATGATGACTTGCCTTATTAACTCTTCCCTTTTGAAAGACTCTTTTGATAATGTTCGGACACTGTTTCTGTATGTTGGAACCATGTAAACTATGGGAATACCACGGGACTTTTAGAGTTGCTCTACCTTATGGACCTTGCCTTGGGAGCCCCTCTTGTTTTTTGAAAACACAAGCTATGAGTACTACTTCTGTGATAATGATAGCGTCACCATCCGTGGCGTATTTAGGGTTTGTGCTGCCCTAGGCCTGACTAAACTTGTGCACCCCCTAATTTAAATATGACCCACCCCTTCCTGTAAAGACCACACCCCTTCCTGTTTATGCCCCGCCCTGTCATCTGTAAACCAAAGACCACAACCACAGTGTATCAGTGCAGCCTCATCAGTTCCCATAAGTTCAGCCTCATCAGTGCCCATCAGTGCAGCATATCAGTGCCCATCAGTGCAGCATATCAGTGCTGCCTTATCAGTGCAGCCTCATTAGTGCCCATCCGTGCAGTTTATCAGTACCCACCATTGCCGCCTCATCAGTGGCCATTAGAGCAGCATATTAGTGCCCATCAGTACAGCCTATTAGTGCCCATCAGTGCAGCATATGAGTGCCCATCAGTGCCTGGGGGCAGGCCATCGGGCCAGTTGTATTAAGTGTGGTCGGCGGCCTTCGGTCTGTCAAAATGTCCTGACCGGCCGGTATTATCATACTGGTAGGTAGCAGCGTGACCGCTTTATGGGGGTACCAGACTAATTTGCCTCCCGGCCCAATTCACCACATAAGACTGGCACTATACAAAAAGGGTAGCGCAAGCCGGCGGGGACCCTTTTCATGCCGGGAGGAGGCTGTTTTTTTTTTCGTGCAGGGTGCAGCTTTTTGCTGCCCCCCCCTGTAAAGTGGCGTCCTAGGCCTGGACCTTGTTGGCCTAGGCCAAGATACAGCACTGGTCACCATACTGTGATATTTGAAGATTATATTTGTCTGATTGCTAATTGCCTCTCAGCTACCTCCGGGTATTCCTATCAGGAAGTCAGTGGCTCCATCTTGGCCCCATTCTTTGGATGCATCTTCTTGGGAAACATGTTTATAGCACAAGTTCCAATTAACTATATCCCTTGATACTTTTGAAAAGATCCAGAATAGATTCTCATATATTGGTATGCTAGGTGTTTATGATATATTCACTTTGATAATATCACACATTATAACTGTGAAATGTGCATGCTTAATGGATATATTTACGCTCTTCAGATTCCTTCACATTTGTTCCTGAGGAAGGATTTCCAAAATGTGTCAACTGTCAAGCTTCCATGTGAATTGTGCTTGGAATCTATACATGTTGTGAACCTCACAACAAGTGGAAAGCATTTTTTAAAATGTTTTTTTTTTTACATGTTTTAAATATAATTTAAATTAACTTTAACCACTTGCCTACTGGCGACTTAAACCCCCTTTCTGTCCAGGCCAATTCTCAGCGGCAATTTAGGTCCACGCTATAGCCGAAAGACATCTAAAGCGTGGACCTAAATTGCTGGGAGGGCGTCCATTAACGTCCTCTCGTGCATGAGCTGCCTGCCTGCTCCCTGTGGGGCGCTCGGCTCGCTCTGTGATCAGCAAGTCCATGAAGAAGTTAATTAAACTGTTCTGAAGGTACTCAGTCCTCTTTTTAAATACATTCACCGGCCACTTTATTAGGTACAACCTGTTCAATTGCTTGGTAACACAAATTTCTGATCGGACAATCACATGGCAGCAACTCAATGCATTTAGGCATCTAGAAGTGGTGAAGACTTGTTGAAGTTCAAACTGAGCATCAGAATGGGGAAGAACGAGGATTTAAAGGGACTGTAAAAGCAGGTTTTTTTCTTTTTTTACCTTAATGCATTCTATACATTAGGATAAAAAAACACTTTTTTACCCCTTTCAGCTAATACTTACCTGAGCCTTTCTTCATCCAGCAATGTTGCAGGAGTTTCTCAGCTGCCTGGGACTCCCTTCCTCATTGGCTGAGACCACAGCGTGGCTTGATTGGCTCCCACTGCTGTCAATCAAAATTATTCAGACAATCAGGAAAGAGAGGGGGTGGGGCCGGGTTGCAGCTCTATGTCTGAATGGACACAGGGAGCTGTGGCTCGGCTCGGGCGCCCCCCCTAGCAAGCTGCTTGCTGTGGGGGGGGGGGGGCACTCAACAGGTAGGAGGGGCCAGGAGCACCGAAGAGGGACCTGAGAAGAGGAGGATCCGGGCTGCTCTGTGCAAAACCATTACACAGAGGAGGTAAGTGTAACATGTTTGTTATTTTTAACTAAATATAAAAAACAAGACTTTACAATCACTTTAAAGTGGTTCTCAAGGCAGAAGGTTTTTTTTACCTTTAGCATCCCACCCCCAGCCTCAGTTCTTCCTTATACTTACTTGAGCCCCATCTCAATCCAGCAGTGTGCATGAGAGCAGCAGCTCTTCTAGGTCTCTCTCTCCTCATTGGCTCACACAGCCAGCGGAAGCCATTGGCTCCAGCTGCTGTCAATCACAGCCAGTGAGCCAATGAGGAGAGAGAGAGAGCACTCTGTATTTGAATGGACAATGCTTGAGTGCCCCCATAGCAAGAGACTTGTTATTGGGGGCACTCAGTACAGGGGAGGAGCCAGGATCACCAGCGAGGACTTAAAAAGAAGAGGAATTATTGCATAGAGAATGTAAGTGTAGCACCCTCCTAGATAGGTGCTAGGAAAAGCATAGTTTTTGGTCTGCCTGCTTATCAGGAGAGTTTGATCTATTAGTTCTGCCTGTTGCATGTGTCCATGTGTGATTCACCTGGTCTGAGGGAGTGTCCCCACTGTATCCAATAGGGGAGCCTGTTGGACAGTGGAGGAAACCCAGCCAGTGACACACAGGCTTTTGTGGCTGCCCCAGTGGGAGGGCACAACAGTGGTGCATCCTGGGATTGGTCATAAAAGCCAAGGGCACATGTGACAGGGTGTCTTTGGGCGGGAAGCCAGGTCCCAGGAGGAGGGTGATGGCTGTCTCTCCTCCTGTCAGTGTGGAAGTGGTCACAGGCAGTCGGCCTAGTGGAAAAGAAGTGTGGTGCTGAGCTGTGAGGTCCAGAGGATACAGACGGTGGAGCCGCTGGAAGAGCAACCTGAGAAAGACTGTGTCCGTGAGTACCAGAGAGCTTGCCAGGGGTCTGCCCAGGTAGGGGACCACTCCGTGAGAGTCAGTGGACAGGAGGTCAGCACACACAGCAAGTAAGAAAGTGGGTGCCAAGTTAGACTCTGAAGAGTAACCTAATACAGGGTTCATTGTCTTTATCTTCACTTCTGTGGCAAGGTGAAGCAGCGGCCTTGCCGCATACACTACAGCTAGATGTCCTCAGGATTGTGCATAGTTTATAAGTTGGAGTATACCACTCATCCCTTCTCCCATCCCAGTTCCAGTTTCAAATAAAACACAAAAAAACCAAATCACCTGGACTGTTCATTAACTGAACCAAGGACTTAACCACTTTACCACCGGAGGATTTTCCTGCTTTACGTCCAGGCCACTTTTTGCAACTTGGCCCTGTGCGAATTTAACTGACAATTGCGCGGTCATGCAACGCCGTACCCAAACAAAATTTACGTCCTTTTTTTCCCACAAACAGAGATTTCTTTTGGTGGTATTTGATCACCTCTGCACTTTTAATTTTTTGCGATATTAATAAAAAAAGAGCAAAAATTTTGTGAAAAAAATTGACATTTTCTACTTTGACAGTTAAAAAATATCCAATATATTAAATTTTTGTCATATATTTAGGCCAAAAAGTATTTAGCTACATGTCTTTGACAAAAAAAAATCCTCAATGAGCGAATTTTTAACCGCTTTAAGACCGGAAGATTTTACCCCATTCCTGACCAGGCTATGTTTTGCAATTCGGCACTGCGTTATTTTAACGGAAAATTCCGCGGTCGTGCAACGCTGTACCCAAATTAAATTTATGTCCTTTTTTTCCCCACAAATAGAGCTTTCTTTTGGGGGTATTTGATCACCTGTGCGACTTTTAATTTTTGAAAAAAAGAGCGACAATTTTGAAAAAAAAAAAACAATATTTTCTACATTCTGATATATAACATTCCAGAAACAAATTTAAAAATCAATTTTTTTTTAACATTTTAGGCCAATTTGTTTTCTGCTACATATTTTTGGTAAAAAAAATTGCAATGAGCGTATTTTGATTGGTTTGCGCAAAAGTTATCGCGTTTACTAACTACGGGAAAGATTTGTCATTTTTATTGTTGATTTTTTTTTTACTAGTAATGGCGGCGATCTGCAATTTTTTTGCAGGACTGCGACATTGCGGTGGACAGATCGGACCCCTAACTGACATTTTTGACACTTTTAGGGGTACCAGTGACATTACTACAGTAATCAGTGCTATAAATATGCACTGTTACTGTAAAATTAACACTGGCAGGGAAGGGGTTAACTTTATTGGTGATCAAGGGGTTAAATGTATGCCTCATGCTTACTGACCTGTGTGGGGGGGAGGGGATTGTGTGACACAGACACAGATCGCAGGTTCAGCTATGCTGAATCCTATAATCTGTGACTGTCTGTCACAGAGGAGATCCGTCCGCTTTGTTTACACAAGCGGGCGGATTTCCTCACTCGATCCCCGACGATGGGGGAAGAACGGCGGTGATCACCGCCTCTCCTCCCCTGGCCCGACTCCCGCTGTGTCTGAATATAGCGGGAGCGAGCCTCCGGCGGCACGCACGCGCCGCTGAGAGGGGGCGGGGTCCAGCGACGTAGGTCTACGCCGCTGGACGATAACAAGCCACTTTGCCGCAGTACCAGCTCAGTGAGCGGTCGGCAAGTGGTTAAAGTGATACGTTTAACAGACAGTTGCTATGGGTAACCCAGGGGAATCCATTCTCAGCAGCTCCCAAGGGGGGAGTGCTACATAAGTAATATAACATGTTTGTTTTTAACCGCTTGCCGACTGCTCACAGTATATTTACTGCGGCAGTCAGCCCCTCACAGGCAGAGTGACGTAGGTCTACGTCGCTCGCCTGTGAGGCTCTGGGGAGCGAGCGCGCGCCCGCGGAGGCGCGCTCCTGCTCCCGCGCGGTCACGGACCCCCCCGCGCGTGTGACCAGCGGACCCGATGTCCGCCGGTCACTCGGCGATCGGCGGGGGAGAGGGAGAATGTCAGGCAGCTTGTGTAAACAAGCCACCTGTCATTCTCCTCGCTGTAAAGACACTGATCACTCGGATCTAGTATGTAGATCCGTTGATCAGTGTCCTTACAGCTCAAGCCACAGCCAATCACAGTAGAAAGCACGCCCCTAGGGACACACACAGCCCCTCCCTCCCAAATAAAGTTAACCCCTTCACTACCAGTGTATTTTTACAGTAACAGTGCATATATATAGCACTGATTACTGTAGAAATGTCACTGGTAACCCCAAAAGTGTCAAAAATGTCAGTCAAGGGTCCGATCTGTCCGCCCCAATGTCGCAGTACCGCAAAAAAAATCGCAGATCGCCGCCATTACACGTTAAAAAAAAAAACACCAAAAATGACAGAAATCTTTCCCTTTGTTAGTAAACGCGATAACTTTTGCGCAAACCAATCAAAATACGCTTTTTGCGATTTTTTTTACCAAACATAGGTAGCATAAAACAAATTGGCCGAAAATTTTAAAAAATTTTGATTTTTACATTTTTTTTTGGGGAATTTCATATAAAAAAATGTGAAAAATATTGTTATTTTTGCAAAATGTACGCTCTTTTTTTGTTTATAGCGCAAAAAGTAAAAATTGCACGGGTGATCCAATACCACCAAAAGAAAGCTCTGTTTGTGGGAAAAAAAGGACGCCAAATTTGTTTAGATACAGCGTCGCACGACCGCGCAATTGTCTGTTAAATCACGCAGTGCCGAATCGCAAAATACCCCCTGGTCGTTTAGCAGGAAAATCCTCCGGGGCTTAAGTGGTTAAGAAAAAAAAAAAACTATAGTCTTTACAATACCTTTAAACTTGTTTGTACTCAGATCCAAACATGCCTGAGCTCATCCCTTACCTGTGAACACCTGTTGCCAATGACAGGTTCCCTTTAAAGATAATCCAATTTACACATTGATTACAAGCCAGCCTGGGATTCCACCTCTATATTCATCACTTTAATTGGGGGTATTGGATTTCTAATTGATCGAGTGATACGCTAATTAATTTGAACAGCACCTTCATGAATTGTTTGGATCCTTGCATTCATTCATTAAATACGTGCGGTCACACTTATCGGCCCCCCGATTCCAGATTTTGCCTTTGGAGGAGGTCACACGCAGGAACAAAAGTAACATTTGTGCACATGCACCTGGCAGTTAGACACTTAGAGCAATCTTAAGGAGATGATTTATTTTCTCGGAAGAGTTGTAGATTCTTCAAAAAAATGACAATGTTGCGAGGCGGTTTTCCATACAAATAGCGTTTAAGGGGATAATTTAAACCCAGGATGAGATGTTGTTTTGTTCTTGAGATGTCCTCATCTGCATCTCAGCTACATAAGAAAAAAAAAAGAAATTTATAGCGGAGATTAACCTTTTTAAAAGCCACCGCTCTTGCGAGTCTTCAATCCGTTTTCTGTCCTTGCAATAAAAAACACGTATTTCATTATTTCCTGGCACTTTAAGTGTTTCTATAGTAGTGGAGTGCCCAGGCAGCTGGGGAACAGCTGTCCCATCTTCCTTCAAAATATTAGTCTATTAAATAAAGAAAATGGCACCAGGGATTTTCAATTCCCTCAGTAAACATGTCAATAAGTTTATGGTAGCTGGTAATATCATGAAGAGGGCCCGTCAGAGGTCAGTAATTGTTTGACCCACTCATAAACTTATATGTGGCTTGGAAATGAGGAGGCAGCAAACGGGAAGAGAATTGTGCACTCTACTTCCTGAATAATAGCCGGAGTTGGCCAATTAGGTTGCAGAGTAGATCTTCAGAAACAACGCTAACTGCTACATCTGCTGTCATTCGCAACATTCCAATTCACACTCGTTATTCGAGAACATTTAGGGTACTATAAATACATTTCTATGTAAATGTCTCAGCATTTGTAGAACTGTAATGAAAAATCCCTGTAATGTGTCTAATATGTTTATTTCTTATGATTGGCAGCTCCACCTAGTGGTCACATCACAGTGCTTTGCTGGTTAAAGTATTTTAGGAAAATACTTGGTGGTCAGTGGCAAAAGATTCTCCTCACCTATATTAACCACCAGTGGCAAAATGCCACTGTTGTACCAGGTACATGTTAGTATCAGTTTGCAGCCCTCAGGATCACCCCACCAGGAGGTAAGCAAGCTGGAGTCCTGTAGCAGGTATAGCAGGTTGGGGTCAAGCATGACCCACTAAAATAATTATATGTGGCTTGGAAATGAGGAGGCAGCAAACGGGAGGAGAATTGTGCACTCTACTTCCTGAATAATAGCGGGAGTTGGCCAATTAGGTTGCAAAGTGGATCTTCAGAAACGCTAACTGCTACATCTGCTGTCATTCGCAACATTTTGATTCACACTTGTTATTCGAGAACATTTAGGATACTATAAAAAAAAAAAAAAAACTGCTATGTAAATGTTTCAGCCTTTCTAGAACTGTAGTGAAAAATCCCTGTAATGTGTCTAATATGTTTATTTCTTATGATCGTCACCTCCATCTAGTGGCCATATCACAGTACTTTGCTGGTTGAAGTATTTTAGCAAAATACTGAATTATGGCCACTAGATGGAGCTTACGTGATCAGCGTGAAAAGTGTTGTTTTTACATTGGTGGTCAGTGGCAAAAGATTCCCCTCACCTATATTAACCGCCAGTGGCAAAAGGCCACTGTTGTACCAGGTACAGTACATGCTATCAGGTTGCGGCCCTCAGGATCGCCCCACCAGGAGGTAAGCAAGCTGGAGTCCTGTAGCAGATATAGCAGGTTGGGGTCAAGCACGACCCCCTAAAAAACTTATATGTGGCTTGGAAATGAGGAGGCAGCAAACGGGAAGAGAATTGTGCACTCTACTTCCTGAATAATAGCGGGAGTTGACCAATTAGGTTGCAGAGTAGATCTTCAGAAACAACGCTAACTGCTACATCTGCTGTCATTCGCAACATTCCGGTTCACACTTGTTATTCGAGAACACATAGGGCAGGGGTGTCAAACTCCATTTCATCACGGGCCGCATCAGCATTATGGTTGCCCTCAAAGGGCCGATTATATCTGAAGGTTTAGATGTCCAGAGCACCCCACGCCCCCTTACAAACTTACATGAGATGTCAAGAGCCCCCCCCCCACCATCAGAAGTTAGGAGTCACCCACCCTTCCTTACATCACAATGCACCCCCTTACCGTGTGCTGCTGCCAGGAAGAAGATGCGGGTGGATCTGGGAACAAATGCAGGGTCTGGAGGAGAACCAGAGGAGATTGGAGTCAGCTTCCAGAGTCTGCTGAATGCTAAAACCAGGGGATCCAGAGGCAAGGTGGTGTTGCGGCTGCACAGAGAGGTGCAGGATCTGTAGGAGTTCTGCCCTCCTCTCTGCTGCAGACTGTTGATAAAGGGGGGGGGGGTGGGCAAAGATGAGCCTTTCTGCCGCTGCACAGAGAAGAATCTGGCAAAGGGAGTTCTGTCCTCTCTGCTGCTAACTACAGAGACAAGATGGGGGCAGAGACAAGGGGGGTGCCGCAGCTACAGGAGAGGTGTGAGGGCCACATGAAATGGCCTGGAGGGCCACATTCGGCCTGCGGGCCTTGTGTTTGACACCTGTTATTTAGGGTACTATAAAAAAAATTGCTATGTAAATGTCTCAGCATTTGTAGAGCTGTAGTGAATAATCCTTTTAATGTGTCTAATATGTTTTTTTCTTATGATCGTCAGCTTATTCTAGTGGCCACATCACAGTACTTTTCTGGTTGAAGTATTTTAGGAAAATACTGAATTATGGCCACTAGATGGAGCTGATTATCAAAGGATCAAAGGAAATATACATGCTCTTTTTTATATCTACAACTCGCAGTACGTTACTGTGATCAGCGTGAAAAGTGTTGTTTTTACATTGGTGGTCAGTGGCAAAAGATTCTCCTCACCTATATTACCTGCCAGTGGCAAAAGGCCACTGTTGTACCAGGTAGAGTACATGCTAGTATCAGGTTACGGCCCTCAGGATCGCCCCACCAGGAGGTGAGCAAACCGGAGTCCTGTAGCAGATATAGCAGGTTGGGGGTCAAGCAGAAGCGTAGTCAGTGGTCAGTAATTGTTTGACCCACTCAAAAACGTATAAGTGGCTTGGAAATGAGGAGACAGCAAAAAGGAAGATAATTGTGCACTCTACTTCCTGAATAATAGCGGGAGTTGGCCATATAGGTTACAAAGTAAATCTTCAGAAACGCTAACTGCTACATCTGCTGTCATTCACAACATTCCGATTCACACTTGTTATTCGAGAACATTTAGGGTACTATAAAAAAAATGCTATGTAAATGTCTCAGCATTTGTAGAACTGTAGTGAAAAATCCCTGTAATGTGTCTAATATGTTTATTTCTTATGACTGTCAGCTCCATCTAGTGGCCACATCACAGTGCTTTGCTGGTTAAAGTATTTCAGGAAAATACTGAATTATGGCCACTAGATGGAACTGATAATTATAGGAAATATACACGCTCTTTGTTATATCTACAACTCCCAGTACGTTAGTGTGATAAGCGTGAAAAGTGTTGTTTTTATATTGATGGTCAGTGGCAAAAGAAAATTGTAAATAGACGCCTTACTGCGTTAGGGCGACAGGACTGCTTTTTCCATAGATACAGTCATCCTAGGAAGTTTATTACTGGCAGCCTGAAAATAGAAAACGAATGCAGCCACCACATCTATAGACTGGTTAGCTCTAATATTAAACATTTTTCTTTCGAAGTTTAGATAAGCTTTAACCACTTCCATACCACAGGTCGTCATACGACGTTCTGGGCTTTATCTATTAAGGGAAAGTGTAAAAATAAAAAAATTAAATAAAATAAACAATAGAAAAAAAAATTGAAGGGCCCCGTCCCCTCATGCTCGCACGTAGAAATGAATGCATACATAGGTCACGTCCGCATATGTAAACTATGTTCAAACCACAAATGTGAGGTATCACCGCAAATGTTAGAGCGAGAGCAATAATTGTAGCACAAGACCTTCTGTGTAACTCTAAACTGGTACCCTGTAAAAAATTTCAAGGCATAGCCTATGGAGATTTTTAATTACCGAAGTGTAGCGCCATTCCACAAATGTGTGCAATTTTAAAGTGTGACATGTTAGGTATCTATTTACTCGCCGTAACATCATCCTTCACATTATACAAACAAATTGTGCTAACGTTACTGTTTTGTTTTTTTAATGAATTCATGAATGTGTTTTTTTCCCCAAAAAAATGAGTTTGAAAAATTGCTGCGCAAATACCGTCGGACATAAAAAATTGCAATGGCCGCCATTTTTTTCCCTTTTTTATTTTAGCAAAAAAATGATGATTTTTACATGTAGGAGAGAAATGCCGGAATTCGCCCATAATGTCTGACTGTGCAGTGCAGAAATAAATGTGCAATTCACAAAACTGGCTGGGTCAACGATAAACATACAATGCAAGAATTTCAACTGTGTATTTTACTTTTTTGCAAGTACAATGTAACCTTTTTTCTGTAGCCACAGGCCCTATGGAATGGTTATTTTTCTCTTTAGAAAATTACAAAAGGTTACACAGTTCTTCTTGGCCACAGCATTACGGTGTTTACGTATCAAGGGCTCGTCTTAGAGGGGCGAAGATTTAGTTTTAGAAGTCTCAAGCACTGGGAGACAAATTGCAGAGGTTTTTATCGAGGTAATGAACTGAGAAAATGGACACAAAGCAAAGGTTGTTAGAAAAGGTTCCGTCGATTGCCTGCTCCCGGTGTTCGGGCTAAACCCTCGCCCTTGGAAACAGCACGCTCTGGATTTAACGGGCCATGAGTGACACATTAAACCTTTAGATAAAACCTTTTTTTATGGCTTAGACCAGCTCTGCTTTCCTCCGCCACAGATATCCAGAACTCGCTTTTCTGCCGAAGGGATTCGATGGCCCCATTCGAAAGGTTCAGCTGGATGTTACTAAGATTTAATGTGCTCCTCCGCCAGTAAATATATTGTTACGGCTCCACCGGAGAGAATATTTTTCACCTGCTCGGCATTTACTAATTGTGAGCACAAGCTGCGGCGATATTTATCAACCATATTGTGTAATTTATGATGCCCATAATCCATTTTTCCAGCCTAATTGAGAGCTGACGGCCATTGATGCGGTAGAAATTACCGCTGACCGCGGGATGACAGCAAAGAGAGAAGAGCCGCGATTCCAACCTTTAAATGCACACTTTCCTTGGTGTTCCTGTATTGCAACGATAGCTAGAAAATTGTACTGATTATTGTACAATGCGTGAACTGTGATTCCCAGAACAATACTGACCTTAACTAAAGGAAAAGCAAACATGGTTCATATAACAGTGCAATAACAGATGTCTAAAGTCAACATTTTTTGTTTAAATTATACCTATTTAGTCATATAAAAGGCTAACAATTGGATGAGCATTTTGTTGAGCTTGCAAGTAGATATCAAAGACATCCAAGGGGTTCCTGAACTTCAGGCTCAGACTGTACACTGGCTCTTGACTTCTTCCCAAGTCAAAACCAAGCCTGTCCTCTTCTATGGCTAAACCAAACCCTTGGCTATTTACAAGTCAATCTCAGCAGCCAGAAGAGGCTCTAGAAGTGGATCCCCAGTGGCTGGTAAATTCATCTTATGATTGACTCTGCCTCTGAGCCTGTGACTAATACAGGTCATTGTCCCGGAGAAGCCCCTGAACTCCGGGCTCAGGCAGTACACTGGGTATTGACTTCTTCCGGGCTCAGGCTGTACACTGGGTATTGACTTCTTCTGAAGTCAATACTTCATAGAAGTCATACTTCATAGAAGTCATAGAAGTCATAGAAGCCTGTGCCTTCTATGGCTATGCCCAACTCCCAACTATTCCCAAGCAGATCTCAGTAGCTAGTAGAGGGACTAGAAGTGGTTTCCTTAGTGGCTGGCAACCTCATCATCTGAATAGCCCTGCATCTGGGCCTATGACTAATACTAATCAATGGCACAGTGAAGCCCTTGTACCCCAGGCCCAGATTTTACACTGAGTTTTGATTTCTTCGAATTCAACACCATTCCTGCCTCCTTCTATGACTATATCCAACCCCCAACTAAGTCAATCTCAGCAGGTAGTAGAGGCTCTAGAGGTGGATTTCCCACTGTCTAGTGTAGCACCCTTCTAGGTAGGTGCTAGAAGAGATAGTATTGTTTTTTGGGTCTTTCTGCTTACCAGAGAGATTGTCAGGTACATGTATAATGCTTTCTGCCTACCAGGGAGCAGGATCCATTGGTAGGTAGGGTCTGCTCATGGTGCTCAGGAGCATCTCAGCTTGTCTGAAATGTTTCACACTGGTCCAATAGGGAGGCATATTTGACAGTGGGAGGAAACATGACAAGTGGGGGCACAGGCATGGTTACAGCCCCAGTGATTGGCAGAGGAAAGTGCCTCAGTGCATGATAGGATACTGTATAAATGCCAGGGGCACATGTGCTCGGGGTCTTTCAGCTGGAGAGCGGGGTCCCAGAGGGAGGCGGCGGCTGCCCCTCCTCTGTAGAAGTTGTGGTCCACCTGAGGGCCTGAGACAGAGAGTAGCTGAACCCAGATGTCCTGCAGAGCTGACTGGAAGGGAGACACTGGAAAGGATCTGAATCTGCCTACAGTGAGTACAGATCTGTGACATGGATCCTTTCCTGAGAGGGCCATTCCTTCAGCTAGAGGAGTCACTGGATGGGTGTCAGTCAAGGGGATGCTAGAGAGTGTCCTGAAGAGAAAGTTGTTGCATCAAGTCTGCAGCTGAAGAGAGCAAGAAGTTCTAATTCTTCCATACAAGTGGCAGCATGGTTAAAGCAGTGTGTCTGCTTCCACAAAAATCCTGGGGAGGCCTAGTGAGAGTTGTCCTCATCTACTGTGATTAGTTCAGTTGGAGTATCCTACTATTCCCTTCTCCCATCCAAGTTCCACAATAAATATAAAACCAAATCCCCTGGATTGTTTATTGAGTAACGAGCAACTGGGAGTAAGGATGGATTTGTGAAAATTTCCCTAGTGACTGTCTGCCGGTAGTCAGAGGGAGACCCAAGAAGTTGACACACCGCAAGCCCTACCTGGACAGTGCTACACTAGTGACCTCGTATTCTGAATGACCCTGCAACTGAGCCTGTGATTAATTCTGGCTAGTGTCTCTGTGAGGCCCTCGAATGGTAGGCCCAGACTGTAAACTGGGTTTTGACTTCTTCCCAAGTCAACACCAAGCCCACCTCCTTCTATGGCTAAGCCTAACTCTGACTATTCACAAGTAAATCTCAGCAGCCAGAAGAGGCTCTAGAAGTGGCTTTCCCAGTGGCTGTTAACCTCATCTTGTGAATAACCCTGCATCTGAGCCTGTAAATATTACTGACCAGTGTCCATGTGAAGCCCCTAAACTCCAGGCCCAGGTTAAACACTGAGTCTTGACTTCTTCCCAAGTCAACACCAAGCCTCCCTTATTTTATGGCTAAACCTAACATTCGACTATTCACAAGTCAATCTTAACAGCCAGAAGAGGCTCTAAAAATTGATTCTCCAGTGGCTGGTAAGCTCATCTTCTGAATGACCCTGCATCTGAATACTACTGGCTAGTGTCCCAGTGAAGCCCCTAAACCTTAGGCTCAGGCTGTACACTGGGCCTTGACTTCTTCCCAAGACAACACCAAGCCCATCCCCTCTACAGGTAAACCCAACCCGACTCTGCACAAATCAGTCAGTAGAGGGTCTAGGAGTGGCTTTCCCAGTGGCTGGTAACCTCATCTTCTGAATGACCCTGCATCTGAATACTACTGACCAGTGTGTTCCCAGGTTCCAGGATCAACCTCTTTTGAAGGCCATTGCATCGTTCACAGATATGTTAATGAACTGCTCCACAATTAATGTACCAACAACAATTAGCACATATTAAAGCTTGTATTGTCAGAGGACTGGGACTTTTAAGATGCTAGAATGATATACAGGTGCATTCATTTTTTTTTTATAATTGAAACTCATACGTTTTATTATACAGTATATTAAATTGATTCACAAGAGCAATAAAAAAAAATTGGATTGTTCTTTCTCGGTCCCCCCATTTTAGCCATGGACTCAGCCCTGGGGGTAAAACCCAGACCTTGGTAAAGAGCAGATGACACGGCTTATTACCCATGTGATCGGCTGTGTCCAATCACAGCTGGTCACATGTAAAAGCAGAAGTGCCGTTTATCGGCGCTCCTTACCTTACACTGTCAGAGTGTGTGGCGGGGAGAGTTTGATCAGTGGCTCCTCCTCGAAGGGGAGTCCAGGAAAAGTAATCAGGGCACTGATCATCAGTGCCCTGATTACAGTAAAGCCAGAGCAGTGCCCATCAATGACACCAAACAGTGCACATCAGTGACACCAATCAATGCCCATCAGTGACACCAATCAATGCCCATCAGTGACACCAATCAGTGCCCATTAAAGATGCCAGTGAGTGCCCATCAGTGCCTGCTCATCTGTGCTACACATCAGTGCTGCCCATCAGTTTTCATCAATGCTGCCCATCAGTTTCACCCATCAGTGCCACCCGTTAGTGCCCATCAGTGCTGCCCACCAGTGCTGCCTATCAGTGCCCATCAGTGCCTATTATTAGTGCCCATCAGTGCTAATCAGTGCCGCATATCAGTGCCACCTATCAGTGCCCATTAGTGTGGCATATTAGTGCCTTCTCACCAGTGCCACCTAGTCAGCACCATTCAGTGCAGCCTCATCAGCACAAATCAGTGAAGGAGAAAAATTACTTAAAATTATTAAAACTAATAAAATTAGGGTACAAAATTTACTGACAGTAACTAAGAAAACCCTTTTTTTTTTAACATTTTCTGTCTTTTTTTTCTTTTATTAGTAAAAATAAAAAACCCAGTGATGAATAAATACCACCAAAATAAAGCTCTATTTGTATGAAAAAAATGTCATTTGGGTACAGCATTGCATGACTGCGCAATTGTCATTCAAAGTGTGACAGCGCTGAAAGCTGAAAATTGGCCTGGGCAGGAAGGGGGTGAAAGTGCCCAGTATTGAAGTGGTTAAAGTGGATCTTCACTGCATCTGAGCACCGCAAACCAAAAACACTGTTTAATTCATTTTTAATATGTAAAGCAAACCCCCCCCCCCCCCAATCCATCCATGTTTCCATGCTTTATTTTGGTGAGAAATCACTTTGAAAAACACCCCTCTAGCACTTCTGGCCGTGGCCATCTTGAGCAAGGGCAAATGATTCATGTAGCATTTACTTCCTGCCCTTAGCTCAAATAAACATGCAGGAAAGTGTGCTGATCTGTGAAAACCCCTCCTCCCCTCCTGAAGACTCCTGGGATGTATGACATAATTTGTCTAGGCATAAAACCAGGAAGTAACTGAAGAAATGTAAAAAAAAAAAAAAAAAGTTTAACCTCCCTTAATTCTTTCCGTTTTTAGTAGCTGAAAGTGGAACCATTATTTTGCATGTAATTCTTAAGGACGAGAAGCCCTAACCAACTATTTACATATGCGTTATGGTGCGTTCTTCTTTATAACATCTCGGGTATGATAAAGTTTGAAACACAAAATCATAAATTATAATATAATAAATAACTATAAATAAGTTAAAGTATGTATGTATATATATATACTATATATATATACACACACACATATATATATATATATATGTGTGTATATATATATATATACACGTATACATATTATATATATATATATATATATATTTATATATATACAGGGCTTTTTTTCCTCAGAGAAAAGGTGCAGGAACTCCCCTTTCTAAGTTACTTTGTGTCTCCGCCCCCTACCCACCTTCGAGCACTAACCCTTGGTTCCACCCCTACCCCTACCCACCTCTGAGCACCGACACTTGGATCCACCCCCTACCCAGCTTCCAGTACAGCCCCTTTTAGAGAATATAGAGCCAAGTATAATTTTGTAGTGGAATGTATGAAATTTGGTTATGATAACAAGAAAAGCAATACAATTGATCCCCCACAGCCCGCAGCAATAACCCCCCCCCCCAATAGCAATAGACCCCCAGCAGCAGCAAAAGATCTCCCAGCAGCCAGCATCAATAGACTCTCTAGCAGCCAACAACAGTAGACCCCTCCTCCCCAAACAGTAGATCCCTTCCAGCAACAATTAACTCACAGTATCAAAAGATCCTCCACCAGCAACAATAGATTGCCATCCAAAAATCGATCCCCTCCAGCATCAATAGATCCAGCATCAGTAGGCCCTCCAGCACCCCTTGCCATGGCATACATTCAGTACTAGAGGTGCCGGAACTGCGTTCCCCCACGTTCCCGCTGAAAAAAAGCCCTGTATATATATATATATATATGTATATATATATGTATATATATATATATATATATATATATATATATATATATACACACACATAAAACGTACAGAGAAACTTCAGGAAAGGCACTGGGGGGCAAATAATGTGAATTAATTTTATTTTGCTATGTATCAGTGTGTTTGGTGTGTTTTACTGTTTGAATTTGCCGCCGGTTCCATTCCCCTGTGAGCGTCACGTCGCAGGAGACGAAAGCCGTGGCACAGAGAGCATCGGGAGGAAGCTCCGACCGCCGCACACTGCCGGGATACATCGCTGGATC
Source organism: Pelophylax lessonae (assembly GCF_965119305.1). Lineage (NCBI taxonomy): Eukaryota > Metazoa > Chordata > Amphibia > Anura > Ranidae > Pelophylax > Pelophylax lessonae. Next base: position 15,862,717 of record NC_138777.1, on the reverse strand, counting down.
CCGGGGACAAGGTGAGTACCCTCTCTTACAGGATCCACCGATCTCCCTAGCGGTACCCCGAGTGTGGCTCGGGGTTACCGCTTTTGGCATTTAAATTTAACCCCGAGCCACACTCGGGAATACCGCTAGGGAGGTTAAAACAAGTAAATATGATATACTTTCCTATCTATTAACTAATGCTAGCAGCATGAGGATTATAAATAACCAATGTTGATTGGGAGAGTGAAGTTCCACTTTAACCTTGATATTTGTTACAGTTTAATTACTCAATAGGTATAAAAGCCAGGATCAGTATGAGAGACCCTGGAGCCCGCTCATTTATAAAAACAAGGCATTGTATGGTATGAAGATGGGATCGTTTTATTCAAAACCATAGGATGCCCTGATATGGGCCAGCTTTGGGGAAGTAGGATAAGTCTGGTCTGATCTTTCTCAAAGTCATAAACCCAGAGTGGTGTAATTGGTGTATAAACTGAAATCCGCATACACCGCCATATAAAAAGGCCAACCGAGACTCGTATCTGTCAGAAGACCGATAAAATTTCCTCCAGGCAATTAATGTGTTTCAATGGCCGAGCAGCTGGCTGTGTGCATCTTGTTTTGTTGTGTTCTGCGCTCTGCGTCCCCAGAGTTATATAAAGAGCACATTAAAATAGAAATCTGTAATGGAGTAAATTCTACACTGTGAGTGAACAGAAAAAAAGTAAGCTTAAACTATATGCACCATGAAACAAATAGGATTTCCTGGAAGAGCAATAGTGGGCTTTTCTTCATTCTTGGTCTATAATAGAGGTGACAGGTACTCTTAACATTCCTGAACATGTGAATTAATAGCGATGGAATCCTGAGGGTTTTTTTTGTATTTATTTTACACCCAATGGTATGGCTGTGGTGTAGATATAGAGCAGTGGTATCCAAACTACAGCCCAGGGGCCAGATGTGGACCTTTGCTTGCCTTTATCCAGCCTTTGGGGCACTATTCCTCCCACTGATATAAGATACCATTCTGCCCACTGACACCAACAATGGGGCATAATTCCTGCCAGTGACATAAACAAGAGGGCACTATTCCTCCACCTAATTCCAAAGATGGGGCACTGTCAGGGGAGGACTGGCAAGGGGGGCAGGGTGGCAATTGCCCCCGGGCCACTCTGAAAAGTGGTAAAAACAGGTAAAAAGGCCTCACTAAGGGCTGGATTAATGTAGGGGTCAGACACTGTATACAGCTACAAGTCCAAAACCAGGTGGGCATGGATGGTAAGCTGATTCAATGGTTCAATGGGCCACTTGACTGGACTTGCCCCCCAGACCTAAGGCTGCCAGCCCTCCCCTGGGCACTGTTTACTCCCACTGATGCCAATGTAGCACCCTCCTAGGTAGGTGCTAGAGAGTGCATAGTTTTTGGGTTTCCCAGCTCAATAGGAGGACTGTCATTCAAATTTAGGTACTTTCTGCCTAACAGGGAGCAGTGATCCATTGATGGGGTCTGCTCAGTGTGATCTGATGCTACTCATGTTGTGTCAAGGTCTTAGCTTGCCCTTCCATTGGCAGCCATCTTGGACATGTGCAGACTGCAGCTTCTTACAAACTCTTATTGCATCATCACTTGTCTGCTGCTTGGGCGTCGCACAGTGATGATGCTACACACCTGACTATATCAATTCCCTGATTGGTTGCAGTCCTTGCCCTTGTGTTTGTGCTCCACGATGCATCACTGCTAGCAGTCTTCTGTTCTCCGCGGTTCCTCCATGTTTGACCAGGCTTGGCTGATGACTCTCCTGGTTCTCGACCCGGCATCAGCAGACGTCCCGCTTCTGGACTCGACCCTGGCTTGGATGACTACCCGCTTCTTGACTCGACCCCGGCTTGGATGACTACCCGCTTCTGGACTTGACCCTGGCTTGGATGACTACCCGCTTCTGTACTCAACCCTGGCTTGGATAACTACCCGCTTCTTGACTCGACCCCAGCTTGGATGACTACCCGCTTCTTGACTCGACCCTGGCTTGGATGACTACCCGCTTCTGTACTCGACCGCGGCTTGGATGACTACCTGCTTCTGGACTCGACCCTGGCTTGGATGGCCACCCGCTTCTGGACTCAGACCCGGCTTGGATGACCACCTGCTTCTGGACTTTACCCCGGCTGTTCCTGATCTTGCTTCTTTCTCTTGCTGTGCGTTTATTGTTGTTTGTTCCAATAAACTGCCCTATTTTACCTGCTTCTCCGTGTGGTCTGGTTTCCTGGCACCCTGACATGTGGTCTGCCTGTTTTACACTGGTCCAATAGGAAGGGGCATATTGGACAGTGGGAGAAAACCTGACAAATGGGAGCATGGGTGTAGATACAGCCCTGGTCATTGGTAGAGGAAGGTCCTTTAATGCATCCTGGTTGACTTATTTATACCACGAGAGCACGTGTGCACGGGGTCTTTGGCTGGAGAGCGGGGTCCCAGGGAAAGGGGGGTCACAGCCTCAGGATGTTGACCAGAGGGCCAGAGTCACAGAAGCTGCAACCCAGATGTCCTGCAGAGCTGACTTGAAGGGAGGCACATCTAGAAGGATCTGTTCCTGGCTACTGTGAGTACAGACCTAAGTCTGTTCTGTGAGGACCATCCCATTAAGATAGTAAAGTCAGTGGACGGATGCAAACTAAAGGGGACACTGGTTAATGTCCCAAAGAATCAGAGTTCATTGAGTCTGCTGCCATAGCAAGCAAAGGACTTATTGTTCCATACAAATGCTGTATGGTTTCAGCAGAGGGTCTGATATTCAGTTCAACCAAGTGAGGCCAAGTGAGAGTTGTCCTCATCTCTTCATAGTTAAATTTGGAGTAGCCCACTAATCCCTTCTCCTATCAAAGTTCTTCCAACAAATCAAAAAAAAAAATCCCCTAGACTGGTTATTGGATAACGAGTGGATGGGTGTGCACCTGGTCGAGTGAAAATACCCAAGCAACTGGCTGTAGGGTAATCAGAGGGAGACCCAGGGAAATCTATTCCAGCGACCCCTACGGGGGCAGTGCTACACCAGAAATAATTTCCACTCCCGCTGGCTACGGTCTGGCCCCCCCCTAGAGTATGAAGGATAGTAAACTGGCCCTATGTTTAGAAAGCTTGGAGACCCCTAAAATAGAGAATTTGAGTATTGGGCTGGCAGTTTCTGCACACCAAAGAATTTTCATGATTTCATTGCGCTTTTAGAATGAGTGAATTTGGAACTGAAGCACCACATCGTAATATTTAAGTCAAGATACCCCAAATGTACCCTAAAAACTTCTAACAAATGATTTTAAAACTAGAGAACAAGATCAAATACCAGTAGAGGTATAATAAAAGTAAAAAAAAAAAATATTGAATTAATAATATTGGTTGTAAAAATGAAAAGCATAAAAAAGATAATAATTGCACTCAAAATATATTTCAGTTTTATTGTTTTAATTTCATTCTTAATAATATTATTTTGAGTAAGGTTATTATCATTTTTATGATCCCCATTTTTGCTATTAATATTATGTAATATCTTTTCAGTTTATCATATCCCTACAAGTTAGGCTCCATGTACACGGGACGCTGGAAATGGCCGTTTAGGAGCAGTTGGGCGTTTTTTTCAGAAGCCCCTGAACCCATCTACATTTTATCTTATCTGTCCATGTACACCAGGTCGTTTACAGTCATTTGCAGGCAGTTGCGTTCAGGGACTGTTTTTAGAACGCAATTATTTGCGTTCGAACGTGTGTTTCCCGGCGTTTCAAACGCACAAACGCGTCCGAACGCGCCTGAACGCGATGACCCGCGTTTAGCGTTCGCGTTTTTCCATTTTAAAGGGGAATCATTTTTTTGACCTCTAGGAACGCTTCTAAACGCAAACGCCCGCAAACGCCGCTAAACGCCCGCTAAACGCGGGTACAAACGCGACCGAACTGAAAATTCCAGCATTCAAAGGGACTTTTAACAACGTCCCGTGTACATGGAGCCTATCTGGTTCCCCAAATTTTACAAACACGTGTTACAATAATGTATTTCAGATTTTTTAAAATATTTTTTGTTGTTGGGTTTTAGCCCTGATGAAGATGGCAGATGCTACAAGCCCCGAAAAGAGTTGGTTTTCTAAACAGTCTGTCATTGGAATAAACTTACCAGGGCAGGCGATATAGATGGGGATCAGTGGTCGGAGGCCCTGGAATCTGTCCACGGCTGTTCTTTAATGTAACCCAAAGACTGTCCCAACTATATATATTATTGTGGGTTCATCATACCCCACTTAAATTGTTTACTCTTGGACTCATTGTGTACAAGATGCAAGGGAGCTAAGGGGGACCTGATACATCTCCTTTGGCAGTGTCCAAAGTTGCACCCCTTTTGGACTGTCATAGTAAACACCATTAACAATGGGACAAGGAAGGTAAGACACAGGGGGCCATCCCCCAGCCATGAGGGGGATATTACAGCAAACTTTACATGTACTGCCATCTGCCATCCCCAGAGTGGGCCCACTCAATCCCCCCTCCAAACCTGTTCCCAGGGACAGAGGGGTAGTAGTACTCACCATACTGCGAACGTGGGCACCGCTCAGACACAGGAGACCCCCCACCCTGGGTGGGGGTGCCGTCAGCCAGGAAGGAAGCTAGCAACCCAAAGTTGAGACATCCCAGCGAAGATAGGAAAACTTTGTAGGCTTGTCCCCTTTGCAGGGGCGCTGTCGTTACGAGGCTTGGGCGTACCAAAAGCCTGCGACGCTCGATGGCAGACTGGGACTCCATAAGGTTCTATATTAACCAGTCCGAGGCCCAGTTCTGCTGATGCTTGTAGTCCTCCAAATTCTGACTAACTAGCGTAGGTGAGAAAAAAATAAAAAGCTATTTTTTTAAAAGAGACACTAGGTCCCAGCAGAAAATACCTAGCTCTACTCCTGACAATAGGCAGCAAAGAACTGAATTAGAGTGGTACTGGCTGGAGGGTATAGGCCAGAGGGACGGCCCCCTGTGGGTGTGTCTATATGTTAATGTTTGTTGTATTAACAAAATTACTGCCTAGCTTGCTCCTGCGGAGAAGGCCTATACCCAATTGTGAAGACTGTATGAATAGGCGGCGACTGTCAGAGGACGTAAGAGAAAAAAAGTTTCTTAGTTTCTAATTTTTCTTCCTCACTGATGTACGCTAATGAGGCGGCACTAATGAGCCTGCACTGATGAGGCGGCACTGATGGGCACTGATAGACTGCACTGATGGGCACAGTTAAACTGCACTGATGGGCACTGATTGGCACTGATGGGGCTGCTCTGATCATCAGCATCTATGGACGCCCTTCCAGAACTAGACAGCTGCGCTGTAGCCTTCTTTCGGCTATCGCGCGGTACTAAAATGGTTAAAGTATTACTGAAGGCAAAACTTTTTCTTTAGTGGAGAGTGGAAAGAAATTAGAACACCTGTCAGGTTTTTTTGCTACCTGTGCCCCTATTAGGGAGATTTGCCCTCTCTATTTCTTATGGTGACTGTTACCAACAGAAGTGAAAGAAAATCCCAAAATTGGGTTGGCACCAGAATAGGATTAGAGGGGAAATCTTCCAATGGGAACACTCTTTCTGGTGACCCTGTTGACAACCAGGGATTTCCTTCACTTTAGAGGGATTTCCTCTTAGTTCACGTTTTGGCTATGGGACAGGAAGTGAAGGGAACCCCCCAATAGGACATAGATGACAGGGGTTATAACTCCTCCCTTACTGTAGCAAAAATAGAAAAAAAGTTTGGGCTTGAGTTGTACTTTAACATGTCTGCAGGTGGATTTCACAGGGCTTCTATGTGGAAGTACAACTCGGACAAGTGTTGGCTCAAGATGCCCCTGGGGGGATGAAGCATGGCTGTTGGGGGGGAATTAGGTGTGGGTGTCAAGAATTTACATGGTGCTCTCATTTTGAAGTGTTTGCTCTGGGAGGAACAGATTTAGGATTGGTGAGTTTCTATTTTGTTGGTGGCTGCAGGAGATCTATTTTACTGCTTTTCTTAATATTACTGCATTCCATGCAAATTACTTAGTGCCACAAATGTTACTTGGTTCTGTATTCTCTAAAAGGGGCAGTACTGGGAGGTGGGTAGAGGGTGGAACCAAGGAACGGTGCTCAGAAATGGGTAGGGGGCAGAGACAAGGGGTAACTCCAAAAGGGGGAGTTCCTGTATCTATTCTCTGAGAAAAAAGCCCTGGATACACTGCTTACCTCAACAAGGTTAGGTAGTGTGTTGAGCTTTTGAGCAGCAAAGTGGACTGGTGGGCAGAGTGAACAGGGGGGCAGCGGAGAGGACTGGGGGGCAGCAGAGTAGAAAGGGGGGCAGCAGAGTGGACAGGGAGGCAGAGTGGACAGGGGGGCAGCAAAGTGGACTGGTAGGCAGAGTGGACAGGGGGGCAGTAGAGTTGACAAGGGGGCAACAGAGTGGACAGGGGGACATCAGAGTGGACTGGGGGGCAGTAGTCAGATGGACAGTGGTGCTCAGTGGTCGACTGCATACCTATCTCCTGCTGTCCCGTTTTGTAGGATTTGGGCTTCTCCCATGTGTTACAAGTCATCGGCTGCACTTGCTGCTCCTTCTGCTGAGCTCCTGTGAAGAGTAAAACTCACATGGTGAAGGATAAATACTGGCACATCTGTGAAAATGTCCGTTGGATGAGGCCTGCTCAAGTCCATGTAAGGATAGGAAACAGTTGGGCGTCACTGGCGCCTCACGTGCCGACGTCACCGGCGTGCTAACGATGCATTTTAGAGCATGCACATTAGGGAAAAGACCAACTGAGCGCGCTCCTTTCCTAAGAGTAAATCAGTAATCAAGTAATTAAAGTGAAGAAATGTCATCAGCACACCAAGAATTTCTCTAAAGGGTCCAAAGCTATATTTCGTGGTCACATGATAAATATAGAGCAACGTTTTGGAACCACGCAGGGCCCCTTCATGCCCTGCGTGGCTCCAAAATGTTGCTGTATATTTATCATGTGACCATGGAAAAAAGCTTTGGACCCTTTTGAGAGATGAGGGGAAGACACATTGGTTACAGGCACTGGGGACATCTCACTGGTAAGTATTCTGTCTGAATAATGTGAAATGTGAAAACATGTGTCGGACGGTGAACTCGGGACAGGTGGCAACCCTATTGAGCGTGCACCTGCATATGTGCATACCATTTAGCGTGTGTACTTGGCACAGAGTGGACTGTTTAAACTGGTCTGTTACTATGAGCAGTTGCTAAATGGTCTTCAGCTTGTTCCCTTCCCATGTTTTTGAGACCTGAGGCTCTGCACCTGGTTACCTGTGTATGGCTTTCCCTCAGACTTCGTTTCTGCTCCTGCCTCACATGATTACTCTGACCCCAGCCTGTTTATTTGACTTGTCTTTGCCTGCTGATTCTGTACTGCTTTGCCCAGTTGTTACTGACCTTGGCCTGCCTTCTGGACTTGCTCTGCCTGCCGATTTGGTCCCTCGACTGCTGCCTGTCTGCTGGTCCTGTTTCCCTCTTATGCTCTGGTGCTAAATTGCTCCTGCATCCTGTCCTGAGGACTGCAACTCCAGTCTCCATCTTCAGGAGTGTTGTGCAGGAGGGGCCTCCACAGTGTTCCATTCTTCACACCAAGTATGTGATACTCTTCCAGCATCAGCACTGATTATCCTTTTCTCTCCTTAACGGCTTCTCATTGGCAATGCCTCCAGTTAATGGAGCTTTGGTAATAGTTGACATCTGTTTTCTGAATTCTGCTGGAAATCTCTTTTAGCCCCTAATCACCCCTTCCAACTTCATCCTTGACCAGGGCTTTTTTTCTTGGAGAATAGGTGCAGGTACTCCCCCCCCTTCTGAGTCACCCCTTGTCTCCACCCACTATCCACCTCCGAGCTCTGTCCTTTGGTTCCACCCTCTACCACCCACCAGTACCCCCCCCCCCTTTTAGAGAATACAGAACCAAGTATCATGTTGTGGTTCTAGGTAATTTGTATGGAATTTGTAATGATAACTAGTAAAGCAGTAAAATAGATCCCCTGGAATCAGCACCAATAGACCCTTCTCCCAACAATAGATCCCCTCAGCAACAATAAATCTTCCCCTGCAACAATCGCCCCCCCCAATAAATCCTCCCCTGCAACAATAGACCCTCCCCAACAACAATAGCCCCCCAGCAACAATAGTTCCCCCAAGCAACAATAAATCCTCCACTGCAACAATAGCCCCACCCACAGCAAAATGCCCTCCAGCAATAATAGATTCACCCTAGCAACAATAGATCCCCCAGCAGCCAGCATCAATAGGCCCTTCAGCTCACGACACTGACCCCAGCACCCCTTTGCCATTGCAAACATTCAGACTGGAGGTGCCGGAACTGCGTTCCCATGTGCTCCCGCTGAAAAAAAGCCCTGTCCTTGACTATTTTTTTATCCCCTAGCAAGTTTCTGATTGGTTGGTTATCCAGTAAAAGGAGCTTTGGTATTCGTTGACAGCTGTTTCCCACATGTTACTGGGAACCTCTTCTTGCCCTTTGATCACCACCTTGATGACATCTTCCAACATCAGAATTGACTATCCTCTTCTACTTTTGCAGGTTTCTGATTGGTTAGCCCATCAGCTTTAGCAACAGTTGACAGCTGTTTCCCGAATTCTGCTGGAAACTTCTTCTTCTTCTTCTTCAGCACCTTGATCACCCTTTGATAACCTCTCCCAGCATCATCAGGGCCTTCTCAAATCTACTTATTCATAGGTTAAAAAAAAAAACAATGAACATGAACCCCCACTGCGGCTGTACACTGCTGCACTGAGCAGCCATCAGCAGCACTATAGGAGGACTTATAGGAGGACTCTCCCCTTCTCGGCACTGGAGCTCGTTTGTCAAAACTGGAGTAGCCCAGAGAGCAAATGCAGAGGTCCATTTTCTGTCCCTCCCCTGACATCGGCCACAATGAGCTGCTTAGCTTTGTGAGTTATGTGTCCCTAAACAGCAGCAGTCACATGTGGTATAATTCAATTTAGTATTGATTTATTTTGTTGCTTTGTTCCAAGGCCTGAGTCATAAGTGGTCTGTTCTCTATTTATTAATATACTGTCTGAGGCCTTCTGTAAGCAGTGTGGTTTCCCAGACTGTGTTTGGCTGAAGCACAAAAGGGTTTTTATCATAAAGCCTCAGATTCTTTCAGTCCTGCTACAAATACAGACTCGGGGATATCCGTGCAGATCAGTCAGGAGGGAGCAGGGAGCTGTCCAGCTTTCGGCTTCTATATATAACTTCCAGAAAGATGCTAGGTTCGGAAGTCCTGTCCATAAATGTGTTTCCAAATGTCCCTGATCTCAGATCAGTGATCTAGAACATTCTGCAGCTTGTAAAAAAAAAAAAATCTTTTTTAAATATCTCATTATTCTTTACCTATTTAGAGCAGCCTTTCTCAACTGGGGTTCAACCAGAGGTTGCTAGAGGTTCCATAAAAAATGCCTCTCAAATCATTAGCCACTGACATCAACGATCATTTTAGCTCTCTGTGCGAGAGGCATTCTTCCCATTGACCTCCAATGTAAGGGACATTCTTCCTACATACTACCAATGTAAGGAGCATTCTTTCCACTGACCACCAATGTAAGGAGCATTCCTCCCACTGACCACCAATGTAAGGGACATTCTTTCCACTGACCACCAATGTAAGGAGCATTCTTTCCACTGACCCCCAATGTAAGGGGCATTCTTCCCAATGACCCCCAATGTAAGGAACATTCTTCCCACTGACCCCCAATGTAAGAAACATTCTTACCACTGACCACCAATGTAAGGGACATTCTTCCTACATACTACCAATGTAAGGAGCATTCTTCCCACTGACCACCAATGTAAGGGGCATTCTTCCCACTGACCCCCAATGTAAGGGGCATTCTTTCCACTGACCACCAATGTAAGGAGCATTCTTCTCACTGACCACCAATGTAAGGGCATTCTTTCCACTGACCCCCAACGTAAGGGGCATTCTTCCCAATGACCCCCAATGTAAGGAACATTCTTCCCACTGACCCCCAATGTAAGGAACATTCTTCCCTCTGACCACCAATGTAAGGGACATTCTTCCTACATACTGCCAATGTAAGGAGCATTCTTCCCACTGACCACCAATGTAAGGGGTATTCTTTCTACTGACCAACAATGTAAGGGGCATTCTTCCCATTGACCCTCAATTTAAGTGACATTCTTTCTACTGACCCCTAATGTAAGGGGCATTCTTTCCACTGACCCCCAATGTAAGGGGCATTCTTCCCATTGACCCCCAATGTAAGAAACATTCTTCCCACTGACCCCCAATGTAAGAAACATTCTTCCCACTGACCACCAATGTAAGGGACATTCTTCCTACATACTACCAATGTAAGGAGCATTCTTCCCACTGACCACCAATGTAAGGGGCATTCTTTCTACTGACCCCCAATGTAAGGGACATTCTTTCAGATGAGCGGGTCTCAAGGGGCAGGGTCTCATGGTGATGTCACCAGATAACCACGCCCCATGGCTATATAAGAACAGAGCAGAGTGGAGCTGGCACAACGACGGGAGACAGCATCGAAGAAGGATTGTGTCGATGGTGGAGGGGCAAAGCAACAGAGAAAGAAGACTGGAGTAAGAACACCATAAATCTGGAGGAAGATTTTTAATAAAGGACTTCTTGAAACTGTCTCTTGTCTTTATTTACATTACACTGCCTTTTTTTTGGGGTGAATGAGTAGGGGTACAATGTACCTCATACTCATTTATATAGAGAGGGGCCAAGATCTGGGGGCCCCTTTGTTAAAGGGGGATTCCAGATTCTATTAAGTCCCCTGCCTTCAGACCCCCACAACCACCACCCAGGGTTGGTGGGAAGAGGCCCTTGTCCCCATCAACATAGGGAAAAGGTGCTTTGGAGTGGTGGGAGGCACAGGACCCCCCTGCCCCAAAGCACCCACCCCCCATGTTGAGAGCGTCTGGTCTGGTATGGTCCAGGAGGGGTGGAGCGCTCACTCATCCCCCCCTTTCCTGACCTGCCAGGCTGCATGCTCGGATAAGGGTCTAGTATGGATTTTGGGGACCCAACGCTGTTTTTTTGCATTGGGGTTCCCCTTAAAATCCATCCCAGACCGAAGGGTCTGGTATGGTCTTGGGGGGGAACGCACACTTTTTTTAAAAAACATTTGGTGAGGGTCTCCCTTCAAGATCTTCAGAGCACCACAAGTTAAATCATCATGATCCGACTTGGATGCGACTTCTATTTAAATGAATGGGCTAAAAGTCGAATCAGTTAAGACGGCTCTAAAAGGAAACCATTGGTTTTGAATAGAGGCAGAGAAACTCTGCTAAAAGCCAACGTGGCTAAATGCACATTGACACCAATGCAAAAAGCTGCTAAAAGCATGTTTTTACAGCCGCTTTTTCCTGGCATCGGTAGTGGCTTTGCAGCTCGTTTTTAAGAATGCCCTGTGTGCATGGGGACAAATTCTCTGCAGCAGTTGGAATATATTTAAATTAATTAAATTGGGACTTCAAGTGGGGTTAAAGCTTTAGGTTGCCAGTTTTGGTCTGATAGGCCTGGCTGAAACTTGTAGCTGAAATATGTGACTTTACATACAGCGCTGGAGCTTGTAGTTCCTCAGCTTCTGGATCCTACAGTCTGCTGTTGCTGGGCTTGTTGGACAGACACCATTCAGAAAAGTAATTGCTGCCTATATTGCCCCTTCTCTTGCATATCATTCCATAACGACTCCTGTCATGTGTTTTCTTGGGTGACGACAGACAGTAATGAGTTTTTTATTTGCGTGGAGGGTCCGTGTCGTCGTTGATCCTGCGTCTTCCATCAGCAGACGGAGAGAAAGAAGGAGAAAATCTTACGCAGTGACAACTTGATTTTACACAGAGAGAGAAGCGTTTTACGGACTTCCAGGGAGTAATGCGTCAAACACATTGGAGATGACAGCCAACATCGGAGCTGTCTCCTCAGAAGGAGCTCACAGAAACTTTTCCGTAATATAAAGAAATGTAATGGCACTCAATTCTTTTTTTTCTCCAAAAATGCATTTTTTTTTGTTAAAGATTTTTTCTGTAGTTGACATTCTGCCTTATTTATTCTGTAAAACTACACATTTTATTTGGTAACTCCATGCTCTCCTATGAATTATTCAAAATGTATCTAATCCCAAGAACAAAAATTGCATTCATTGCAACTTACCAGTCCTTAGATGTGGTGGCTGGATTCATTTTTTTTTTTTTTTAAGGCTTTTCTTTTTCACCTGGTGATCCTATACATAACACATTTCTTGTCTTAGGGTGGCAAAGAATCTGGCCGGATCAACATTTCTTTTTACTAGCAGATTTAACAAAACACTTAAAGGCGCATTCACACTTTTTTTTTAGCATTTTGTCTCACGTTTTGAGCATTTTTTGTGAATTTTTATAGCATTTTTGAGCTTTGATGTTATTTTGTTAGGCAATAGAGAAAAATATCACCTTTTTTATCATTTGTTGCTATGTTTTTTAGCTTTTTCTTCTGCTTTTATTTATTTATTATTTATTTTTTTGTTAGGCTTAGGGGTTAGGAATAGGATAAGGGTTAGGAGTTAATTTATTTAGCTTATTTATTTTATTATTTTTGTATTTATAAATGTACAGTATACAGTATCACAATATAAATGTACAGTATACAGTATACAGTATCACACAAAAGTGAGTACACCCCTGACATTTTTGTAAATATTTTATTATATCTTTTCATGTGACAACACTGAAGAAATTATACCTTGCTACAATGTAAAGTAGTGAGTGTACATCTTGTATAACAGTGTAAATTTGTTGTCTCCTCAAAATAACTCAACACACAGCCATTAATGTCTAACCCACTGGCAACAAAAGTTAGTACATACACCCCTAAGTGTAAAAGTCCAAATTGGGCCCAATAGGCCATTTTCCCTCCCCGGTGTCATGTGACGTGTTGGTGTTACAAGGTCTCAGGTGTAAATGGGGAGCAAGTGTGTTCATTTGGTGTTATCACTCTCACTCTCTCATACTGGTCACTGGAAGTTCAACATGGCACCGCATGGCAAAGAACTCTGAGGATCTGAAAAAAATAATTGTTGCTCTACATAAAGATGGCCTAGGCTATAAGAAGATTGCCAAGACCCTGAAACTGAGCTGCAGCACAGTGGCCAAGACCATACAGCAGTTTAACAGGACAGGTTCCACTCAGAACAGGCCTTGACCAAAGTAGTTGAGTGCACGTGCTCAGCGTCATATACAGAGGGAGGTCAGACTGTCAGTGCTCAGACCATACACCGCACACTGCATCAAATTGGTCTGCATGGCTGTCGTCCCAGAAGGAAGCCTCTTCTAAAGATGATGCACAAGAAAGCCAGCAAACATTTTGCTGAAGACAAGCAGACTAAGACCATGTGCTGTGGTCTGATGAGACCAAGATAAACGTATTTGTTCCAGATGGTGTCAAGCGTGTGTTGCGGCAACCACGTGAGGAGTACAAAGACAAGTGTTTCTAGCCTACAGTCAAGTATGGTGGAGGGAGTGTCATGGTCTGGGGCTGTATGAGTGTTGCCGACACTGGGAAGCTACAATTCATTGAGGGAACCATGATTGCCAACATGTATTGTTACATACTGAAGCAGAGCATGATCCCCTCCCTCTGGAGACTGGGCCGCAGGGCCGTATTCCAACATGATAACAACCCCAAACACACCTCCAAGTTGACCACTGCCTTGCTAAAGAAGCTGAGGGTAATGGTAATGGACTGGCCAAGCATGTTTTCAGACCTAAACCCTATTGAGAGTCTGTAGGGCATCCTCAAACGGAAGGTGGAGGAGCGCCAGGTCTCTAACATCCACCAGCTCTGTGATGTCCTCAGGGAGGAGTGGAAGAGGACTCCAGTGGCAACCTGTGAATCTCTGGTGAACTCCATGCCCAAGAGGGTTAAGGCAGTGCTGGAAAATAATGGTGGCCACACAAAATATTGACACTTTGGGCCCTTTTTCACTTATTGTACTCACTTTTGTTGCCAGCGGTTTAGACAATAATGGCTGTGTGTTGAGTTATTTTGAGGGGACAGCAAATTTACACTGTTATACAAGCTGTACACTCACTACTTTACATTGTAGCAAAATGTTATTATTGTCACATGAAAAGATATAATAAAATATTTACAAAAATTAGGGGTGTACTCACTTCTGTGAGATATATATATATATATAAAATCATAATATTATCTGTATTTCAGTCTAAAACTACAGAAAATTCAGTTTTACTTCCTATACTCATCTTTTTTTTTAACTATAGGATAAATAAGTTTGCTTTACAGCAGGCGCCATCTAAAGTACAAAAACGTTTCCTCCCATTAGAAGCAATAAAACCCTGACAGGTGTTCTAATCAGTGGCGTAACAATAGCTATAGCAGCCCATGTGGCTGCTATGGGGCCTGGAGGTGAGAGGGGGGCCCCATTGGAGAGGCCCTTGAGGCAAATTAAATTGAAAAGTCTTCAGTCTAGAAGAGCTGATGAGCTTTGCAAATGTCAAGAACATTTGTTTCGCTGTCTTAGCAGTGTAGATTTATTACCCTCATAACTTCTACCGTAGCCCCTTCTACAGTCCCTGTATGCCTTCCTGGACTGTAAAAGTGTCTCCTCAGCTAAAAACTGAAGACAGATGAGGTTTGAATTCTGCAAAAGAAAATAAAATAAAAAGTCAGTGTTGAAGTGTGACTGTGGCAGTCGGAATGTGCCGACGGTACTCTAAGCCTCATCTTGTATGGAGATTTTCCAGCTCATGGGACATCCTAAGTGTCAGCAGACCTAAAGTGATTATCAACGAGGCAAAGTTAACTCCAGCTTCAAGCTTAATAGTTTCCACTAGTGTTTTATCAGAAACACGCACCATTTACAGTACCCTCTCTCTAACAGTCTTGATTTTAAGAAATGTCCATGGTACACACTGTTATGACACTCAGGAGTATGACAGAGATTAAAATATAGTAGTGTTCTTCAAAGAAAAAGATTCTCTAAGTTCGGGTTTAGAGCATTTAGAGATATAGCTTGGTGATTTATTTATTGCTGTTTAATAAAAAGAATAGAAAAATCATGCAAGAAAAATATTTAGAGAAAAAGGTACTTAAAGCGGAGTTCCAGCCATTTCTGTGTTTATTAAAAAATCAGCAGCTATAAAAAGTGTACCTGCTGACTTTTAATAAACATACACTAACCTGTCCCAGGATCCAGCGATGCGGCCATCCGAAGCTTCGCTCCCCTCCATCTCCTCTCAGCGGCACTGGCATCACTAGTGTGGGCACCAAGCAGTGACAGCTTGAGGCTTCACAGCCGGGTGCGCACTGCGCATGCGTGAGTCACGCTGCATGTCCTGAATGGCCGGACAATCTTCTGGGACCTGTGACGTGACCCAGAAGATTGCAGGGAGGGAGGGGGAGAGGAGAACTTCCACTCGAGCTGCCTAGGCGGCCCGAGCGGAAGTGGGAGCGAGTACCTGTCAAAACTACACTCTCAAAAAAAATGACATGTCAAATGTGGCATGTCGGGGGTTCAGGAGTACTTAAAGCGGAAGTTCCGCTTTTGAGTGGAACTCTGCTTTAATGAGGTTTTGCCTGGTCTGTGGTTCAGACTGAGTCCAATTTAATGTAGCATAAGTCTGGTTCTGACAGAGGCACTGGCCCGAAATGACTGAGCATTTGCATTTAGTTTAGTTGGAAAATTGAGCACTCCAACTGTCTGTTGCAGCAGCTTTGTGTGGACCTTCTAGACCTTCCACCTGTTTTGGCATATGTCTTTTAGGTTCCTTTCACATTTGTGCAACTTGTCCTATGACTTGGGACTGCAAAGTCACATGAGAAGTCTTACCCCATGATTTACAATAAGTACCATTCTTATCTGTGTGACTTCAAGTCTCAGGGACTTCAAAGTAGTCTCTGCACTACTTTGGTCCCACTTTGATGTGACTTGAGGTCCATAGACCTCAAGAATACACAGGTATCACTTCAAGACACGTCGAAGTCGCGTCAAAGATGTGTCAAAGTCGAGCGGCAAAGTCACGCGACTTTCAGGTCGTACAAGTTTGAAAGGGGCATTAAGGTTCTTTGTGGTATACCAAGGAAGCAATAAAAAAACCTCAACTTATTGATGCTTTACTAAACAAAAAATTCTGCAATCACTTGTAGAAAAAACAATTCATGGCATACAAAATATAACAAAATATGCATTCAATATACACATGCACAAACTATCTACTCTTCCTATCAAATTAGCATTGATAATGTATGTAAGAGGGATACATTAAAAGTTACTTAACTTGGGTTGTAGATTTGGTGTCATCCCCAGGTCAAATTATGATGGAGTCCTCTTCCAGACTGCCTTGCTTTTCAAAGTCCTGCAAAACTACAAAGCTTCTACTAGTTCCTTTGTGTACTCAGTACATGGCTGTCCAAGTAATTTTTCCTCCCCCTACTTCCTACCTACATAATTTCCTGTCCTGAGCTTCATGAACCAGTCCAACAGGTTTGTTAGCATATGAATAGCGGAATCCCAACCTCCAAAAACAACACATGAAACCAAAATGAATCACTCCTACATCTATGCTATAAAAAAATCACTAAAATAGCCATAGAAACACGCCGCCTAACCAAAGAAGCTTAGAGGAGTGAGATAAGAAGGCTGAAGTGCTGATATTTTTAGCAGACTCTCCTACCCTCTTCCCCTCCTGCCAGTTTTTCTACTGAGCCCATGTAACAGTCTGATAACCAATAATATTGCACATCATAAAATTACAATTTGATAGACATCAAATATGATATGGATATGATGTTGATTCTCCTTAGGAGATTAAATGTGCCTTATCTGCCTGCTGTACCTCGAAATAGTGACTGCTGTGTCAATTCTTACTAAGGGGGGTTATTTCCTTGCCCTGGCTCAAGCTCTCCTAAAGGAATTTACGTTACCTGCTTGTGTCAATTTTTTTAGATTCTACTAAATGTTTTTCATCATAGCATTTAGCTGTTTACAATGGGCTCATTAACAACTGTGTAGATTTTGGCTAAGGAGAATTTATATAGCCCCCTTGCCCTGGCTCAAGCTTTTTTAATGGTTTAATAGTTCATGATGCCTGTTTGTGTCTGGACCAGTCTTACGCTAGGCTGTTCAATCTAATGATCTGGTTGCAGAATTACAAATTTTGAGTATGACACCCTATTCTAAGTTTGCCCATTAAGAAGTTTGTATAAGGGTTATAGTGTCATTTTGTGCAGTAACATTAAAAATGATGAGATCCTAGGGCCCCAGTGTAAATTCTAAGGTTAAAAATGAATCCCCTGCACTGCAGCACACTCTTCCTCAACGACTCATACTGACAGTGCTGTTTTCTAGCAAATTACTGACTGTGCTGAAAGCTCAACTGCTACCTGTTCTTGATTTATGCATACTTTGTGTTAAAGCAGACCTTAACCCTGAAGTAGAAGCCACGCTGTCCTGCTTTCTCCCCACTCTCTTACAGTTGGACATTCATTTTGTACTGGTGAAGCCCCCTGGTCCTAAACTGGGGCTATAATGTAAATTTAGTTTTTGGCTGTAGGCAGCTCAGATTGGTTGTATAGTTTATCTGGTCTTTCCCTAATCTCAATTAGGTTGTACATTTCTCACTGTCACCAGTAGGTATAACTGGTACCACAGGCCAGTATGAGATAGTTCAACTGGGTTGAGCTATGAATATTTATTTTTCTTCCAGCCAGCCCAGTGGGAAGTTCTTGGCCACTGGTGCATTCTGGGAGAGCATATATATTTGGGACGGGCCATGTGCTCGTTCTCTTGTCTCAGGCCCCTGGCCTGGGGATGTGCTGCTGAAGTGAGCTTTGCAAGTAGGCCCAGAAGCCTGTCTGGGGCCTGCTAATGCTGAGGTGGTCCTTAGGCTGTCTTGCCTGGTGTGGAAGAAGCCAAGCCAAATAGAGAAGGCCCAGGGGAGGACCCTTGCTGGAGAGGGCCAGGATGAAGGGTGGTCTCTCAGGAGGGCCTGGTGACTCATTTCTAGGACGCACCTGAAATGAACAACGTGCTTACAGTGTTGCCAGGTCGGCTTGAAGGTTCTGACACTGTGAAGCTAGATCTTGTTTTATATCTGAAAACATGTTTACAGTATCGCAGGGTCAGCTTAAAGGTTCTGGTACTGTGAAGCTGTGATTTTTCTGGATCCAATGAGTCTGTAAGTGATCTTCTGCTGGTATTGGAGACCCCCCCCCCCCCCACACTACCTTCTTTCAAGTTCTCTTAAAGCTTTGAAAAGATCAAAAGTGACTGGTGCCCAATTTTTGTTCAAAACTCCCAAATATAGCCATAGACTCAGCCCTGGGGTAAATGTTAGCTTGCTGCCTGCCTCTGGAGGTTACACCCTGCCTTTAGAAGATCCAGGGGGGCGCTACACTGGTGCCATTCCTTTGTTGATTTTCGCATTTCTCGTCTTCCCCCCTCCCCCACCTCCTGCATGTCCGGATGTGCTACAGGGCTTCAGGTCCTTAGCAAGCCCTACAGTACATCAGAACATGCGCCAGTTTGTTGTTGCTATTGTTAATTTCGTTATATTTTTTAATAGCATACATTTGATTGGTTGAAAGCTATGTCCAAACTATGGCCCTCCAGCTGTTCAGGAACTACAATTCCCATCATGCCTGGTTATGTCTGTGATGCTGGCAGGAAATGGGGGGAGGCAAGGAAAGAGATAACACAGCCATGTGCTGAACACAAAAGAACTTGAGGGGAGTTCTGGAAGAAAACCTGGGTAGAAGGAAGATGACTCCATAACACCAGGGAGAACCGAGTAGGAGGAAGGTCTGTGCCAGACGGGACTTCATCTGGGGATGTCACTAAATGTACACTATAACCCATGCTAAGTAACTTTGTAGTGTATCCCTATTGCATACATTGTTAATGCCCATTTGCTAGGATGGTAGATATCTTGTGCATGTGTGTTGTATGTATGTTTCTAATACTCTGTATATTTTGTATTGTTTTCCTATAAATGTAAGTATTTTTTTTATATACAGCATTCTTGTTTAGTAAAGCACATTTAATATAATACAGGGTTTTCTGCTTCCTTGCTTTACTGCAAAGTAACCTAAAAGATACAATCAAAACAGAAGGTTTCTCTGACCATATAAGGGGGTTTCCTGCACATGTCCGCTATTAGGGAAGTCCCACAACTTCTCCAACTTTGCGCATGCACAGGAAATCACTTGCGCATGTGCAGATGCGCCAAAGGGCTCTGCCAGGACCTGAAGACTGGCTATGCCCTGCGGCACATCTGAGCACGTTCTATATTAGTGGCACTGAAGGGGGGCAGAGCTGGTATAAAAGGGGACTGAAGTTCTCCTTTAAGGTCAATGACCTGGATCACCTGATGGTGGCTGTCAGGGACTCAATACCCTGCCCAGGCGCACTGGCGTCGCTAACCGGCAAAGCGCCTGCGCTGAGACTACCTTGGGTAGTTTGCGGCTATCTTGCGTTGACGCGAAAGCGCATGCGCACGCAATCCGCTTTTGGCGCAAAACGGCCTATTTAAAGCCAGTGATCACTCTGAGTCATTGCTGTGTGATCATCAGCTCTCCTGTATCCTGTGCCTGTTTATATCTGCTGTTCCTGTTTACCTGACCCGGCTTGTCTTTGGATTCTGATTAATATTCCCAAAAAGTGCAGCGCTAAAATTAATCATAAATGCAGTGACAGAAAAAAATCATACAAATGGCATTATGAAAATGACATATAAATAGATATTATGGGGGAGATTTACTAAAACCTGAGCACTTAGAATTTGGTGCAGCTGTGCATGGTAACCAATCAGCTTCTAACTTCAGCTTGTTCAATTAAGCTTTGGCAAAAAAACCTGGAAGCTGATTGGTTTCTTTGCAGAGCTGCACCAGATTTTGCACTCTCCAGTTTTAGTAAATCTCCCCCAAAGTGTCTAAAAGTCCCAAAGAAAGTCCAAAAATAAAAAAATCTAAGTAGGTGAATGTGATGAACAATCCTTCCTCCTGTGACGCCCAGGGAATGTGTAAGGTGGGGACAACACAGTGCACTAATAAGGGTAGCAGCTTACCAAAAAGCCATGGCTACTCAACTTAATGAGAAAGCCTCGCCACATAAAGCATGTCTCAGGAAATCCGAGAAAACCATATGTAGCGCCGTAGAAAAATGAATCCTCAAAGGAGCTCCATAGTGGTAAACATCTCGTGGTAAAGAGCGTATACAGATGCAAAGGTAGGCTGATGCAAAGGTGTCAGCAGTGTGGCCTTGACACATTTCAGCATAAATGCTTTTTTCAAAAGGTAGTGCCAGTGGATTCTTATTACCTGCTGCCCGCCCTGACCTTGGCTTGTCCTGACGATTCTCCTGCCTTGCCCTGATCTGTTTACCTGCTACCGGCTATTGGTCCTGGACCTGCTCCTGGCTCACCCAGGGAATCCAGGGGGCCGCGACCTGGTGTTAGCAAGCAGCCAAGTCCATCCCCACCATCTGGGGCCCTAGTGAAAACCGGCTAACACTTAGACTCTGCGCCTCTGGTGAACCTGTGCCATGCCAGTTACCCTTTAAGCCACTCCCCTTACGTCAGGCTCTGCCACGTTACCCCGTGACAGTGGCACTGAAGTTCCTTTGGCAGATTGTTGTAATTCCAGTGTTCACCAGCGGGTGTTCCAGGTCCTGACACATATTGTCACAGTTGACACTTCCAATTATCACAGAGAGGTAGCCAGGGGACCCATCAACATTTTGCTGGCCCTCAATCTTCAAAACCAAAAAAAAGTTTGGCCCTTAATCTTAAAAACCAAAAAAAAAGGTTTTGCCTATATATACACTTTGAACACATTTCTGAATTTTCTTCCATTGTAGCTGCTGTCCTAGGATCTCTGATGGCCCCCACGGTGTTATTATCATATCTTTATTTATGGCGTATTAATAAACATGTGGAAGAGTCTCTGGTTTATGATCTTCCATTCTCTGTCTAAGTGCGATAAACTGCGGTCAGCTTTTTTCTGCGTCCCAGTCGCAGTGTTTCTCTGCACGGATGGATGATTTGCTCGGCTCCTGAGCCGGTGGTTTATGTGCCGTCTTTTCATTTTTCTATTCAGGAAAGGAAGGACGGAGACATATTTCTATTTGAAATGCTGCCTGGGTAACGGCGCTCGCATTCCTCTTGTTTCCAGGAGACCTACAGCTGATAACTGGCAGCTCTGAATGGCATCAAACAAGCAATTGATGAGCCTGTGTTTGGGATGTGTCACCAGCAGTGACAAGCACCCGGTGTCTGCAAGTGGACCCCATCCGCGTTTTTTTCAGTTTGCATCCTTAGAGAAGAGCTGACTCTTTTTAACCACTTTAGGACCGCAAGGATTTGCCCCCTTAATGACCAGTCTACTTTTTTTCAACTTGGCACTGGGTGAATTTCACTGACAAGTGCGCGGTCGTGCGACACTGTACCCAAATTAAATTTACGTCCTTTTTTTTGTTCACAAACAGAGCTTTCTTTTGGTGGTATTTGATCACCTGTGTGATTTTTATTTTTTTGCACTATACACAAAAAAAGAGCGACAATTCTGAAAAAAAAAAAATCAATATTTTTCACATTCTGCTATATAACATTCCCCAAAAAAAAAAATATTTAAAAATCTAAATTTTTGAACACTTTAGGCCAATTTGTTTTTCGCTACATATTTTTGGTAAAAAAAAAAAAGTGTATTTTGATTGGTTTGCACAAAAGTTATTGCGTCTACTAAATATGGGAAAGATTTATGTCATTTTTATTGTTTTTTTTTTTTTTTTTTACTAGTTATGGCAGCGATCTGCGATTTTTTTGTGGAACTACGACATCGCGGCAGACAGATCGGACCCCTGACTGACATTTTTGACACTTTTGGGGGGACCAGTGACATTACTAAAGTAATCAGTGCTAAAATATGCACTGTTACTGTAATAATGACACTGGCAGGGAAGGGGTTAACATTGTGGGTGATCAAGGGGTTAAATATGAGCTTAGGGGAGTGTCCTAACTGTGGGGGGCGTGGCTTGTGAAATTACCATAGAGACCTGTAATCCTATATAGAAGGATCACAGGCGCTCTGTGATCATTCCAGAGAGAAGAACGGTCAGCTGTGTTTACAACAGCTGACCGTTCTCTCTCAGCGGGGAGCGATCGCAGGTGTCAGGCAGCAATCGGAGCCGCCTGCCCGCTGCATCGGATTCCCCGCTGATGAGCGGCGGTGCGCGCTCACCCCCTAGCCTCCTGCTCATGCCCGCCATACAGTTACGGCGATTTGCATAGGAGCGGCTGCCTGCCGCAGTACATCTGCGGCAGGCAGTCGTAAAGAGGTTAAACATCCCCCATAAGTCAGTTTGGTGGAAGTTATGAGGTGCTGATGCAAAACGTCTGTCCTCAGAACTTCCAATAGAAAAACTTAAAGAGGAAGTAAACCCTCCTCTGCAAGTTGTACCTATAGGTGATCCTATGATAAGGCTTACCTATAGGTACTGTAAATATCTCCTAAACATGTACCGTTTAGGAGATATTTACCTTACATGCAGCCAGTGACGTCACTGGCGCATGCGCACTGAAGAAACGGCCGCTGGTGCCGTTCCTTCAGAGCCCCGTGCCGTGACCATCGGCTCCCGCGCGCGTGCACGGGAGTGACATCACCGCGGCTCCGGCCAATCAGATGGCCGAATGCGGCGCTTGAGGTAAGCAGGCGGCACGGCGGGGGCTCGTTGTAAGGTAACTATTTCATAATGAGCTAGTATGCGATGCATACTAGCTCATTATGGGTTTCTCTTTCAGGTTGAAAAAAAAATAAATAATAAAAATTTGGGTTTACAACTTCTTTAAAGGTGAATTCAAGGCAGATATATATATAAAAAAAAAAACACATTAAAAAGGAAAAAACACAAAATAAAGTAATTATTAGTACATATTGACATATATTTTTAATGAAAGCCATTCATGATGCTGCTTGTTCATTAAGGTTCTCTAACGAACCTCTGAGGGCTTTCACAGAACAGCTGTATTTATACTGAGAATAAATTACACACAGGTGGATTCTATTTACTAATTAGGTGACTTCTGAAGGCAATTCGTTCCACTAGATTTTAGTTAGGGGTATCAGAGTAAAGGGGGGTGAATACAAATGCACGCCACACTTTTCACAGATTTATTTGTAAAAAATTTTGAAAATAATTTTTCATTTTCCTTCCACTTCACAATGATGTGTCCCTTTGTGTTGGTCTATCACATAAAATCCCAATAAAATACATTTATGTTTTTGGTAGTAAAAAGACAAAATATGGATGTAATTTTTCCATAAAGGGGGATTGTTGGCACCCAAAACGCTTTGGGTACCTTTTATCTTCCTGTTGTCTCATTGTTATAAACATGATATGGACTTTCAGGTTGACAATTTGGTGCTCTTCTTGAGGATTTCATCTGGCTGGTACAGTTGGGGAGCCCATCGCCCCTTCGGGACCTCAGCATTGTGGTAGAGCTGCCAAAGTTAACCACTTAAGCCCCGGAAGATTTTACCCCCTTCCTGACCAGGGTTTTTTTTGCGATTTTTTACTGCGTGACTTTAACGGACAATTGCGCGGTCATGCGACGCTGTGCCTAAACAAATTTGACGTCCTTTTTTTCCCACAAACAGAGATTTCTTTTGGTGGTATTTGATCACCTGTGCGATTTTTTGATCATGCGCTATAAACAAAAAAAGAGCTTAAATTTTGCAAAAATAACAATATTTTTCACATTTTTTATATGAAATTCCCCAAAAAAAAATTTAAAAATCAAAATTTTTTTAACATTTTCGGCCAATTTGTTTTATGCTACATATATTTGGTAAAAAAAAATCGCAAAAAGCGTATTTTGATTGGTTTGCGCAAAAGTTATTGCGTTTACTAACAAAGGGAAAGATTTTTGTTTTTTTTTTTAACGAGTAATGGCGGCGATCTGCAATTTTTTTTGCGGGACTGCGACATTGCGGCGGACAGACTGACATTTTTGACACTTTTGGGGTTACCAGTGACATTACTGCAGTAATCAGTGCTATACATATGCACTGTTACTGTAAAAATGACACTGGCAGGGAAGGGGTTAACTGTATTGGAGAGGGAGGGGTTAAGTGTGTCCTAGGGGCGTGATTCTAACTGTGATTGGACATGGCTACTAGTGTAAAAACAGAGATCAACAGTCCTACATAGTAGAACCGTCTGATCTCCATTTTTACACAGGGGAGAATGACAGGCGGCTTGTTTACATTAGCCGC
Organism: Pelophylax lessonae; assembly: GCF_965119305.1. Lineage (NCBI taxonomy): Eukaryota > Metazoa > Chordata > Amphibia > Anura > Ranidae > Pelophylax > Pelophylax lessonae. Next base: position 15,838,402 of record NC_138777.1, on the reverse strand, counting down.
CTGCCTTTCTCCCTTCCCAGCGAACGATCGCGAGTGACCGTCGGACATCGGGTCCGCCGGTCACACACACTGACTTGTTAGGGAACGAGCCGGGGCGGGCGCGCGCCTCCACGGGCACGCGCTCGCCCGCTATTGGCTCACAAGCCAGTGACAGGCTAGTGACGTACCGGTACGTCACTTTGCCTGGCCGGGGCTGACCGCCGCAGTATATGTACTTGCGGCGGTCGGCAAGTGGTTAAAAAGGAACATCAGGTATGGAAATTATTGCATAGTTATACAGGTCCATCTTGGACTAATGTATCTATGTATATACCATATCTGTGGGATCCGCAGGCAACGCAGGGGGTTCTTTAGGGCTACAGGATTGTGGAATCCTCTGCCACAAGAGGTGGTTTCTGCGGGAAGTATGGTTGCTTTCAAAGGACTCTTGGACGTACATCTCAGTGATCAGAACATTCAGGGGTATGAGAGATGATTACGGCCACACACACCTACAAGGGTTGAACTGGATGGACTGTTGTCTTTATTCAACCTCAACTACTATGTAACTATGTAACTATGTAACTATGTAACCTTACAGTAGCAATTTCATCCTCAGAAAATGTGAACTTGGGGATCCCTTTAGCCTGGGGGCTTGTCTCTACAAAGCAAGTAAAAAAATGTAACAGGTAAGAAGTGTCCATTATAGCTGCTTGTAATGTCTTTTTTATGGGAACGTCTCTTTAATATCAGACATTTGCCCTAAAGACCTGACCTGAACTCAAAACAGTGGAGAAATCACAGAACCGTACGGTCAGGAGATTTTCCGATATCATCCACTCCGAAAAAAAGCTTTTTAATTAGCTAATTTACATAGAAATTACCTATGCAAGGAAGCGTGTTTCTTCAACCAATATTTAATTACTCCTGTATTTCCCGTGATTGTAGAATGAGAGGCAGCAGAATAGAGCATTTCAGCTTTCCTTAAAGGGAACCTCTCCCTTAAAGAAAGACTTTACTATGGGAAATATGGGGTCTACCATTGCTGACCTCCTTGCGTAAATGCTAGTTGCCTGCTGGTATGGGACAACATGATGGCCACTCATCTAGCTTTCTCAGTCAGCAATGTCTCCTTCAGGAAAGCTTCTTTTTAGGGTTAGTACCCTCAAAAAGAGGATGCAACTCTGTTAGTGGGGACTCTCATTTCTTTTTCTAAGAAATAAAAGTGGGATTCTGTTTTGCTTTGTGTCTTCTAAGGTTCTTCGCAGTAAACCAAGGAAGCATATAAACCTGTGTAGTGATTATTAATTTGCTTTGCTAAACAAAAAAGCTGCACTCACTTGTGGGAAAAAGAATACACAACATACAGGGTATCACTAAATATGCATACAATATACACATGCACAAACTATCTATCCTTCCTAGCATATTAGCATGGATACAGGCAGTCACAGGGTTACAAACAAGATAGGGACTGTAGGTTTCTTCTTAAGTCGAATTTGTTTGTAAGTTGGAACAGGTACATTTTGTAAGTGTAGCTCCAGCCTGGGGAGGGGGTAACACCCCTGTACCATTTTTTTTGCTGTCTGTACCCCTGTTCTGAAGATTTCACCTCAACTTTCTGTCCCTATGACAACTGGATTTTGAACATTTTGGGTTGTTGTGGAAACAAGGATTGGTGATAAAGCTTCAGTGGAGACATCTTTTTCCAATGAGAACTCTTACAGGAGTGAATTTCCCTTCCTAGGGGGAGATTTTCTTTCACTTCCTGTTGTCTCCCTCTGTTTGTAAGTAGGAGTCGTTTGTAAGTCGGATGTCTGTAACCCCCGGGGACCGCCTGTAATGTATGCAAGAGGGATGCACTATAAAGTTACTTAACTTGGCTTGTCGATTTAGATTCATCCCCAGATACAGTTCCTATTTTCATTCTTTTATGATGGGGTCATCTTCCAGGTTTTAGGATCTTTCAGACTGCTTCTTTCTTCTTGGGGTCCTTCCAAGCTTCTACCAGTTCCTTTGTGTCCTAGCACAAAAAAACTGTACTGCTCCTTTGTCTTGAGCACATGGTTGTACGAGTCCTCTTTCCCCTCCCCCTACTTCCTGTAACATCACTTACTGCCCTGAGTTTATGAACCAGTCCAACAGGTTTGTTAGTATATGAAGAGGGGAATCTTATCTTCTAAACAATACATGTTTTTAAAATGTTATTCTATATTTATACTATAAAATCTTTAAAATAGCCAAAGTAACACGGATTCCCAACCAGGAATGGGATTCAGAGAGATGGGAAATCAACATTTACTTTCACAATGGCTGAACAGTACATTGAGTTAACCTGCAATCATAGCCTAACACCATGACAGAAGAAAAAGAGAAGACCGGGCGCCGATCTAAGTGTAGCAATGCAGTACTTTAAAGCGGAGTTCCACCCGAAATTTATACTTACCTCCATCTTCTCGCTCCCGGTCACCTGAAAAACAAATGGATAATCGCAATTTTTTTTTTTTTTCACTTACCTTTTAGAGAAAATATACTCACCCTACTTCCTTCTTCCTCCCCTCGGCGGCCACGGCGATTCGTCACTTCCTGGCTTTTGCAATGATTCCTGGGAGCTGAACGTCATCGCTCCCAGGAATCATTGCGCCTGCACCGGCCCCGACGTCAGTTCCGGGGCGCGCGCGTCATTCCCTTCTAAACAGCTTCTGGGCATGCCCAGAAGCTGTGGAGGGATGACGCGCGCGACCCGGAAGTGACGTCGGGGCCGGTGCAGTGCATCGTGGGACCGAAGAAGGAGGAAGAGGACCGAAGAGGACGCGGAAGAGGATCGCGCTGGCTTCAAGCTGCCCACACCCGAGATGGCAGCGCTGGAGAAGACAATTTCAAGGTAAGTATTTCTCCTGAAAGGTAAGTGCAACCCGGGACAGATCAGAGGCTATCCATTGTGGAATGTGCTAGCCCTGACTGTCCCGGGGGTATTTTTATAAAAAAATGTATAACTAGGGTGGAACTCCGCTTTAATAACAATTTAAAAGAGTGCTACTCACAAGAGTATGATAAAAACAGGCATCTCCAAATAGTGGAGGGTTAGGATAGTGTTCATCCAGCGGGTCCTTCCGTGATCCTGGCGGAGCTGGTGCTGTGGACGATGAGCTGCAATCTCCTGGCAGGGGACGCGCTGATCGCTTGGTGGTGGTTTAGCAGCGTGGGTCTGCAGGTAGGAGGGCTGTGATGTCACTTCCTGGAGACACTGTGCAATCGAACGGCAACGCATTGCGGAGCATGCACTCCTTCTTCAGGCCGTCACCATGACAGGCAGCACACGTATGTAACCACATGGACAATATGGATCCTTTTTCTCGGGTTTCTCAAGATTCAGAACCATTAGCCAGTAAAAGTCCAATGCACACCTAGCTGTTTGGGAGCATGCATCCTCTGCCACCCAACATTCCCCCCTTCCCTATCTTCTAACCACTCATAACTTTAAAATTCCTGTTCTCTTCCTACCTTCGCTTGCCTACTGTTTCAGTAATGCAACTTTTTCCTCTCTTCCTTTGGTTCTATATGCCAGGAAAATACAATCATGCGAAGAACTTAATGTAGGGATGTTTACTGATCACAAACGAGAGACACACCCCATGCAGTCCTAGGTCCACTCAAATAAATCAAATGTTATATAGTATCACATAAAGGACCTAGAGTATGTACTGAAAATACCCAATTGGTTGTTTTTCTCTTGTACTCTCTTTACCTTGTGTAGCACCACCCCCGCAGGAGCTGCTGATTAGATTATTGGGTCTACGTCCTGCCTTCCAACCCCTGAAATTGGCTCGAACCCTCCCTAGGCACAACTGACACGAAATGGGACTATAATACCAAATGGCTACAGGAGAACACAGTTCAGGATATATCACCCCAATAAGTAATAATAACTTGTTACCTTTCTCCAGCCGCAGTCCCTCTGGGTGACACAAGGTGCAACACACAGACTTTTGCTTAACCAAAGTAGCTTTACTGAGAGTTAAAGTACAAGTTGACTCCAAAAGACATCACAAGAGTCAACTAAGAAAGATAAAGTTATTGACACAATAATAAACAATATGATTAAGAAAGCTATTTTTGTATACTTATGCAACTAAAAGATAACTCATAGGCTTTCTTTTACCGAATTCAGGCTATAATTTACACACGTCTAGTCTCTTGTATCAGGTAGGCAGAACCTATTTGAATCCCATACACAGTTCCTTCCTTTTGGTTTGGAATCTTCGCTAGCAATCGTTGGTGCACAAGCTATTTGTAATCCAAAAGTAAGGATATATAGTCAAAAGGGGTGAGAAAAAAAAGGTTACAATCACCCGCAATGTTACTGCGTAATTGGGCGTATTAATCTTCTTAGTGGTGCATATATAGGCCCCTGACACCTTATGTACTTGTGTTTAAATGCTTAGTCTCCTGGAAGGTGCACTAGGCCGCTGAGTGTACTGCGTACTATCTGAAGTGTAGTTAGCACCGGCTAAAGTTACTTTCTTCCAAGCGAGAAACAGATTTGGGCATGTGCCCTGCTCACCAAACGGCCTCTTTCTTCCCGAGCTCTCCACCTCCGATTTCTGTCACCAGCCGCGCTTGTGGTTAGATGTGGGCAACACCAGTCTCTGCAGAGCATCAATGGGTTCTCTGGGAAGGCTCCTTTACTGCAGATGAAATGCTTCCACTCCGTCACTTCAGGCTCAGGCTTCAGGCCTAGTCCGCAGCATCAGCCCACAGCACTTGCTTCCTTCTAGCTGTTGTGTCAGGAGACAAGAGAGAGAGCCTGGCTCCTCCCTTCCTTTATAAAGCTTCCCCCAAAAGGCTGTGCGGTGAAGCAATGCACCCTGGTGTTCCCACTGAATTGTGGGTATCGTAGTATCTGATGAACATCACCAAGCTGCAGTGTGGCAGTTTGGCCACTAGAAACTTCTGATGAAAACCCCCAAGCTGCAGTGTGGCAGTTTGGCCACTAGATGGAGCCGAGTTCCTTCAAAATGTTATACAGTCTACTAATGAACAATTGTAAATGGGAGGATGCCCGCTACACACTCCCCCCACTTTAGAAACTTTGGTCCCCAAAGATAACGACAGCATGTATCCTGTCACATACGTTGGAAAAAAAACAATTAACTCATGCACAACGGTAAACCATGTCCCTTATCAGAAGCAGAGTTCAAACCCAACAACTGCACATTAAAACACAGGGCCGACAGCGGAACCTCCCACCAATTGTTGGGGGAGAGAAGGTGGTTCTGTTCACAAACCCCCGACACTTGAGTGGCTTGTACAGATGTGCCTGGGGGTGAGCTAGGGTTGTCCTCCACTAAATCTGCAGTGGAAGAACTAGGCTGATCAAGAGTTCTCTTAGAAGTAAGGACAGCTTCTTCCGAGCATTTCCCCAATTGGTCGTAAGTTAGTCTTTTGGGTGGGTGAATGACTCTTCTTTCCCTCTGTTCTTTGGGAGTCACAATCTTAGAAGTGCTGGAACCAGCCGCTCTTGGGGATTCTTCAAGAGCTTCCTCCTCTAGTCCCAACGCATTGGACTCTGGGGTTTCAGAAGCAGTTAATTCTTCTACAGAGAAAGGTGCAACCTCCTCCTCAGGATCTTCACCATCAGCTACTTCTTCTGTAAGCATGTGGAAAGGCACAAATTCAGGAGCTTCTGCCCGAAGGGTTCCTCTTTCAACCAGTTCGGATGAAGACAGGTACTCAGTCGTGGGTTCTGGTAACTGAGATGACCACATCCAATCAGGTACCTCCTCTTCATCTTCCAGATCTTCAATTGGAGAATCTCCATCCCTCACCTCTGGAAATGCTGTTTGAGATCTGGTAACTGGCCTGTGCCCTTGAGACGTTGAAGGGACTTCATGTGAGACTGGGTCAGGAGGTAGGCGAACTGCTTCTGAGAGAGGTAATAGGTGGTTCCTATGCCAAGTCTTCAGTGGGCCCACTCTCCCTTCCGGCCTAATCTGATACACAGGAAGGTTTGGCAGCTGCTTACAGATGACATAGGGCTGGGATTTCCAACGGTCAGCCAACTTGTGTTTCCCAGGGATACCCAAGTTCCTCAACAACACTTTATCCCCTGGCTGCAAATCCTGGATCCTAACTTTCAGGTCAAAGTTTCTTTTATTTCTCAGCCCCCGTTGATCAGATGAGACTTGGGCTTTTTCGTAGGCCGTTTTTAGGCTCTTCCTCAACCGGTCCACATACCCCTTGTGAGATGCTGCTGAGGTGTGATCAGGTGATATGCCGAAAGCCAAGTCCACTGGCAGCCGAGCCTCCCGCCCGAACATTAATCGGTATGGGGAGTATCCTGTAACATCACTGACAGTACTATTGTAGGCATGTACGATGGCAGCTACATGTTTACTCCAGTGCTGTTTCTTTTCTGAGCTCAGGGTCCCCAACATGTTCAAAAGAGTCCGGTTAAACCGTTCAGGCTGAGCATCCCCTTGTGGGTGGTAGGGAGTAGTCCTAGTCTTTTGGATGCCTAACAAGTCTAGCAACTTCTTAATCAGCCGGCTTTCAAAGTCTCTTCCCTGATCTGAATGGAGGCGTTGCGGTAAACCATAGTGCACAAAGAACTTTTCCACTAATACTTTGGCCACTGTTGTGGCTTTCTGGTCTTTTGTTGGAAACGCCTGGGCGTATCTGGTGAAATGATCTGTTACCACAAGGACATTCCCTTGACCACTCAAGTCAGGCTCCAGGCAAAGGAAATCAATGCACACCAGTTCCATAGGCCCCTGACTTTGCAGATGGCCCATTGGGGCTGCTTGACGTGGCAAAGTTTTCCTCTGGATGCAGCGAGCACAAGAACGACAGTATCCTTCAACTTCACCCCGCATACAGGGCCAGTAAAACCTGTCTCTCACAAGTTGGAAAGTCCTTTCAGGCCCCAGATGACCATGATTGTCATGGAGAGCAGCCAAGACTCCTTCCCTGAATTTAGCTGGTAGGAACAGTTGCCACTTCTCTTCCAGATCATCAGAGGGGCCCCTTCGGTAGACCACCCCTTGGCGTATCTGTAGCCGGTCCCATTCTTTATGCAACAATCGGGCTTCCCGAGGGGAGTCTGTTAGAAGCAGCTCAGGGCGCTGAGTCTCTATGGCCTTCAGCAAAAGTTTCCCCAAAGGGTCTTTTAACTGCTCCTTCCTCAAGTCCCCTTTCGATAGCCTAGGCAAACCTTCTTCAACCTGGGTCACCCTGCAATAACACCTGGGTACTCCAGCAGCTGAGACCCCAATCTCTTCGGCTCTTGCTCCTCCACTGGATCGAAATTCCGTTCCCTGACATAGGGCGCGCACTCCCTCTGAGGTCAAGTGAGCCCATTCTTCAGTAGGATCGTTGGGGGCATGAGACCTTCTGGAGAGGGCGTCTGCATCCCTATTCCCAACACCTGGTCGGTATTTTAAACTGAACATAAAGCTAGAGAGAGCGGCTAACCACCTATGTCCTGTAGCGTCCAGTTTGGCAGTGGTCAGCAGGTAGGTAAGTGGATTATTATCCGTTTTGACTATGAATTCTGCTCCATATAAGTAATCTTTCAGTTTGTCTACTACAGCCCACTTCAAGGCCAGGAATTCCAGCTTGTGTGTGGGGTAATTCCTCTCGGAAGGTATCAGACTTCTGCTCACATAAGCAACGGGCCGCAGGTGACCGTCATGCTCCTGGTACAACACCCCACCTAGCCCATCTCTGCTGGCATCGACATGTAGTTCGTAGGGTTTTGAGGGGTCTGCGTAGGCCAACACAGGGGCAGTGGTCAGGCTCTTCTTCAACTGAATGAAGGCTTCCTCACATTTCGAGGTCCACTGATCCTGAATAGATTCCTTGGGCTTTCTAGGCCCCATGGCGGGTTTCACTGGTTTGACTAGTTCTGGAACATCATCTTCCCCTTCGGTTCTGAGTAATTCATTGAGGGGTCGGGCAATTTTGGCAAACCCTTCCACAAATCTCCTGTAATAGGAGCAGAAACCCAGGAATGATCGGAGCTCAGTCACATTTGTGGGCCTCGGCCAGGAAGTAACAGCATCCAGCTTCTCTGGGTCGGTGGACACTCCTTCTGCAGACACAATGTGACCCAGGTAATGGACCGAGGACTGGTAAAACTGGCACTTCTCCGGAGAAAGTTTCAGGCCTTCTTCATATAACCTCTTTAGGACCTTTTCCAACCTCTCTTCATGCTCTTCTAGGGTTCTGCCGAACACAATAATATCATCCAAGTATACCAGTACCTCTATCAGGTTCATATCTCCAACAGTTCTCTCCATCAGTCTTTGGAAGGTGGCTGGGGCTCCTGACAACCCTTGAGGCATGCGGTTAAACTCAAAGAACCCCACGGGGGTGATGAAGGCTGTCTTCTCCCTATCCTCAGGGTTCATGGGGATCTGGTAGTATCCGCTCTTCAAGTCCATCACACTGAACCACTTGGCCCCTGACAAACTTTGTAAAGCGTCTTCAATCCGGGGGGTGGTATACTGGTCTGGAATAGTCCTTCTGTTCAGTGTTCGGTAGTCGATACAGAGCCTCAGGGACCAAGTTTTCTTCCGGACTACCACTATTGGAGAAGCGTACGGGCTCCTGGATTCTCGAATAATCCCTGTTCTCTTGAGTTCCCCCAACTGCTCCCGTAGATCTTCTAAGTCACCCAAGGGAACCCGTCGGACTCTCTCCCGAAAGGGTTTATCTTCATGTAGACGGATATTATGGGTGGCACTCTTTGCACACCCCACATCGAATTCATCTCTAGAGAATATTTCTTTCCATCGAATCAGTTGGGCCCTGGCTCTCTTCTTCCATTCCGGTGGGAGGGCCGTATTTCCAGAGCAGAGCTCCTCTATGGTGATTTCGCCCCCGTCTTCCCTCTTCAAATCTGATGGGGCAACTGGGGTGGCCGGGTTCACCTGGCCCAACAGCACCCTGGCCGGCACCTTCACCGGAGTAGTAGCAGTATTTCTGACACTCACCAAAACCTTCCCATGACTTTTCTGTAATGCCTTCAATGGGATCACTTCGGGGATCACTTCTATCCCTTTCTGTGCCTCCGATGGGCCTGATTCAAGAACCATGAAAGGGCCTGGCTGCTTCCAAGTGAGCTTGACAGAAGCCCTCAAGCAGGTCACCTCTCCCGGCTGCAACACCTTCTCTGTTTTATCCAGCTTCCAGATCTTTCCAACTCCTTCGGCAGGGGCCTTCTGTTCCAGACCTAGACGTTGATAGGCCTGCCTTAACATGGGATGAACTTTCAGAGTTGGGGCATCCTGTCCCTGGACTAGTTGTGTCAGCAATCGCCTGACTAGGTCAGTGTTGGTCCCTATAATGAGGGAACTCTTATTGGCCCCTGGTGGGCGAGGGCATACCACTGCTAAAGTATCGAAGGTTTCAGCTTTGCCGGCCAAGGAGGGGTCAAAAGTTAATTTGATTGGCAAATACCCGTCATAGGGAAAACTTTGTGTTCCAATACCCCATATCTCCAGGTCTTCCAGCCTCTGCAGGGGCGGATGTTTGAGGTGTCTATCGTAGAAATCCCTATACAGGAGAGTCACCTGGGCTCCTGTGTCCAGTAAAGCCTTTGTATAAATTCCTTCCACTTGGATTGAGACTATAGGGGAAGGCCCCACTAGCTTGACAGGAAATTCTTTTGGAGTAGCCCTTCTGCCGGGCTCAGCTACCTACACCCGTACTCCTTTCCTTTTTGAGTTTCTACCGGGCCTCATCTCCTCCTGGGCCTGGTGTGCATTGATTTCCCGCCTCTTATCGGCCCAAGTCGTGGAATGAGAGGCATTTAAAGAGGGCCTTACTCCCTGACTGTGGCTCTTAAATTTAAGGGATCTCTTGGAGTCCATTAAAACTGTTGGGCGCCCGGTTGACTCCTTCACCGGAGCCCTCTGAAGTTTTCCGCCGGCTTGCGGTGTTTGAAGGCAGCCTCCTCTGGACTGGGACATACTCCTCTGACATGCCCTACCCCTCCACAATTGAAACAGGTTATCGGCCTCCTAGGTTTCTGTTCTGGTTCAACACTGGAACTAGGGTGTTTAGCAGGCTTCTCTTCTGTGTTTCTATTAGATAGAGCAGATGCCTGACTGTTCAGGATGGATACCATTTCTATTAGCTGTGACACCTGAGTCTTTAAGAGCTCAACTTGTGAGTCGCCTTCTTCCGCACTTATCACTCTAACTCGGGCGGTTGTTTCCCGTTCTTGGCTCTTCCTTTTGTTATCCAACATGACCTCTTCTTCCCGGACCATCCTGATCAGATCAGGGTACTCCAGGATGCCACCGTCCTGGCGAGTTCGCAACAGTATAGCAATAGGGTCTAGAGGTTGAGCTCCCCTCAGCACCTGTTGTGCTCGAGTCTCATCCACCTTCCGGGGATCCAACCCTTTTTTTAACAGAATCTGATGTATGATCCTATCCAGACGCCCGATGAATTCAGACAGTTTTTCTCCTTCCTTCTGGTAACAGTGCTCCAGTTGGTAAAGAAGTTCAGTAACCTTTTCTGTCCGGCCAAACACATCTTGTAGAATATCCAGATAGTCTTGTGCAGTACAATCCTTCTTGCTTAGCTTGAGGTTGCGTACGGCCTCCAATGCAGGCCCCTTCAAACTCTCTGTGATTCGCTGCTTCTTATGCTGTTCTGGTATCTCCCACTCTTTCAAGGCCTGAGTAGCGTTATCTAGCCACTCCTCGAATCCATCTTCCACTGAGGGTACAGGTTGCTTCCCAGAAAAAGTCCTGAGCTTCCTGTATCCAGCCATCAGATAGTTTGGAGGATCCTTGTTACATTTGGCTACTATTTCCCCCAGGACAGCGCATAGTTCTGAGCTAAGGGTAGTCAAAGGTGGTGCACTGAATCCCTCCTTTTTGGCACTTTCTTCTGTGCTCAGTCCCCCTGTAGTAGTGGGTATAGGGTCTTCCTCTTCACCTTCTGGATGTATCAGGAATAACTCTACTTGATCTATAGTTTTTATGCTGGTGCCCTTGAAGTGATCTGGGACCCCCTTCTTCCATTCACACAATGCGTAGGTGTGTTGATTGGTGGTATCTGTCCTCATGTCCATCACCCAAAGTTTCACGTCCTTGGAATATGTTCTCAGAACTGAGAGTAGTTGTTCCTCTGTCCAGTTCTCTCCCTTGATTCCAATCACCAGACCATGGCCGATAAGGACATTTTCTTCTCTGCACCACCGGGCTGCAGCGGCAGGGTCCATTTCTGTGCGAACAGCGATTTTGTCACTGAGAGGGAACTGTTGCAGGACCGTAGATATCCCGGACGAGCCCCCACGTGTAGCACCACCCCCGCAGGAGCTGCTGATTAGATTATTGGGTCTACGTCCTGCCTTCCAACCCCTGAAATTGGCTCGAACCCTCCCTAGGCACAACTGACACGAAATGGGACTATAATACCAAATGGCTACAGGAGAACACAGTTCAGGATATATCACCCCAATAAGTAATAATAACTTGTTACCTTTCTCCAGCCGCAGTCCCTCTGGGTGACACAAGGTGCAACACACAGACTTTTGCTTAACCAAAGTAGCTTTACTGAGAGTTAAAGTACAAGTTGACTCCAAAAGACATCACAAGAGTCAACTAAGAAAGATAAAGTTATTGACACAATAATAAACAATATGATTAAGAAAGCTATTTTTGTATACTTATGCAACTAAAAGATAACTCATAGGCTTTCTTTTACCCAATTCAGGCTATACTTTACACACGTCTAGTCTCTTGTATCAGGTAGGCAGAACCTATTTGAATCCCATACACAGTTCCTTCCTTTTGGTTTGGAATCTTCGCTAGCAATCGTTGGTGCACAAGCTATTTGTAATCCAAAAGTAAGGATATATAGTCAAAAGGGGTGAGAAAAAAAAGGTTACAATCACCCGCAATGTTACTGCGTAATTGGGCGTATTAATCTTCTTAGTGGTGCATATATAGGCCCCTGACACCTTATGTACTTGTGTTTAAATGCTTAGTCTCCTGGAAGGTGCACTAGGCCGCTGAGTGTACTGCGTACTATCTGAAGTGTAGTTAGCACCGGCTAAAGTTACTTTCTTCCAAGCGAGAAACAGATTTGGGCATGTGCCCTGCTCACCAAACGGCCTCTTTCTTCCCGAGCTCTCCACCTCCGATTTCTGTCACCAGCCGCGCTTGTGGTTAGATGTGGGCAACACCAGTCTCTGCAGAGCATCAATGGGTTCTCTGGGAAGGCTCCTTTACTGCAGATGAAATGCTTCCACTCCGTCACTTCAGGCTCAGGCTTCAGGCCTAGTCCGCAGCATCAGCCCACAGCACTTGCTTCCTTCTAGCTGTTGTGTCAGGAGACAAGAGAGAGAGCCTGGCTCCTCCCTTCCTTTATAAAGCTTCCCCCAAAAGGCTGTGCGGTGAAGCAATGCACCCTGGTGTTCCCACTGAATTGTGGGTATCGTAGTATCTGATGAACATCACCAAGCTGCAGTGTGGCAGTTTGGCCACTAGATGGAGCCGAGTTCCTTCAAAATGTTATACAGTCTACTAATGAACAATTGTAAATGGGAGGATGCCCGCTACACTTGTATTAAGGTTTGACTATACTAGGTGTTAAGACATTGTCAAAGTATGTGTTCCTACGCCTCACTTTTGTAAATCTTTGAAACAAATAAATCCTTATGTTTTAGAAGAAAAGTTGGGATTCACATTGACTCTCTCTCACACTGGTGATTGGTGGTTACTAGTGAGGGGTTGGGAGACCACACTGCAAATTAACATACAGTAGGCTTCCTGCAAGCATAATGGATCCTGAAGAAGTTCAAGAGTCAAACCAGTCTGGGCACCAGTGTGTATCAATCTGCCTGGAGTGAACCAGCCTAACTCATAGTGTTTTATTTTGTGTGTGAACACATTTTGTCATCTCTGCTCTTCAGACCTCAGAGACACATTTGCAATGTTAAGGCCCAAATCCAGTCCCTTTTTATTAGAAAAGAGTTAACACATCTCCTAACATGGACCCAGATAAAACAAACACACATTTTAAATTTGTTTTAGAATTTCTGACATTGTTTTTATTTCTGTCCATGCCTTCCTGTCCTAGTGACCACTCACCCCTCTTTTCTGCTAGACATCGCAAGTACAGCAATGGAGGTGTGAAAGTTGTGGAAGCCCCCTGTTCTAGTTACATAATCCCATCCTTGGTGTCAAGAAGTCTGCATAGGTGTTAATCCTTCTAATCACATGGTTGAAGGTTGAAAATGTTCTCAATTTCCCAGGATAATGATGCTAAAGTGGCATTATATGTGGAGGACAAATAGTATTTAAGGCCTTCACTTTTGTTTTGTGATGGTTGTTCAAGTCTGATTTAGATGACTTCTTTCACGCCTTTTGCAAACCAGTTGTCCTCTCTAATTCAAATGTGCACCTCAAAAGAAACATCACACAATTCTCCTGCGCCTAAGGGTAGGCCCCAAAAAAGGCTTTTGCTCTAAGCACTCTGTCCAGGCTGATTCGGATAAATGCCGCCTTGCTGCCTTCACAAGACTGGGGAAGTCTGAATAACTAGAAACAATCAGATCAGAGGGCGCACCAGCCTAGTGCATTATCCTTGATAAAAAGATTTTTATCAGAAGAGGCAGGACCTTAAAACGTGTCAGCCAGTTTCTGTGGACGTTTTCATCCATGATGTGATACTGTGGACACTCCAGCCATTTTAATGTGATATGCCTGTATCAAGCATTTGTTTGTGAGTACCTTTCTTTTATCAAATTAAATATCTTTTTATCAAGGATAATGCACTCGGTGTGCCCTCTGTTTTTTTCTTGTTGCTACAAATGTGCATCTCACTGTCCTTGAACGAATGAAAGCTGCTGAGTCCTGACCTGTAGAATTTTCCTTGCTATGTTGGGTCATTCATTTGTTGAGTGGTTGTTTTGTCTCCTCAATGTGCAGGTCTTTGCATTTCTTATTGCACTGCACTGAATACATCATGTTACTTCCATTGGTGTTGGGTCATTTAGACGTCCAAGCTTCTCTCCCAGTATATTGCTCGGCTTGAAGAGTACAGGGATGAGATGTTTATTAAAGATCCTTCTGAGCTTTTCCAATATCCAATGTGCAGTTGGAATGACTATATAACTCCTTGTCTTCTGTTTCCCCCCTCTGTTTGATGGTCCTGTATTTTTGCTTGACCTTGTGGATCTTTTAAGGAAAGCCCAGTCAGGGTAGTCACCAACTTTCAAAGTACTCCTGAGATGTCTATGTTTTTCTTCTGTTCACCTTCCTTTCCACCAATTTTCCTTCGTATGTTAGGCCATTCATTGGTTGAGAGGTCGTTTTGTCTCCTCAATGTACAGGTCTTTGCATTCCTCATTGCACTGCACTGAATACACCATGTTACTTCCATTGGTGTTGGGTCATTTAGATATCCAAGCTTCTCTACCAGTATATTGCTCGGCTTGAAGAATACAGGGATGAGATGTTTATTAAAGATCCTTCTGAGCTTTTCCAATACTCCATGTGCATTTGGGATGACTATATTACTCCTTGTCTTCTGTTTACCCCCCTCTATTTTATGGTCCTGTATTTTTGCTTGATCTTGTTGATCTTTTAAGGAAAGCCCAGCCACGGTAGTCACCAACTTTCAAAGTACTCCTTAGATGTCGATGTTCTTCTTCTATTCGCCTTTCTTTCCACCAATTTTCCTTCGTATGTTGGGCCATTCATTTGTTGAGAGGTTGTTTTGTCTCCTCAATGTGCAGGTCTTTGCATTCCTCATTGCACTGCACTGAATACACCATGTTACTTCCATTGGTGTTGGGTCATTTAGATGTCCAATCTTCTCTCCCAGTATATTGCTCGGCTTGAAGAAAACAGGGGTGAGATTTTTATTAAAGATCCTTCTGAGCTTTTCCAATACTCCATGTGCATTTGGGATGACTATATTACTCCTTGTCTTCTGTTTACCCCCCTCTATTTTATGGTCCTGTATTTTTGCTTGATCTTGTTGATCTTTTAAGGAAAGCCCAGCCACGGTAGTCACCAACTTTCAAAGTACTCCTTAGATGTCTATGTTCTTCTTCTATTCACCTTCCTTTCCACCAATTTTCCTTCGTATGTTGGGCCATTCATTTGTTGAGAGGTTGTTTTGTCTCCTCAATGTGCAGGTCTTTGCATTCCTCATTGCACTGCACTGAATACACCATGTTACTTCCATTGGTGTTGGGTCATTTAGATGTCCAAGCTTCTCTCCCAGTATATTGCTCGGCTTGAAGAACACAGGGGTAAGATTTTTATTAAAGCTCCTTCTGGGCTTTTCCAATACTCCATGTGCATTTGGGATGACTATGTTACTCCTTGTCTTCTGTTTCCCCCCCCCCTCTGTTTAATGGTCCTGTATTTTTGCTTGATCTTGTGGATCTTTTAAGCAAAGACCAGTCAGGGTAGTCACCAACTTTCAAAGTACTCCTGAGATGTCTATGTTCTTCTTCTATTCACCTTCCTTTCCACCAATTTTCCTTCATATGTTGGGCCATTTATTTGTTGAGAGGTTGTTTTGTCTCCTCAATGTACAGGTCTTTGCAATCCTCATTGCACTGCACTGAATACACCATGTTATTTCCATTGGTGTTGGGTCATTTAGATGTCCAATCTTCTCTCCCAGTATATCACTCGGCTTGAAGAGCACAGGGATGAGATATTTATTAAAGATCCTTCTGAGCTTTTCCAATATCCAATGTGCATTTGGGATGACTATATAACTCCTTGTCTTCTGTTTCCCCTCCGTTTGATGGTCCTCTATTTTTTCTTGACCTTGTGGATCTTTTAAGGAAAGCCCAGTCAGGGTAGTCACCAACTTTCAAAGTACTCCTGAGATGTCTATGTTCTTCTTCTGTTCACCTTCCTTTCCACCAATTTTCCTTCATACGTTGGGCAATTCATTTATTGAGAGGTTGTTTTGTCTCCTCAATGTACAGGTCTTTGCATTCCTTATTGCACTGCACTGAATACACCATGTTACTTCCATTGGTGTTGGGTCATTTAGATGTCCAAGCTTCTCTCCCAGTATATTGCTCGGCTTGAAGAATACATGGTTGAGATGTTTATTAAAGATCCTTCTGAGCTTTTCCAATACTCAATGTGCATTTGGGATGACTATATTACTCCTTGTCTTCTGTTTCCCCCCCCTCTGTTGGATGGTCCTGTATTTTTGCTTGACTTTGTGGATCCTTTAAGGAAAGCCCAGCCACGGTAGTCACCAACTTTCAAAGTACTCCTGAGATGTCTATGTTCTTCTTCTGTTCACCTTCCTTTCCACCAATTTTCCTTCATATGTTGGACCATTAATTTGTTGGGAGGTTGTTATCTCCTAAGTCTACAGGTCTTTGCATTCCTCATTGCACTGCACTAAATACACCATGTTACTCCCATTGGTGTTGGGTCATTTAGGTGTCCAAGCTTCTCTCCCAGTATATTGCTCGGCTTGAAGAATACAGGGATGAGATGTTTATTTCACGATCCTTCTGAGCTTTTCCAATACTCCATGTGCATTTGGGATGACTATGCTACTCCTTGTCTTCTGTTCCCCCCCCCCCCCCCCCCCGTTTGATGGTCCTGTATTTTTGCTTGACCTTGTGGATCTTTTAAGGAAAGCCCAGCCACGGTAGTCACCAACTTTCAAAGTACTCCTGAGATGTCTATGTTCTTCTTCTATTCACCTGTGCATTTGGGATGACTATGCTACTCCTTGTCTTCTGTTCCCCCCCCCCCCCCCGTTTGATGGTCCTGTATTTTTGCTTGACCTTGTGGATCTTTTAAGGAAAGCCCAGCCACGGTAGTCACCAACTTTCAAAGTACTCCTGAGATGTCTATGTTCTTCTTCTGTTCACCTTCCTTTCCACCAATCGTGGAAGGAGAGCGTGCTAGGAGCTCCCAGAATTCAAGTCTTCTATGCAGTTAAGTTCAGTACACAGACAGTGTTGTTGGAGAAATTAAGCAGATACAATCGTGTTGTGACTGCGCACAGAGAAAGAATATTTTGCAGCTGTATCAACCTTCCCCTCACCTCTGTGCAAATCTCTGCTTCAACCTTTAAAGTGCACGTTTGTTTAATTAAACATCCATCTCGTGTGTCTCTCAGCGCAGTTTCCTCTTTATGCAAAATCCCGGTAATGACTGGAGCGCGATGGTATCTGAGAACACTGCAGCAGACTATTAAAACTCACTAAGATCTTAATTGCATCTGAAACTCCGGGTCTGCTCGGTGTCTCACGTACAGGATGAAAGTTACTGCGGGATTTAGAGATTGCTCTTCACCGTGACCTCGCCGATCGAACTGTACAGAACATTGGCCACAAATCACTTAAAAATACATGTACTCTTTATAAAAAATTGTTCTGCCGCCTCTAGGAAACAAATTCGATCTTTTCTCAAGTAAGTTAGATAACAAAGCAAAAAGTTTAATGCTGATCTATGGTCAAGGACTATTGTTTACCCTTCCACCAATTCCCAGGAAATCTATTTTTTTTTTTAAATAGATTTTTTAAGACCTTCTTATACTTTCAGGAGTGCATTTAGAAAAATGCTTAGCTGTTTATCAAAACTGCATGTTAATTAATTCTGTGCGAATGGGGCAAAATTGAAGATTCTCTGCCTCTAGTGTCTGCAACTGGAATGTTTGAATGTGAAAAATACCACATTATGACCACTAGATGGTGTTGACTATCATAAAAACTGAGTGTGCTCCTCATTGCCATCTAGTGGCCATATTGTAGTAGTTTATGTATTCATAAATTCAGAATGCAGTCTTCCCCACTCTCTCCCTGGAGGCCCCCACACTGCATGAGCTCATTGCATTGCTGCTTTTCCTTCACTGTCAAGTCATAGACTTGGGGTGGGTATAACTGTACACACACACTGTCCCAAGAGACTCCCCGACTCCAGACGAGGCTGAGGGAGGCGGCCTAAGAAGGCAGAAGCTGTCCCAGTGCACAGAGGCACGTGGTACAACATACGCAATGACATCACGACAATATTGGCAATATCAGTAACCTCAGGGGCCGATTCCGATATATCGGGGAAAGTGCATATCGCCCCCCATATATCGGCCTTGCCGATAATCGGTCGACCCCTAGTATACAATACCTGTAATTCAACCTAGAATGCTAAGAACAGTGTTATTAGTACAGTAACAGTTCTAATTTTCAGCACTGATCAGTGGCGGCTGGTGCATTGGGGGCACAGGGGTGCCGCCCCCCCATCCATGTGTCCGGCCCCCTAATCTACATGCAGGGCTCCGGATGCATGGAGTTCAATTGGGCTATATTTTTTTAACCATGGGATTAGAGCCAGAGGCTCTACTAGGCTAAAAAAAAGGGTGGGCTCAGGGGCGCAGAGCACTTCGCCCTGAGCCCACCCAGTTGTGTGACAATAGCGAATGAATATTCCTCCTCCTGGCCAATCAGGAAGTGGGTCCTAAGACCCATTTCCCGATTGGCTGAAAGGAGAACAATTGCCATTGGCCAAGGAGGAGGGAGGAGACGCAGAAGACTGAAGGGGAAGAAGCCGAAACTGCTGCCGCCGCCGTTTTCTGCTGCACATTTCCAGATGTCCAGGCAGGGTGAGTGAGCCAGGGGGGGGGGGCGGGGCAGTCCTGCTGTGGTCCTGGGGGGGGGGGGTGTATGGTGTAAATAAATATAGGAAATGCCGCGCAATATGAAGTGCTTGAAAAACTAATAAAATATGTGTGCGAATGTGATTTAAATATGTGCAAAATCTATCTAGGTGCATCCAATGTTGGTATGATACTGTAACAGATAATCTAAAGTGCATTCAATAAATTCATTTATCAAACATACAATAAAAAAGGTGACTTCAATGTTCTAGCGCTCAGTATAATTAATATTTGCCGTGAAAATAAGTATTAAACAAGAATAAATATTTAAAGTGATAATTAATCAGAAATAAAGTGCATGCCGTGCCCAAATATATAAAACCAATGGTAATAAATCAACCAGTGCTGTTTAACAACTACAGCGCAGTTTGCCCTATTTAGGGTCATCTTTCGCTGGTCTGCTGGTCTCCTCGGGGGGTTATTTCTCCTTAATAGGTGTCCCTCTTATTCACATAGGTTGTTACATGTAAAAGATTTGAGGGGACTCCAATACTGCTTAGAACATTCAGATAAATTTTACTAAATGAACAGAACTAAAATGTACTCACATTTTGTAGGTGCTTTAAGTGCACCAATCATAAAAGCATCGTGCCATATTCACACTCTCATGCATTCACAGGTGAGTCGCAGGGCCCTGCCAGATCCTGAAGGATGGAACATCTGTGCATGATTGGACGAAACGCGTCAGCAGGAGACACTTCTATTTTCTGCTGGCAGCCATTTGTGTCACAGTGCGGACCTAATTTGAAAAATAAAAAGGGAAATGAGTTCAGTCCTGCCTAAGAGTGATGCACCTCCATCCCCATCTAAACATACCAACAAGAACAGATTGCCCTGTGGGACTTTATATGAGGTGAACACCTGGGTCATTATGAGGTAAAAAGCTGCATATTTATTGGAATGGACATCACTGTAATCAATTGTACACAGAAATTACATACATTGCAAGGGCCACACAGTACATAATAGATATAATAGTAAATTCACAGCCATATGTTGCATAATGAGTAGAAGCATCGTTGGAACTCAACGCGTTTCATGGGTCGTATATGCCCATTCGTCAGGAGTAGATGCATATATCTAGAAGACATGTATAAATGCATATTCTGAAGCTGAGGGTGCGGGACCAAACATTGCCCCACTGGGGGAACAGGTAAAGGATGGGTGTAAAACATGTGAAGTGAAGGTCCTCCATATGAACCAATTATCTAAATTCCCGCACCCTCAGCTTCTGAATTGGATGTTTCTACTGCCTCCTATGGCAGCGTTGTTCAGGTGCAGATGGCCCAGTTGCGGTGTAAGTATGGTATCTCCCCTTGTGTGTCCCTTGTCGTCTCCATACTTCACCAGCTACCACCTTGCATATTGTCTATTAGGGCTGCAACTAACGATTAATTTGTCTGTCGACTAATCTATCGATTATTTTTACGATTAGTCGACTAATCTAACGATTATTTTTATTTTATTTTTTTTGCTTAATTTAGTTTTTTTTTGATTAGCTAATTAATCCTGTAATTAATACAGACCCCCTCAGTAAGCCCCCCTCACAGTACAGACCCCCACAGTAAGCCCTCCCACCTAGTACAGACCCCTCAGTAAGCCCCCCTCCCAGTACAGACCCCTCAGTAAGCCCTCCCATCTAGTACAGACCACTTACTAAGCCCCCCCTCCCAGTACAGACCCCTCAGTAAGCCCTCCCACCTAGTACATACCACTTACTAAGCCCCCCCCCCAGTACAGACCCCTCAGTAAGCCCTCCCACCTAGTACAGACCACTTACTAAACCCCCCTCCCAGTACAGACCCCTCAGTAAGCCCTCCCACCCAGTACAGACCACTTAGTAAGCCCCCCTCCCAGTGCAGACCCCTCAGTAAGCCCTCCCACCTAGTACAGTATGTACTAGGTGGGAGGGCTTACTGAGGGGTCTGTACTGGAAGGGGGGCTTACTAAGTGGTACTGTACAGACCACTTAGTAAGCCCCCCTCCCAGTACACTAGTACAGATCCCTCAGTAAGCCCTCCAACCTAGTACAGACCCCTTAGTAAGCCCCCCTCCCAGTACAGACCCCCCAGTAAGCCCTCCCACCCAGTACAGACCCCTTAGTAAGCCCCCCCTTCCCAGTGCAGACCCCTCAGTAAGCCCTCCCACCTAGTACAGGGCTTACTGAGGGGTCTGCACTGGGAGGGGGGCTTACTAAGTGGTCTGTACTGGGTGGGAGGGCTTACTGAGGGGTCTGCACTGGAAGGGGGGCTTACTAAGTGGTCTGTACTGTACAGACCACTTAGTAAGCCCCCCTCCCAGTACACTAGTACAGACTCCTCAGTAAGCCCTCCAACCTAGTACAGACCCCTTAGTAAGCCCCCCTCCAGTGCAGACCCCTCAGTAAGCCCTCCCACCTAGTACTAGGTGGGAGGGCTTACTGAGGGGTCTGCACTGGGAGGGTGGCTTACTAAGGGGTCTGTACTGGGTGGGAGGGCTTACTGGGGGAGTCTGTACTGGGAGGGGGGCTTACTAAGTGGTCTGTACTGTACAGACCACTTAGTAAGCCCCCCCTCCCAGTACAGACCCCCAGTAAGCCCTCCCACCTAGTACAGGCCATTACAAGCCGGTGTAGCGCCGCACATGTGACATGTCTAAGTAGCTGGGTGATCGGGGAGGATGGCGAATGTGTTGCGGCAGAAGCTGTGGCAGTACAGGGAGTACAGGGGTGCTGGAGACGGTCAGCGCTCACCTCTCATCTCTGACGGAGCCCGGTGGGGGAATTTCACCCGGGCCGGCAATGCTTCAAGCGGCGCGGTGGCTGGCTGGGGGCGTGTGACGTCACGCGTTGACGCTTTTTCCGCACGTCGACGATTTTTTTGTAGTCGACGTAGTCGACTACGTCGACGCGTTGTGGCAGCCCTATTGTCTATAACAGCCTTTTTCAACCAGGGTGCCCAGGCACACTGGGGTGCCTTGAGATTTTTTCAGGGGTGCCTTGGCAAAATGCCTAAAAATGTATCAAAAATTGTGTACAAGTCAGCAGGTAGATGAAGCCTGCCTTTTAGTTATACAAAGGCATGGGTTTCCATAATGCACCTTTATGACTTTCTAGACACTGGCATCCTAACAACCAGGGCCGGTGCTACCACTAGGCGAACTAGGCAGCCGCCTAGGGCGCACTGCTGCCTGGGGCGCAGCCACAGCCAGGGAGACTCTGGATACCCTAAAGTAAGTGGGGCTATGGGGACCCTGATGTAAGGGAAGATTTTAGGGATCCTATTCAAAGTGGGGTCTCTTTTGTAAGGGTGAACTCTGGGAACTCTGATGTAAAGGGGGGGGACTTTGGGTACCCTAATGTGAGGAGTAAATGGGGTTTAGACCTAAAGCTGTGTAAGAGGCCCCAAAATTTTAGCAAGTAGCTGGTCTTGCCTAGGGCGCAAAATAGTCTAGCACCGGCCCTGCTAACAACCAATGACGTCATCAGTTAATAAGTAAGATGTCTGTTGCCTCCACCCTCCTGTGCCCCTCTCCCTCAGCACTGGGGTGACAGATGACTGATGGAAAGAAATTGAGGGAGAAGAGAAACATTGGAATATTAGTCAGTACCAGTGTGCAAAAGTGTATTTGCTTTGGAAGAATTAATCACCTCCAACATTGGGTGTCCTACCTGTGGATGTTGCTGCATTATGTAAATCTATATTAACAGTTTTTTACATTTTACAATGGGGTGCCCCGAGACTGTCCATAATTTTAAAGGGTGCCTTGACTACAAAAAAATTTGAGAAACACTGGTCTATAACATCACATGTCTTCTAGATATATGCATTTACTCCTGACGAATGGGCAGATATGACCCATGAAACGCGTTGAGTTCCAAAGATGCTTCTACTCATTATGCAACATATGGCTGAGAATTTACTATTATATCTATTATGTACGGTATGGCTTTTGCAATGTATGTAATTTTTGTGTACAATTGATTACAGTGATGTCCATTGTGATATTTTCAATAAATATGCAGCTCATAATGACCCAGGTGTTCACCTCATATAAAGTCCCACAGGGCAATGTGTTCTTTTTGGTATAATTTGAAAACTATTGCATTTGTGCATGTGCCAAACTTCAAAGATGGAGGTGCCAGTAAGCGATGGCACGGCCAGCAGTTAGGGGACTGAGGTTCCTCTTTAAGCTTGCTGAAGAGTCATCTGCATCAAACAGTTTGGAAAGTGTCAGGCGCCTGGCCTCCCTCTGCACTCTGGGGATCCATCCAATGGCCACTACTACTATAGAGGTTCCAGTAATGACATAGGGGGCAGTGGAAGTAGTGACAGCACACAGAACCCATGTGTCCGGTATTGAAGACTCTGCAAACTTGGCAGAGGGGATGATGGGAACAAAGGCGCATATGCATCAAGTCAGGCATCCTTTTACGTAAGCTGCTTGGTGGTCACTCTGGGGTCACTGGGGCGCCACAAGTACATTTCCATTAGCTGCGTTCAGTGAGCGTTCTTCTCTAAATGACAATCTGACAGCAGCGCAGGGCCGACAGGCACTTGCCACATGCTAAATTTGGCAGGGGGATGCACACACATTCGGCGGCGGGACTAATGCTTGGCTGGGGCTGGGTCGCTGGGCAGGTGGGGCCACCCGGGCAAGTGGGGCACCCAGGCAACTGCCCAGCATGCCCATTCGGTAAGATGGCCCTGGTTTGGTCATGTCGAAAAACAGAAGTGTGCCTAGACAGATCATAATTTTCTGTACCTTCCTAATCATGCCATATTCACACTCTCATGCATTCACAGATGTGTTGCAGTGCCCTGCCAGATCCTGAAGGATGGCACATCTGTGCATGATTTGGACGAAACGCGTCAGCAGGAGACACGTCCATTTTCTGCTGGCAGCCATTTGTGTCACAGTGCGGACTTAATTTGAAAAATATTGTGCATGTGCCAGACTTCAAAGATGGAGGTGAGAGTAAGTGATGGCAGGGCCAGCAGTTAGGGGACTGAGGTTCCTCTTTAAGCTTGCTGAAGAGTCATCTGCATTCACATTTTGGGGAGTGCCAGGTGCCTGGCCTCCCTCTGCGCTCTGGGGTTCCATCCACTGGCCCCTACTTCTATACAGGTTCCAGAAGTGACAAAGGGGCGGTGGAAGGAGTGACAGCACACAGAACCCATGTGTCTGGTGTTGAAGACTCTGCAAAAAACTTGGCAGAGGGGATGATGGGAACAAAGGCGCATATGGATCAAGTCAGACATCCTTTTACGTAAGCTGCTTGGTGGTCACTCTGGGGTCACTGGGGCGACACAAGTACATTTCCATTAGCTGCGTTCAGTGAGCGCTCTAAATGACAATCTGACAGGCAAACTATTGATGTGTTGAACGTGTGGAATCATCCGTGGTATTTAGGTGATTTTTAAACAGGAAAATATGAAAATGTTTTAATAAAACTCATTCTCCGGGTCAAAATCAATACTATAAAATTAATCTATTACAAGAAAAAAAAAATCATTCACTTTATTACTGCCAGTTGGACTGAAAGTGGAATTGCGAGAAAGAAAATCAATCAGGTTTTTTTCTTATTAGTACATTTTGGAAAATACATTTTTTTTTCAAGGAACAGAAGTAATGAGTTCATTACCCCGTGATCTCTGGTTCAACAGTACCACAGTCATGTACAGCCAATGCTGCAGTATTTTTATTGTGGTTAATTAAGGATTAGGAAGCAGCTTAAGAGTGTAAACTGGACAGGTTCTAAGAGGTAAGAAAAAAATAATTAAATAATTAAATTAAAAAAAGGCTGCCATTGCAAACTGCCTATTAAAAATGTGGCCTAGATTGCAGCACCATCTGCAGGGAGGACTTACAAGAACCAAGACCAGGGCATCCCTGGAGACAGTGGTTTTGTGCTGCCCTAGGCCTGACTAAACTTGGGCACCCCTAATTTAAATATGACCCACCCCTTCCTGTAAAGGCCACACCCTTTCCTGTTTATGACCCAACCTGTCATCTGTAAACCACAGACCACAACCACAGTCTATCAGTGCCCATCAGTGCAGCCTCATCAGTTCCGATAAGTTCAGCTTCATCAGTGTCCATCAGTGCAGCCTTATCAGTGCTCATCAGTGCAGCCTCATTACTGCCCATCAGTGCAGCCTCATCATTGCAGCATATCAGTGTGGCCTCATCACTGGCCATCAGTACAGCCCCATCAGTGGCCACCAGTGCAGCCTCTCAGTGCAGTTTATCAGTGCATCATATCAGTGCCCATCAGTGCTGCCTTATCAGTGCAGCCCTATCAGTGTAGCTTATCAGTTCTGCCTCATCAGTGGCCATCAGTGCAGTCTATTAGTGCCCATCAGTGCAACATATCAGTGCCTATCAGGGCAGCATATCAGTGCAGCCCCATCAGGTTTTTTTGCTGCCCCCCTGCAAAGTGCTGCCCTAGGCCTGGGCCTTGTTGGCCTAGGCCAAGATACAGCACTGCCTAAAGAGGTTGCCCTGGTCTCGGTTCAGACTGGGGCATACTCCCCAGGGGGCATTCACAAGACTCCAGGCTGGGACACCCTTTCCAGGGGTTTAGTCACAAGACCCCAGACTAAGGAACCTTATGCAGGGGGGCATTCATAACACTTCAGACTGGGACACCCTGTCCAGGGGAAATTTACAAGTGGTTAGACTGGGGCACTCCCTCCAGGGGTCACTCACTCTCAGAATGAAGCACACTATCCATGGGGGAGACATATAGTTCCCAGGCAAGGGCACCTTCTTCGGGGGGGGGGGGGATGTGGGGGGTCACCCACAAGTCCACAGACCAGAGCACCTTCTGCAGGGTGTCACTCTGATAGATCACTTACCAGGTTACCCTTTCCAGCAGGGCACTCACAAGATCTCAGCCTGTACCATGCTCTTCATGGGAGCACTCACAGTCCCCAGTCAACAGGGGCACCTTCTCCAGGAGGGCACTCACAAGGCCTCAGACCAAAGCACCTTCTTTAGAGAGGAACTCACAAGTCTCAAGACTGAAGCACTTATTCCAGGGGGTACTCATAAGACCCCAGGCCAGTGCATCCTTTCTAGGTGGGCACTCACAAGACTCCAGAATGGAGTACCCTTTTTCAGAGGAGCACTCACAAGTCATACTATATTAAGGCTTACCTATAGGTGCTATAAATATCTCCTAAACTTGCACCGTTTAGGAGACATTTACATTGCATGCAGCATCGGCACGTCATCGGCGCATGCGCTCTGAAGGAACGGCCACCCGTGCCGTTCCTTCAGAACCCAGTGCCTCAGATGGCCGGAGGATGCGATCCAGGAAGCAGGACGGCCGAACACGTCGGCCGTCCTGTTGGCACTGCGGGGGCTTTGCTTTTAGGTAAGTACTTCATAATGAGCTAGTATGCGACGCATACTAGCTTGTTATGCCTTTGTCTTTACAGGTTTTTTTTTTTTTTTTTACATTTTTTTTCAGCGAGTTTACTTCCTCTTTAAACGAGCAAAATATGAAAATGTTTTAAAAAAACTCAAAATCAATGCAAAACAAGTAATTACAAGAAAAAAAAAAAAAATCATTCACTTTATTACTGCCAGATGAACTAAAAGTAGAATTGCAAGAAAGAAAATCAATCAGGTTTTTGTTATTAACATTACATTAGTAAATGCAATTTCACTTTTGTTTTGATTTATTGAGGGCATTTGTAGTAATTTATGCTTTTCAGGATAGTACGTAACTTTTCTAAAACATTCAAACTCCCTTAGTGCACTAATGTCACTAATTACTACATACGGGAGATTTTCTGGGTTTTCCATTAACTGGGGCAAGTCTGTGACGATGCCTCTGGATCCCATTAGAGAGCCCCTCCCAGTCAGTACTGAGATAGGGTCGTCCAATGCCCAGGGCAAGGATCCAGAATTGCGCCACCTTCCACTGTTAATATATACCGTAGAATAGGTGTACCGCCCTGTGTCCATTTTTTGCCTCTTCGCTATATTGCGCTCAGGGCAGCTTCCCCTCCTGCCCACCCCTTTTCCCATCTTTGCTCCCAGTAGCAGCTTAAAAGCTGGTAACATCTTTTAAATATTTGGGGATGGAGGTGTCCCTTAATGTGGCAGATTATCTTAATCTGAATAATTAATTAAATCTCAAGACACTGAAGGTGTATATTGCCACCATCCTATACATTGTACAAAAAAATATAGAAAGAAAACATCTCCCCCAGGACCTCAAATGTGTCCACGTTACATACAGAGATAACAAAATCATAAATACAATGATACATTTAATAAATCACCCATAGGAGCAGAAAGCACCCTGGGACAGTTACAGATTACTGAGATCAAACCGGTCTTTATGAAGAGGGAATGTCCAACGCGTTTCAAACACTTAATAAACTTTAAGTTCTGTTCTTCTTCAGGGACAGAATCCCGTCTTCAGTAACATAATGGATGCATGAATTTCATACCATCTATTCCCCCAAAGGCTCATCCCCTAATGAGTAACTTACGTTCATATTTCTGGCACCCAAATGCATTACCTTACATTTTTCAACATTAAACCTCATTTGCCATGTAGTTGCCCACCCCATTATTTTGTTCAGGTCTTCTTGCAAGGTTTCCTCATCCTGCATAGAAGTTATTGCCCTGTTTAATTTAGTATCGTCCGCAAATATGGAGATTGAGCTAGATATCCCATCCTCTAGGTCATTTTTTAATTAATTAAATAGGATTGGTCCCAGGACAGATCCTTGGGGGACCCCACTTTCCACACCAGACCATTCCGAGTACTCCCCATTTCTCACCACCCTTTGGCCCCACCCCTGAAGCCAGCTTTTATACCAGGTACTCACCCTATGGCCCATACCTACGTACCTTAGTTTGTACAGTAAACATTTGTGGGGAACTGTATCAAATGCCCTTGCAAAATCCAGATACACCACATCCACAGGCCTTACTTTATCTAGATGGCAGCTCACTTCTTAATAGAAGGTTAATAGATTGGTCTTGCTTTTTCATGAATCCATGCTGATTACTACTAATGATACAGTTTCCATTACTAAAGTTTTGTATATAGTCCCTTATCATCCCCTCCAATATCTTACAGACTATTGATGTTTGGCTAACCGGCCTGTAGTTCCCAGGGATATATCTTGGACCTTTTTAAATGTTGGTACCACGTTGGCTTTTTTCCAATCAGCTGGTCAGTAGACTAGCCATAAAAATGAAGAACAATGGTCTGGCTATCACCTGGCTCTCACCAGTTCTTTAAGGACCCTTGGGTGTAAGCCATCTGTTCACAGTGACTTATTTAGGTTAAGTTGTTTAAGTTTAGTTCTAAGTCTGTCTTCTGTTAGCCATGAGGGTGCTTCCTGTGATGTGTTATTAACTTTAACATTACAGTCTGGCGTTATGTATTATAGGCCTACAATTCTTAGTAATTACTGACTTAAACCTGACCAAAACAAGACTCTAGTAGACATCCCAGATGTGATAAATTTGAAACACAAACGCATGAATTATAATCTAATCAATAATATAATTTTATTATATAATACATAATATAATATATATATATAAAAAGAAGGTGATAAAATGTAATCTGAAATTATATATAATAAATTTATATTATATATATATATATATATATATATATATATATATATATATATATATATATGTATATAATATATATTTATATATATATATATATAATTTCAGATTACATTGTATCACCTCCTTTTTATGTGTTTGTGTTGGTGCAACTTTTGAATTTCCCTCCCAGTTCCGCTCCCAGGGAACGGAACCAGGAAGTCATCAGACCGATGGACGAGTGGCGGGGATCTCGGCGGCGATCACAGCAATGGGAGATCATCGCTGGATCGCCGGGAGAAGGTAAGGAACCCCGCTGCATTCTCTGCACATCTACCCCGAGCGTGACTCGGGGATACCGATAGTAGCATGGAAAAACCACCCCGAGTCACGCTCGGGGATACCGCTAAGGGAGTTAATGTCAGAGAGGCTTTCCC
The DNA here is from genome assembly GCF_965119305.1 of Pelophylax lessonae. Classification (NCBI taxonomy): domain Eukaryota; kingdom Metazoa; phylum Chordata; class Amphibia; order Anura; family Ranidae; genus Pelophylax; species Pelophylax lessonae. Next base: position 15,809,744 of record NC_138777.1, on the reverse strand, counting down.
TATTGTTTGTGTATTGAGATAATGCGTATTCCATGAATTCAATGTAGGGGCTGGACAGACTGTCATTGGCTATCTATTGAGCTGGGGTGTGGATTGTGTTAAGTCTGCCTGTCCCATTGTTAAATGTTAATGACCTCACATTGTTCTGTCCAGAGGGCCAGATAATTAGTTCAAGTTAATTCTGTTTCTGTATACAATTTCATTTGCATAGGATAATGTAGGCAACCCCTGACCTGTGTGTGGTAATTTGATCAGGAGGGGGATGTGTTCATGTGTGTATAAATTGAGTGTGAAACTGTTCAATAAAGGAGAAGGTTCTACAACTTGTACGAGCTAGCTTGTGGCTAGCTTTTTATGAGGGCGGCTGGGAAAATCTGGGATATATATTCATGACTGCAAGGAAGCCGTATACTGACGGAAGACCACAAGTACAGTGTGGGTCGGCGGTTCCGTTACAAGCTCCATATTGAAGGCTTACTTTTACAGCAAAAGCTGCAGGGGCACATTTAAAAAATGAGTTGAGGTGCCATTTAACATCATTCATGCCAGAAGACTATGGACATCTTATGGCAAATAAGTACTGTAGGGCACAGCTCCGGATTGCAGGGGAGCATTTTAAAAAAAATGATTGGGCTATAATTTAGGGGGAGTGTTTTTTTTTATTGTCTGGAGAACTATTTCAGCAAATTAAACGTTAGGCCAGAGTTGGGCTTTGAAGTTTCACCGGCGACCCATAATGACCTTCTCTGCAGTATATTAGAAAATATGATATTGTGTTATTTATAGACATGATCTCTGGGAACAAAACCTGATTTCCTGTTTAACATTAGCTCCGAAAATTAAGCCCGAGGTGAGAGACAACATTACTGCGCCGTAATTTATAATGTTGTTGCAAGCTCAGATATATGGAGTGAGCGTAAGTGATAATGAAAAACCTTATTGCCGCTACTCACTGAGCTGTATTTCAAGACGAGCCCGGTCACAGAATAAATCACGGAGACCTTTACTCATCTTGCCGATCCAGATATTGTTTTTTTCATGAGCGGAAAGAAGAAGGAGAAAAAAATAAAAAATAAACTGTGCTCACCCAATCTGGGCCCAAGACTTATTGCCGAAGAATATAAAATAAATAAAACATTCCCTTGCCTTGGACGCTGTTGACTCTACTTGATTGCCTGGCTTGGAAATTTCCAATTCTAAACATGCTTTAAGTCAAAACTGAAATGAAAGCAGACTTTTTTTTTTTTTTCGTGTTATGCTAAAAAAGAAGCTCCCAAAATGAGGACACAGACCAGTTTTTAGCGTCCCATCTATCATGTTTGAGAGAGCTTTGTAAATAAAGTTTTGGAGGCTTAGATATTAGAAAAATTAAAAAGGGAACTCCCATTTTTAGAGGACCTTTTACCAGGAACTCACATTTCAAAGGCCACTTTGCTTACCCCAACCCACCTCACTATTTCACGGGTAATTTGGATTTTTTTTTAGAATGGAGCTTGCAAGCTCACATGTTGTACAATTGTGCCTAAAGCGAGGTTCCACCCAAAAGTGGAAGCTCTGATTTTCTGCCTCCCCTCCCCCCCTCATTTGGCACCTTTCAGAGGGGGAAGAGGGAGAGCGGGTACCTGTTTTTCACAGGAAAATGAAGGAATGATGCTCTGTTGGACCTGATAATCTCAAACCATGCAGAGGTTATTACCAATATTCATATAAAAGAACATCTGGGTAGCAGTGACCATAAAATGATTTCATTTAATGTAAAGCCTCGTACACACGCACCGATTGTTGGCCGTGAATTTTCAGCCAACGTCCGATCGGCCGATTGTCGGCTTGTTAGTATGATGCTTCCGACAACCGACTCCGACTTTTCGGCCGAACAAAATCTGGTGTGCATGCTATAAAATTTTTGTTGGCCGTCAAGAACGGCCGATTGTTCGTCAGTCAGTACAGATTTCAGCAGACAAAATTCAGATGAGCAAGACTGGGCATGCTCAGAGAAGTAAAAACACAAGGAAAGTTAACCAGCACATGACATCACTTCTGAAGTTGGTTTTTGTTGGCCGAGAAAATTTGTGTGCAGTCTAGAGCACATTTCAACCAACACAACAACACTGGACAAAAGACGGCCGATCGGTGGGCCAACAATCGGTGCGTGTGTACGAGGCTTTAGCTGTAAGCAACATACGCATACGGGAAATATAAAAACACTTAACTTTAAGAGAGAAATTTTCCAAGGATGAGGGCTGCTCTCCAAGACTTAGACTGGAAAGGAATATTGGCATGGATGAACACAGAACAGAAATGGGAATTCTTAAAAAAAAAAAAAACTGTATGCAATCTTACAGCAAAGTATATTCCCATGGGCAATAAGTTTAAAATGCTAAAAATAAAACCTGTGTGGCTCACGGCCAAATTGAAAAAAAAAAGCTATACATAAGAAAAGAGCTTTTAAAAAATATAAAAATGAAGGAACACTATCATTGTTTGATTATTATAAAGAATATAATAGAATATATAAAAAGGAAATCAAGGACGCAAAACTTCAAAATGATCGACAAATTGCAAAAGATAGGACAAACCAAAAAAATTCTCAAAATACATTAATATTAAAAAGGTTAGGTCTGAGCATGTAGGCTCTTTACAAAATAATCAGGAGTGGGTGACTGGGGACAAAGAGAAGGCAAATTTATTAAATATTTTCTTCAGCTCTGTGTATACAAAGGAGCATGGGGGAGCTCATGACCATAATGAGGATGGTATTGACACAGCCCCAAATGATCCACAATGTTCAAAAGTGTTATGGTCCAGAAATATTTAGACAGAATAAGGGTGGATAGAGCACCTGGACCAGATGCCATCCACCCATGGAACCTAAAAGAATTGTCAATTGTCAATTCAAAGTCATTGTTTCTATATTTTAGGGACTCCTTGATGACTGGAATAATACCACTGGATTGGAGTAGGGTCAATGTGGTGCCTATATCTAAACAGGGATCAAAGTCTTTACCAAGTAACTATAGACCTGTTAGTTTAACTTCTATAGTCAGGAAGATACTGGAGAGTTTAATAAAACACCACATAGATGAGTTCTTGCTGGAAAAAAATATTTTGAGCAACAGACAGCATGGATTCATGAGAGACAGAAGTTGTCAAACAAACCTGATTTCTTTTTATGAGGAGGTAAGTGAAACCTTGGACGGAGGGGTGGCCGTGGACGTGGTATACTTGGACGGAGAGGTGGCTGTGGAGGTGGTATACTTGGACAGAGGGGTGGCTGTGGACCTGGTATACTTGGACAGAGGGGTGGCTGTGGACGTGGTATACTTGGACAGAGGGGTGGCTGTGGACGTGGTATACTTGGACAGAGGGGTGGCTGTGGACATGGTGTATTTGGACAGAGGGGTGGCTGTGGACGTTGTATACTTGGACAGAGGGATGGCTGTGGATGTGGTATACTTGGACAAAGGGGTGGCTGTAGACGTGGTATACTTGGACAGAGGAATGGCTGTGGACGTGGTATACTTGGACAGAGGGGTGGCTGTGGATGTGGTGTACTTGGACAGAGGGGTGGCTGTGGATGTGGTATACTTGGACAGAGGGGTGGCTGTGGATGTGGTGTACTTGGACAGAGGGGTGGCTGTGGATGTGGTATACTTGGACAGAGGGGTGGCTGTGGACGTGGTATACTTGGACAGAGGGGTGGCTGTGGACGTGGTATACTTGGACAGAGGAGTGGCTGTGGATGTGGAATACTTGGACAGAGGGGTGGCTGTGGACGTGGTATACTTGGACAGAGGGGTGGCTGTGGACATGGTATACTTGGACAGAGGGGTCGCTGTGGACGTGGTATACTTGGACAGAGGGGTGGCTGTGGACGTGGTATACTTGGACAGAGGGGTGGCTGTGGACGTGGTATACTTGGACAGAGGGGTGGCTGTGGACGTGGTATACTTGGACAGAGGGGTGGCTGTGGACGTGGTATACTTGGACAGAGGGGTGGCTGTGGATGTGGTATACTTGGACAGAGGGGTGGCTGTGGACGTGGTATACTTGGACAGAGGGGTGGCTGTGGATGTGGTATACTTGGATTTTGCCTAAGCGTTTGACACAGTTCCCCACACACGGCTAATGTGTAAGGTAAAGTCTACTGGCTTGGAAAGATGAGTTTTTAAATGGATAGAAAATTGGCTAAAAGATAGAATTCAGAGAGTAGTGGTTAATGATTCTTACTCTGAATGGTCTAAGGTTATCAGTGGTGTACCCCAAGGTTCAGTGTTGGGACCCTTACTTTTTAATATCTTTATAAATGATATACGGGCTGCCGATACCGATATTTTGGCCAATGCATATCGGTATAGGCCGATATTGACCGATATTTTTGTACATTTAAAATTGTTTTTTTTTTTTTTGACAGGTACTTTTGTGGAGGGATCTGGGGGTCTAAAAGACCCCAAACCCCTCCTCTGCACTTAAAAGCATTCAAAATGCCAAGTTTGGCTGTTTTGAATGCTGTCATTTTTTTAATCTAGTGCCAGACAGTACAAGGAAGTGATGTCACTCATGACATCACTTCCGGGTTTTTGCATGGAGACCCCGATCAGAGCTGAATTCGGCTTTGATCAGGCCTTTGGTGGCCGTGCAGGCTGGTTGCCCGGGTCTCCCCATAGGACGACAAACCCGGGCGAGCCGCGAAAGACGCGGGGACGTCCCCTCCTGCTCCTTGTAATGACAGCCGAGCGGCTTCTCAGCCGCATCGGTTGTCATTACAAGACAGCCGACCATCGGCTATGGACGCCGGTACCGGGGTGATACCTCTAGCTGTAGGCATCACTCCGGTACATGCACTTTCCGAAATAACGGCAATATCGGTAACCTCAGGGGCCGAGTCCGATATATCGGGAAAAGTGCATATCGGCCCTCGATATATCAGCTTTGCGGATAATCAGTCGATCCCTAATTAAAAGTACCATTTCAGCTTTTGCAGATGACACCAAGCCTTGCAGTGGAATAAGTTCCTTACAGGATGTCTCCAACTTACAAGCTGACCTCAATGCACCCTTGTGGCAAATGAGGTTTAATGTTGATAAATGTAAAATTATGCACTGGGGGGCTAAGAATATGCATGCATCATACATACTAGGGGGAGTACAACTGGGGGAAGAGGGTGGGGGGTCCATATAGTGAACTTGGTGTTGAGTTATTCACTTTAAGGTCATCACAGAGGACAAGGGGGCACTCTTTACGTCTGGAAGAAACGAGATTTCGTCTCCAAATACGGAAAGGTTTCTTCACAATAAGAGCTGTGAAAGTGTGGAATAGACTCCCTCCAGAGGTGGTTCTGGCCAGCTAAGCCCTTAGTTTATTGTGTAGCACACACTATTTAGAAAATAGCAAAACAAAGTATTGCCTTCACTGAAGAGATGCATGCTAGTTCCCTAGCTGTCCCAATCTTCAACACTTTTGGGGCCACTGAGTTGAAATAAGCAAGCTAATTAGAAAGTCAAAATGAAAGTCATAGCTCTTCATCTGCATACTTCTTCCATATCAGTGACCCATAAAGTAACCAGGCCACCAGCATTTTCACAACAGCAGGTCAACCATGACTGCCTCCACACTCGCTCAGTGCAGATTTTTTCTTTAAGCCTTTATTTAGAGTTCATTTTAGGGAGTCCAGCCAACGGTAACAGCACACAACATATTTAAATTCACATTTAACGGGAAAATGATTTAACAAAATATAAAATCCCCAAAGTAGGTTTGTGCTGCGGCTGTAAAAAAAAAAAAAAATGTGGCCTTCTCTTATCGAGCTCCATATTTAGGTAACAAACCTTGAGAAGCTGTCAAGAATATATTTAAATCGGATAATGAATAGTCGTATTTCCTTCCACTGGTTAAATGAATATCTGAATTCCATTTTTTGAAAGCGTAATCACTGAATAATTTATAGATTTCACTTTCCTCCGTCCCCCTTGTGGGCAAATTTGTTGCTTTGAAACTGAGTAGCAATGAACATTAAAAAAAAAAAAACTGTTCAGTCAATATAACTTAATTGACAAGTTGGCTGGCGATGTCCCCACTGGCACGGGGAAAAAAACGGATAGGTGAATATGAGTTGTGTTGACATCATTCACCCAGGGGAAATGCTGGAGGGAACCGGCGAGTGAATCACAGATGTGTCACCGAGCTTTGAAAGAAAATATGTAATTTGATTGTAGACTATGAAATTGCTACTCGTAGACTCCAAAGTCTATATTGTGTAGCCCCCTCCTAGTTTAGGGTAGGCTGCTAGGCTTATGTAGTTAGCTCATCTGTAATCAGAGGAGCATGGGGTTGATTGCTTTGGGCTGTTCAGCGTCTCACAAGCTGCTGTTCTGCTACTTCCCCCTGTATTCTAGGGACTTCTGGAGGTATAGTGGGAGGGAGAGCAGAATAGGCATCCTGAATATTTATGGATCTCTGGCCAATCCCTGGGGAGGTGTGCCCAGTAGGTGGCTGAAGAGCCCATAAATATTTGGTGGCCTGGCAGCCAGTAGGTGACTGGAGAGCCCATAAATATTCGGTGGCCTGGCAGTGTCTCACAGGCTGCTGTTCTGCTACTTCCCCCTGTATTCTAGGGACTTCTGGAGGTATAGTGGGAGGGAGAGCAGAATAGGCATCCTGAATATTTATGGATCTCTGGCCAATCCCTGGGGAGGCGTGCCCAGTAGGTGGCGGAAGAGCCCATAAATATTCTGTGACCTGGCAGCCAGGAGGGTGGCTGGAGAGCCCATAAATATTCGGTGGCCTGGCAGTGTCTCACAGGCTGCTGTTCTGCTACTTCCCCCTGTATTCTAGGGACTTCTAGAGGTATAGTGGGAGGGAGAGCAGAATAGGCAGCCTGAATATTTATGGATCTCTGGCAAATCCCTGGGGAGGCGTGCCCAGTAGGTGGCTGGAGAGCCCATAAATAGTCTGTGGCCTGGCAGCCAGTGTGCAGAGTTCCAGGGTCCAATCTTCTAGAGCAGGTATCCTCAAACTACAGCCCTGCAACTGTTGCGGAACTACACATCCAATTAGGCATTGTAAAACTCACAGACATGACAAGGCATGATGGGAATTGTAGTTCCTGAACAACTGGAGGGCCATAGTTTGAAGTCCCCTGTTCTAGAGGATACCCCAATAGCACATAAATATTCTGTGGCCTAGCGGCCACTGTGCAGAGTTCCAGGGTTCCACCTTCTAGGGGATACCCCTGTGGAGGAGACAGACAAGAAGCCTCATGATTCCTTATTTTTGGAAAACACTGCTGTCCAAGCTAGGCTTATCTTGGGGCCCTAACAGAGTGGTTAAGGTCTGGATAAGAGCCAGGAGGACAAAGGTGAGGAAGCTCCACTGTTCTGGGATCAAGAAAGTACTTGATACTGCTACACAGTGGATAAATGACTGTGGGGTGATTCATTTTACAAGCCAGTGCTTGGTGTAGCCAGGAGTTGTGCAAGACAACCAGGAGCGTTCTTCACTGGTAAAGTGTTTGGTGCAGCCAGGAGTTGTGCAAGACAACCAGGAGCATTCCATACTGTTAAATTGCTTAGTGTAGCCAGGAACCATGGAAGACAGCCAGGATTAATACTAAATAACCAGAAGAAAGTGCAGTGCAGCCTAAAATTGTGCAATACAGCCTGCAATTTGTAAGAAACAGACAGAAATCTAGAAGTCCTACAGTTGTACAGTTTGGGGTATCCCATGCTCACATCATCCAAGTTCATCTTCAATAAAAAAAAAAAAAACCCAAAACAAAACCCCTAGACTGATCCTTGAGCCAGTTGAAGAATGCAGAAAATTCTGTGTGCCTGGCTGTGCAATTGTTTGTGTAGTGCCCCCCTGACCTCCAAAGGCAGTGTAGTGACCCAGTCACCCCAAGAACAGGGAGGGCTGCTAGCATTTACCCAGGGCAGAGTCCATGGCTAAACTGGGGAGTTTTGAGCAAAAATTTGGCACCAATCACTTTTAATTCTTTCAAAGCTTTAACTTGGAAGAAGGTAGTAGGAAGGTAGCAGGAGGGAGGGTTGGGGATCTCTGATACCAGTAGCAGATCATTTATAGACTCCTTGGATCCAGAAAAAGTACATGGTACCAGAACCTTTCAGCAGACCCGGCAATACTACAAACACGTTTTTAAATTGTAGAACAAGATCAGGCTTCACAGTGTCAGAACCTTTAAGCCGATCCAGCAACACTGTAAGCATGTGTAGCACCCTCGTAGATAGGTGCTAGGAAGGAGAATAGTTTGCTCTGCCTGCTTAACAGGGGAGTAACAGGCAAATCATAGTCTGCTCCATCTGCTTATCAGGGGAGCCTGATCAGTAGTTATGCCTGTTGCATGTGTCCATGTGTGAGGGAGTGTCCCCACTGTATCCAATAGGGGAGCATGTTGGACAGTGGAGGAAACCCAGCCAGTGACACACAGGCTTTGTAACTATCACAGTGAGGTGGCACAAACAGTGGTGCATCCTGGGATATGTGATAAATGCCAAGGGCACATGTGACAGGGCGTCTTTGGGTGGGAAGCCAGGTCCCAGGAGGAGGGTGACGGCTGTCTCTCCTCCTGTTTGCTGTGGAAGGTGGTCACAGGCGGTAGGCCTAGTGAGCCAGGAGTGTGGAGCTGAGCCAGGAGGTCCAGAAAAGCTGACAAGTGGGGTTGGAGGCAGAGCTACCTTGGGAAAAATAAGTGTCCGCGAGTTCCCGGAAGCTTGCCAGGGGTCTGCCCATGCCACACACACTACAGCTAGTTGTCCTCAAACCTGTACAAAGTTCATAGTTGGAGAATCCCACTCATCCCTTCTATCCAAGTTCTAAATAAAACATAAAACAAACATCCCCTGGATTGATTATTGACTGAGCCAAGAACTTTCAATGCCATTTGTCTACTGTTAGTTGCTAATTGTAACCCAGCGGACCTAAGAAAGTGTAATTCTCAGCAGCTCTCTAGGGGGCAGTGCTACACATGTTTTAGATGTAGGTGCATCCTCCAAACGAGTCACCAGGCCCTACTGGGAGACCAATCTTTATCCTGGCTCTCTTCAGCAAAGGTCCTCCCCTGGATCTTCTCTATTTGGCTTGGCTTCTTCTACACCGGGCAGGACAGCCTAAGGACCACCTCAGGATTAGTAGGCCACAGACAGGCTTCTGGGTCTACTTGCAGAGCTCACTTTAGCAGTACATCCCCAGGCCAGGAGGGCCTGAGGCAAGAGAGCAGGCACATGATCCCGTCCAAATATATATCCTCTCCCAGAATGCACCAGTGGCCAAGAACCTCCTACTGGGCTGGCTGGAAGAAAAATAAATATTCAAAACTCAACCTAGTTGTACTATCTCATACTGGCCTGTGGTACCAGTTACATCTACTGGCAACAGTGAGAAATGCACAACCTAATTGAGATTAGGAAAAGACCAGAAATAAACTGTACAATCAGTCCGAGCTGCCGACAGCCCAGCCAAAAACTAAATTTGCATAGTAGCACCAATTTTGGAGTAGGGTGCTACATTTGCGTGTAGACATGTAGATACACATACATGCCTACTTTATGTATATACACTAGGTATATTGCCAAAGGTCTGTGAACACTTGACCATCAAACCTCTATGATCTTGATGAAACAATTCCAGATCTATGGGCATTAATATGGCGTATCCCTAAACACACACACTTTTCGGCTATAATATTTGGGAAGGCTTGCCAGGGAATACTGGAGTGTGTCTGTGGAAATGTGTGCACATTTAACCAAAAGAACATTTGTGAGGTAGGTACTAAGGTTGCAAAGGAAGACCTAACATTTGGCATTCCAATTAATCTCAAAGGTGTTCAAGGGTTGAGGTCAGAGATCAGTACAGGTCACTCGAGTTGCACCATAAAACTCATCAATCCATGTCTTTATAGAGATCCTCCATATCACACTCATCAAACCATGTCTTTATAGAGATCCTCCATACCACACTCATCAAACCATGTCTTTATAGCAGTCTTTATCGAACTTTTCAACACACAGGAAGCCTTAAAATACATTTCTTGTCTTGGGAAACCCCTGCTAATAAATTTCTGGTCTTGGGAAACCCCTGCTAATAAATTTCTGGTCTTGGGAAACCCCTGCTAATAAATTTCTGTTCTTGGGGAACCCCTGCTAAAAATTTTAATTCTTCAACTCATGACACATTAGTGTGACAGTCAGTGGGAAGAATGCTCCTTACTCTTCTCATCATTGGGAAGAAGTACCCCCCTTAAAGATAGCTAAAAGGAACAATGGTGTCATTGGGAACTTATCTGTGAGGCAGAAATTGCCCATTTCTCAAGGAACCCCTAGCAACCTCAGAAGGAACCCTGGTTGAGAAACCCTGCCTTATAGAGATCCACCTTACCAAACTCATCAAATCATGTCTTTATGGAGATCCTCCATACCTAACTGATAAAACCATGTCTTTATTGAGCTGGCTTTACACACAGGGGCACAGTCATGGTGGAGAAGAAAGGATCTTTACCACAAGGCTAAGTGAGTACAATTGTCTAAAACAATGTTTCTTAACCTTTTTAACATGAAGGAACATTGAAATAAATTTCAGGTCTCAGGAAACACCTGCTAATAATTTTTATGTCAATAGCTTGTGATACATGATACTGCATTACTTGGTGGTCAGTGAGAAGAATGCTCCTTACACTGGTAGTCAATGGGAAGAATGTCCCTTACATTGATGATCATCAGTGGGAAGAATGCCCTTTTCATTGGCAGTCAATAGGAATAATGCTCCTTACATTTGTGGTCATTGGAAAGAATGATCATATATATTGGTGATCAGTGGAAAGAATTCTTCTTACATTGGTGATCATTGGGAAGAATGCTCCTTACATTGGTGATCATTGGGAAGAATGCTCCTTACATTGGTGGTGAGTGGGAAGAATGATCCTTATATTGGTGATCAGTGGAAAGAATGTTTCTTACATTGGTGGTCAGTGGGAAGAATGCTCCTTACATTGGTGGTCAGTGGGAGGAAGGCTCCTTAGATTGGGGATATATGGGAAGAATGCTCCTTTCTTCGGTGATCAGTAGAAAGAATGTTCCTTACATCGGTGGTCAGTGGGAAGAATGCTCCTTACAGGGGCGTAACTACAGGGGTTGCAAATGGGCCCCATGCCCCAGGGGTCCTGTGTGGCTCCCCTGTACACCTGGAGAGGAGGGGCGGCGAGGGCAGCATGTAGAGAAATCACTGTCCTCCTTTTTCCTCCTGTAGCTGCAGGAGGAAAATGGAGGAGATTGGTTCCTCTGTATGCTGCCCCTGCTACTCCTCCTATCCAGTTCACTTGTGTTCTGCTGTCTCTAGGCCCCTGTGTGCTTCCCTGCCCCCCTACTGTGCTGCCCCCCCCCCACTGTGCTCCCTCCCCTCTCCTGCCGGCTGCTGCAGGTGATGTGTCACAATAGAAAACCAGGAAGGGATCAGTAAATATGTAATTTACGAGCTCCTTCCTTTTCTGAATGGACAGAGTCATAGTCAGTGACATTGTAAATAAATAAAATAAAATGATAAAAAATAATACAATTAAAATGCCAAAAAATAAAAACTACTGACACCAGTGGGTGAACTTCCAGGATCTCAAAGGTCACACTTGCAACCGGGCCCCTGGCATTCCACCACCGTGGGGAGACCCCAAGATGGCAGGAAAGGGGCCCACTGCAGAACTTGTGAAAGGGTCCCACTGCTGGACCATAATAAAGGGCCTCACAACGAGAGTAAAGGGCCCCAGGATCAGTGGGAAGAGCCCCAGGCTTGAAGGGAAGGGCCCTGGCCAGGGGTCCGGGGGGCCTTCATGGTTTCTTGCACCGGGGCCCTGAAGGTTCTAGTTACGCCTCTTGCTCCTTACATTGGTGATCAGTGGGAAGAATGCTCCTTACATTGGTGATCAATGGGAAGAATGTTCCTTACATTGGTGATCATTGGGAAGAATAAAGCTTACATTGGTGGTCAGTGGGAAGAATGTCCCTTACATTGGTGATCAATGGGAAGAATGTCCCTTACATTGGTGATCAATGGGAAGAATGTTCCTTACATTGGTGATCATTGGGAAGAATGTCCCTTACATTGGTGATCATTGGGAAGAATAAAGCTTACATTGATTCTCAGTGAGAAGACTGCCTCTTATTTTGGTGGTCAGTGGGAAGAATGTCCCTTACATCCAATAAGGAATAAGGTTACCCATACCGGTAACAATGGCGGACCCATATGAGGCTCAATGTCTGGAAATCTTGCTACAGGTGTGACTATTACTCAGCTCTGCCAGCACAGAGAACTAAACTAGAAGAGCAGAAAGCATCCCTTTCACTGAAGCCTTTCCCCAGAACCCGGACTTTATCTTTGGAATTCTAATTTCTTGGAACAATTTCATATACAATAATTCAGTAATTCTTCTGTTTTACATTCTTTGTTCGGAATGCAGTGCAGGCTTGCTGGCCTTTTATGTGTATTGATCTATAATTTATTAGAATACTATTGCTGGTTAATTACTGGGAGATTCATATTGCTGTCGACCCCCCACTGTGCATTTTATGATATAATTATGATACAAAATACTGAATCTCATTTTGCAAAACAGATTCTTCCTTCTGACTGACGAGTTATAAATTATAAAACATGGCAAAGCCGAGAGGGAAAGAGAAAATTTTATAGAAACTGAAGACATTTTCCTAGACCAGACAAAATCAGGAAATTAAAGTTTAAGATTAACTCCACTTTTGCAGAGAAAAAACCCCCCAAAACATTCCCCTCTGGGTGATCTATGTACATTGCAGGGATTTAGGCCCCTTTCACAATTGTGCGACTTGTCCTGCGATTTGGGACTGCAAAGTCGCATGACAAGTCGTACTCCATGATTTCCAATGAGTACCGTTCATATTTGTGCAACTTCAAGTCACAACAACTTCAAAGTAGTTACTACTTTGGGCTGATTTTAATGTGTTTTGAGACATAGGCATTACTTTAAGTCCAGTCAAAATCGCATCAAAATCGCGGTAAAATTGCATGACTTTAAGGTTGCACAGGTGTAAAGGGGCCTTTGTTGCAGATTCCTCTCTGTTTCTGCTCCTGAAGTAAAAACTGCTTGTTGTTTGCAGAGTAAATCTGAATGGGAGTGACTTTTTCATTATTAATTAGCTGGTGCACTCCCAGTGTTATAATGGGGGAAGTGGCCGGGTCAGCATCCCTTTAGAAGCAATTCGCCTTTATGGAGTATCTAAAAAAACAAAACAACATTTTTGTTGCAAGGAATGCCTAAAATGTGACTTGTGTCTTAGTGCAGACTTCTAGGAAATTCAGTGAGATAATCACACAAGCAGGAAATGCCTTTTTTGGAGGCCCTACTTCAATGGTTCAACCAGGCGACCATATTGCATTGAATTTTACAGATAATTACAGCAGCTGCAGATTGAAAAGAAAAGGTCTTTCCCACATGCCCCCCCCCCACCCCCCACAAAACTGGAGTTACCTTCTAACCACTTCAGGTCCGGAAGAGTTACCCCCTTCCTGGCCAGGCCATTTTTTGCGATACGGCACTGCATTACTTTAACCACTTTACGACCGCCCACCGCCGCTCCTGTGCAAACCACCATAGGTATACGTCAGTCACGCGCAGGCAGCAAGGGGGCGAGCGCACGCCGGCGCGCTCCTGCCTCTGCTTGTCAGCGGGGAAGCCGATGCATGGGGCAGGCGGCTCCGATTGCCGCCTGACACCCATGATTGCTCCCCGCTGAGAGAGAAGAACGGTCAGCTGTTGTAAACACAGCTGACCGTTCTTCTCCCTGCAATGATCACAGAGCCCCTGTGATCCTTCTATATAGGATCACAGGTCTCTATGGTCATTCCACAAGCCACGCCCCCAACAGTTAGAAACACGCCCCTAGGTACATATTTAACCCCTTGATCACCCACAATGTTAACCCCTTCCCTGCCAGTGTCAGTATTACAGTAACAGTGCATATTTTTAGCACTGATTACTGTAGTAATGTCACTGGTCCCCCCAAAAGTGTCAAAAATGTCAGTTAGGGGTCTGATCAATGTCGCAGTCCCGCTAAAAATCGCTGATCGCCGCCATTACAAGTAAAAAAAAAAAACAATAAAAATTACATAAATCTTTCCCGTAGTTAGTAAACGCTATAACTTTTGCGCAAACCAATCAAAATACGCTTATTGCAATTTTTTTTTACCAAAAATATGTAGCAGAAAACAAATTGGCCTAAAATGTTAAAAAATTTAGATTTTTAATTTTTTGGGGGAATGTTATATAGCAGAATGTGAAAAATATTGTTTTTTTTTTTTTTTCACAATTGTCACTCTTTTTTTGTTTATAGCCCAAAAAAATAAAAATCGCACAGGTGATCAAATACCACCAAAAGAAAGCTCTATTTGTGGGAAAAAAAGGACATCAATTTTATTTGGGTACATCGTCGCACGACCGCGCAATTGTCCATTAAATTAACGCAGTGCCAAATCGCAGAATAGGGCCTGATCATTAAGGTGGCAAATCCTTCCGGTTTAAAGTGTTTAAATATAATGACGCGGGATTGGTCATGTGTTTTTGGTGCGGTCTCTGGACCATGTAACAGCTCCAATGATTCTATGGACCTTCCTGTTATCATTTATTTATCCATCGCAGCCAGACTGGTAAGCTAACATTTGAACATAGATCCAATAAAACTAATAGATTGCTAAAAAGAACAAAAGAAAAAGTATCACTTGTTTTATCTCTTTATATTCTGATTGGCTGAGACCTTGAAATGCTCTGTGGGGAAAATTGTAAATTAGCAATAAAACGCAGTGGGAGGTGAGGATCGGTGAACTGTGGATGTTTTACCGCGCCATGATAATACGCTCGGCTCGAAAAGTCTAAATAGAGACGCCATATTGCTTGGATAATGGAGCCAAAAAACAAAAAAAAAAAAAAATCCTGTGTTTGCGTTAATCCAGCATTGCTCGGGGACCCTGGGACCGGGGATGGAGATGTTATGGGTTTCCGAAGACAATTTGTTGGCTGTTTCTTTCGCTGTACTCAGCACCGAAGTGATGAATTGTCATCTTACATCAGCCGGCGGGAAGGAAGGAGAGGCTCATCCCAAAGCTGACTTCATCGTACGGCACAAGCCCGGGGGGATGGTTTGTAAAAGCTGGAGCAATGGCAGAAAAATGGGGTGTAAGGCTTAAAGGAAAAGTACAGCCAAATCTTGTTGTACTTCTCCTGCAGTTTGTTCTACACTAGGGTAACCAGATGTCCCGCACGCTTGCCCCTTAGCTGCAGGTGCACGACCGATGTAGGTCTATGTCGGTTCGCGCAGGAGAGCCGCACTGCCGCAGTTATAAGGCGGCGGGCGGTCGGCAACCGGTTAAGATGAACCATAGTCCATGCACCAAAAAGCCTAAAACTGTGATAAACCAGAGTATTTGTAAGAATATACATATATATATATGTATATATATATTTATATATATATGTATATATATATATATGTATATGTATATGTATATGTATATATATATATATATATATATATATATATATATAAAAATGTCCTCACCGCCCCTGGCCCAAGCCCAGGAACAGACCTTCCCCCCCCCCCCCCCACACACACACACAGAGCCCCAATCATTCTAGTATGTAGTTTCATTGCCAATCTGACACACACTCATTCTGTCTGGGGACTTCATCTCCCACGAGTCTCAGTTCCTCCCAGCAAGCTCTTGTTGTCCCAGGATGCACAGCAGTCCATATCCCCTTCCTCTGTGTTCTCTTGGTGGTGGGCGGGGCTTCATGCCAGCTTTCAGTCCCTCCCCAGCCCAGCACTGATCAGTGTCCTCCCTCCCCACAGCCGCTCCTCTGCTCTGCAGTGGCCTGAAGGAAAGAAAGAAAGTGCGGGGACGACAGCAGCAATAATAACTCTGATGTCATCCTTGTGTCTCTGTAGGCCCAGTGATGTCATTACTGTGTCACTGTGCTTCTCAGCTATTTGGCAGGGGTGCCTGGATCACAAGAATGCCCAAACAGCCCCCCCCCCCCACACACACACACACAGAGCCCCAGTCATGCTAGTGTGTAGTTTCATTGCCAGTCTGACACACACTCATTCTGTCTGGGGACTTCATCTCCCACAAGTCTCAGTTCCTCCCAGCAAGCTCTTGTTGTCCCAGGATGCACAGCAGTCCATATCCCCTTCCTCTGTGTTCTCTTGGTGGTGGGCGGGGCTTCATGCCAGCTTTCAGTCCCTCCCCAGCCCAGCACTGATCAGTGTCCTCCCTCCCCACAGCCGCTCCTCTGCTCTGCAGTGGCCTGAAGGAAAGAAAGAAAGTGCGGGGACGACAGCAGCAATAATAACTCTGATGTCATCCTTGTGTCTCTGTAGGCCCAGTGATGTCATTACTGTGTCACTGTGCTTCTCAGCTATTTGGCAGGGGTGCCTGGATCACAAGACTGCCCAAACAGAATTGTAAATTCTCTATTGTTTAGTCAGCAGGCAAAGGGTGTATTCTTGGCCAAGCAGCACTGCTGTTGCAGTGAGGATCCACCTGTGCTGTTTGGCAGGGGTGAATGGATCACAAGACTGGCTGAACAAAGTTGTAAATATTTTGTCAGGTAAAGCAGTTTTCAGGTGCGTAAATCAATTCTGCATTTAGCTGCTTTTCCTCAGTTCAGCTTTAATATTTAACATTGCATTGTATGTAATATTTTATTTATATGGTGCTGTTAAGCAGACCTTACAGTTTTAACGGATAAGTGCAGTTAGAGTACGCAGCTCACACCCCCCTCCCCCTCCCCAGAATCTGCCATAATAAATCACATAAGACCGCAGATTTTTAAATGTCAGCATTTTTCTATGCGGCCCGTTCCAGAGACACCGAACCCAGGTAATCTGAAGTCATACAGAGCCCAGTGTATGGATGGGTGTTATGGGGATGGAGCTTGGGGCTGGCACAGCATCAGATCACTAAAATCTTCTATAAATAAATGCTAACGTTATTAACATTACAAAAATCATTTTTTATATTTTCAATTCTGCAGATTTCACAGTCTGCGCTCTAATTCATCCCAAAGGTGTTCTATCAGGATGAGGTCAGGACCAGTCAAGTTCCTCCACCCCAAACTCGCTCATCCCTGTCTTTATGGACCTTGTTTTGTGCACTGTTCCATATCATTTGGTGGAGGGGGGATTGGGCCAGATTAATGATCTATCATTGGTTGCAAAAGAAGCAGTGGGTGCCAGCACCCGCTGCTTCCTTCCCAACCATTGACAGCCGAAAGCTTTATTCAGCATTTGGACAGAAGTCTGAACAGCCAGTGATAAGTCCAAACTTACGGCTGTGTGATGGTTCCCATGGTTTCTGCTGAACTAGGTAACTTGGGACTGATATCGGACCTAACCCAGCTTATCTCTTTTTACCAGTAAAATATAAAACAACAATATCTTTATTATCACAAATATGTACAAACAATAAACAATAGCGCACTCAATGAACAGGTTGCAGACTCCTGGATCATTGAAATTCAACTGCACGTTTTTGTATATATTGAAATCTCCAAGGTTATATGCATTGACTGCTTCCCTATACCAGTAATGAGTAGCACGTGCAAACGCCCGATAGCAATTTGTAAAGATTGAGATCCTCACAAAGACAACGGCAGCTGTAAAGAATACATCCAATTATTCAGTATAAAGGATGTATCTGGTTGTCCATTGGGTAATTTTTCCACCACAATTGTATTCATACTCTTTGTACTCCGACCAAGGGAATAGTACATTGTAAGAGTTTCTTGGAATACCACTTCAGAACACAGCGCTTGGTACTTCAACATAGATAACATATGTCATGGTTTATGTAATATTGAATCGACTGAATAAATGGTCAGAGTATCTCCCAGGGAACAATTGCTCAATGCTCTTGTGTACACTGGTTCCCAAAGGAATTCCTAGTCATAATGCTTGCCTCTGTACATACGATCAGGGAATATAAAGCTGGTGTATTGTAGCTTCACCTACAGTATATTAGTTGATGTTCCCATAAGGTAAGTAGGCCTACAGGTACTTGGTTGCTGTCAGGGAATCAATACCCTGCGCAGGCGCACTGGCGCCGCTTACCGGCGAATGCCTATGCGCATGCGCGTACGAAGAGGCACCTTAGAATAGCGCGAGGCTACCTTCTGATAGTTTGAGGCTACCTTGGAATAGTCAGAGGCTACCTTGGAATAAGTTCGAGGCTACCTTAGAATAGTTCGAGGCTACTAAATTGGCACCAAAAGGGCCTATTTAAACACAGCAGTCACTGCAGGTAATTGCTGTGTTATCATCCGCTCTCCTGTATCCTGTGCCTGTTCATATTCTGCTGTTCCTGTTTACCTGACCTGGCTTGTCTTTGGATTCTGATTACCTGCTGCCCGCCCTGACCTTGGCTTGTCCTGACTATTATCCTGCCTGATCCTGATCTGTTTATCCGCTAACGGCTATTGGTCCTGGACCTGCTCCTGGCTCCACCAGGGAATCCGGGGGACAGTGACCTGGTGTTAGCAAGCAAATCCATCCCCACCATCTGGGGCCCTGGTGAAAACCGGCTAACACTTAGACTCCGCGAACCTGTGCCACGCCAGTTACCCGGTAAGCCACTCCTCTTACGTCAGGCTCTGCCACGTTCCCCCATGACAGTTGCCCCCAGGACCTATACCAAATGCTATGTTCATTGGCCAGGAATCACAGGAGGCTTAGTAAAGGGGTATTGAAGAGTATATGTGCTGTTGGAGTACAGACATGTTCAGAGGATGGCTAGGACTGGTGTCTTGGCAGGAGGTGGTCAGTGGGACATGCACAGAGATCAGTACAGGCAGCAGGCAGGGATTTGGTCAGCAAACAGGAAAAAGGGTTGTTTCAGGAGGCAGGTAAAACATGGTTGATAGACTGGCAAAGGGCTGATCTGGGCAGCATGCAGAGACATGGTCAGTATATAGGAAAAGGGTCAGTCCAGGCAGCTTGCAGACAAGGTCAATGTACTGTAGAGGAAAATGGTCAGTCCAGGCAGCAGGCAGAAATGTGGTCAGTATACAGGCAGAGGATCGGTCAAGGCAGAGGGCTGAAATTTGGTCAGAAAACAGGCAAAGCGTCAGTACAGACAGAAGGTAGAGATTTGGTCAGAAAACAGAAGGAAAGTTGTTTCAGGGTCAGGCAACACATGGTTGATACACTGGCAAAGGGCTGGTCCACGCAGAATGCAGAAACATGGTCAGTAAACAGGCAAAGGGTCAGTCCAGGCAGCAGGCAGAAATTTGGTCAGAAAACAAGCAAATAGCCAGTCCAGGCAGAATTAAAAAAATGTGGCCAGAAAACAGGCATGGGGTTCATCCTTGCAGCAGGCAGTTAAGCTGCCAATTGTAACGCTCATGCATTTTTTGTTAGTGAATGGATTTGCAGCTGCAGAATTATTACACTCAGTAGTCATGTAGAGAATGTGTTGAACAACATATCCAACTCTCAGGACTTCATCACTGTGTACAGCCTGTTATGCAAATATACATACACTCAATATGATGTTCCTGGAGTGATAGAATGTATATGATAGAATAGAGGTGAGAGACAGGCAATAGAATGGTGAGCACTTAGTAGTAGTATTCAGGAGAGTGGTAGGTGATGATAGTATGCAGATAGGTTTTAGCAATCATGTCGAGTAACAGGTGGTAGGGGACAGCAGATGAAGTATGCAAGAGAGAGTAACCTAGTGCAATGATAGGTGATGGTAGTCCCAAGAGCTAGCAATCTATGCAGATGATAGAAATAGCTTAGATAGTAATAGTCCCTTTAGTATGCAGTAGTAGATAGTGAAAGTTACGTTGAGGAAGGAATCCCCTGCGGGGTACTTATCACTAGATGGGTTAGTAGTAGCAAGGTTCAAGAGTAATGGAGTAATCTGGTAGCGAGATACTGGATCGGTAGCGAGGTTCCGGTCTTGTTCAGGCAAGGGGAATAGCTTGAAGCTCCGGCAGCATTGGACAAGACAAGGCAACATGCGGTTTGAACGAGCAATGAGTGAGAGAAAGCCGGCGATTGAAATAGCCGCTCATAGAAGCGCCCGGCGATGACGTCATTGCCCTTAAAGGTGTATGCGTTCCATTTGGATAGCAAGATGGGACGCAATATTAAGAGAGAAATGTGGAAATAAGGGTACCAGAGGTACCAGAACATTACACCAATAGACATGTAAATAGTCGGTCCAGGCAGCACTAGCGCCACACACCTGCTAAAATGTCCAGATATGACTATAGGTCAGGGGAACAAACAAAAGAGTACCAACACATTTCAGGGATCCAAAGCCACCGTCTTCATCAGGACTAGAAAAAAATATGAAGACATTTCTATTTAAATATGGTATCAATGCAATATCCCCTCTTCAGGGTCATAGTTACTGTATAACCCAACGGCTAAAAGTATTAATTTAAGTTAGGTTTATTTTATTACCTCCAATACTATTGACCTTTGGGTATTTGGTTTTCACTATGACCCCAAGGAGGGGATGTTATATTGATATTGTGTTGACAGCTTCAACTCTTCTGGGAAGGATGTCCACAAGGTTTAGGAGTGTGTCTATGGGAATGTTTGACCATTCTTCCAGAAGCGCATTTGTGAGGTCAGGCCCTAATGATGGGCGAGAAGGCCTGGCTTGCAGTCTCTTCTCTAATTCATCCCAAAGGTGTTCTATTAGTCTATTAGGTTGCGGTCAGAACTCTGTGCAGGCCAGTCAAGTTCCTCCACCCCAAACTTGCTCATCCATATCTTTATAGACCTGCTTTGTGCACTGGTCTAATCATTTGGTGGAGGGGGGATTATGGTGTGGGGTTGTTTTTCAGGGGTTGGACTTGGCCCCTTAGTTCCAGTGAAGAGAATTTTTAAGGAGTCAGCATACCAATACATTTTGAAAAAATTTCATGCTCCCAACTTTGTGGGAAGAGTTTGGGGATGGCCCCTTCCTGTTCCAACATGACTGCACACCAGATGTCATTAAAGTTCATGTCTGCGTGTAAAGGCAGGTGTCCCAATACTTTTGGTTATATAGTGTATTTTTCCACTTTCCTTTCCTTATCTTTATCTGGCTGAACTGAGAGATGTTGCAAAAACAAAAGTAAAAGGTACTCTGCAGTAAAAAAAAAAGTATTTTTTTAGATAAAGAACAGCTTTTGGCAGATCTACAAATGTAATCTGTACCAGATATCACCGCAATACTCTTCTATTCATCAGACGTCGGAGTCGCTGTGGGTGGAGAAGGTGAACATTTTTTTCTCTTTAGAATCACCATTTGGAATTGTTACACACCGTCCCCTCCAGGGGAGGACTGGGCCAAGGGGCAGGGGGGCAGTTGCCCCCTGGGCCACTCTGATGCCCAGTAAAAAGGCTGCATCACTTCTGCTACAGACATGCCTAAAGGATTCCTGGTGAAGAGAAGTAAAAAGCCCCTGCTGCTGACCTACCGAGTGTAGGTTGAAGACAAGGACAGAGCGCTGCCCCCCCCCCCCCCTAGCATGGATGGTGTAAATTGTGTCTGAGCAGAGGCCGGTTTATTGCCCCGCTGGAGACTCTCCTCCCCCGGCCAGCCCGAACCAAGCTATCCTAGCTCCCCCCAACTGCCCCCTGCTGGCCAGGTTGGGAGCCAGGATTCAGCTTGTGAGTAGAGGGTACCGGGAGTGGAGCTTCAGTCTGGAATGGGGGTCAGGAGGAGGATAGGAAGAGGGAGGGTGGGAGCGGGGCTGAGTCACTGCACCATGGGCCTCTGGTTTGGACTTGCCCCCTGGGCTGAAAGTTGCCAGTAAGCCCCTGGTTCCCTCTCTGTGTCTGTACATCTATTTGTCACACATTAAGATCCTTATCATAACTCTGCTATCTGTACTCTGCTCACTCTCACAAAACGTCATTAAATTTATCAGCGGCGGTGTGGTGAAGCTGAACTCCGATGTCATTTCTGCTACAAATTTTAATCGCTTGGAAGTTTCAATTTCCGTTGAAGCCATTTTCTCAGTTTCCAGGCGCTTTGACCGGCGGCCAGTAAAATCACCAACACAACGCAGTTTATCAAAGGGAACAGACTTATCGCCTCTGAGTGGCATCTTTAATTGTATCCAGATGGTTCCTTGTCTCTGCGGAAGGTTGGATTCAGTTGTATTCTCGTGGCTCAGAGAACTCTGCAGATGATACAATGTTATAATATGCAAACTACTTAGATATGTGAAAAATAGATTCTATTACAACCATAGCAACCAGATTTAGGGATAGTTTCGTTGTGTGATTCCACGCAATGGATAATGAAATAATGGATGTGTATAGCTGCTGCCCCCACTTTGACTAACTACCCGAGGTAAGGTCTGGTTCAAAAGACTTAAAAAAAAACTTAAAAAAATAGTGTAGGTAATAAAAAACACAGTGTAACAAAATTAATATACCGCGTCTCATAATAAGAAAACAGTGCAAGAAATAAAATATAGCAGGTAATAGAAATAATGAAAGTGCTAGTGCCAAGTGAAAGTGACCGATATGATCACCAATGACCAATATAGCAAAAATTTATATAAAGTGACCAAAGTTCATGTAAAGTGATCAGTGCTCCAAATGAAAAATCTTTATATGGTAGACAATAGTCCTTCCATTTAGTGGTGTAGAGTGGGTTGTCAGCGCCCAGGGCAAGGCAAGTAATTTGCGCCCCCTAAACTGTGGACTTTTAGCACTCCCTGAGTCCCTTCCTAAAATAGTACTGACCAGCCTGATTCCTACACTGACCACTACACTAACCTACCTGATTTCTACACTGACCTACATGTCCACTACACTAACCTACCGGATTCCTATACTGGCCACTACACTGACCTTTACACTGACCTACCTGTCCATGTCACTGACCCTTACACTGACCTACCTGGTTGCTACACTGTCCACTACACTGACCTACCTGATTCCTATACTGATTACTATACACTAAACGACACTGTCCCCTTCACTGCACTACACTGACCACTACACTGTCCACTACACTACACTGACCACTACACTGTCCAATACACTACATTGACCACTGCACTGACCAAAACACTACACTGACCACTACATTACACTGACCACTACACTACACTGACCACTACATTACACTGACCACTACACTACACTGCCCACTTCATTACACTATCCACTACACTACACTGACCACTACATTACACTGACCACTACACTGTCCTTCACACTACACTATCCACTACACTACACTGACCACTACACTACACTGACCACTACATTACACTGACCACTACATTACACTGACCACTACATTACACTGACCACTACACTGCACTGTCCACTACATTACACTGACCACTACACTGACCACTGCACTACACTGTCCACTACACTACACTGACCACTAAACTGTCCAATACACTACATTGACCACTGCACTGACCAAAACACTACACTGACCACTACATTACACTGACCACTACACTACACTGACCACTACATTACACTGACCACTACACTACACTGCCCACTACATTACACTGACCACTACACTACACTGCCCACTACACTACACTATCCACTACACTACACTGACCACTACATTACACTGACCACTACACTGTCCTTCACACTACACTATCCACTACACTACACTGACCACTACACTACACTGACCACTACATTACACTGACCACTACATTACACTGACCACTACACTACACTGTCCACTACATTACACTGACCACTACACTGACCACTGCACTACACTGTCCACTACACTACACTACACTACACTACACTACACTACACTACACTAACCACTACATTACACTGACCACTACACTGACCACTACATTACGCTGACCACTACACTGACCAATACATTGCACTAACCACTACACTTTTCACTGACCACTACACTACACGGCTACTACATGGCT
Organism: Pelophylax lessonae; assembly: GCF_965119305.1. NCBI lineage: Eukaryota > Metazoa > Chordata > Amphibia > Anura > Ranidae > Pelophylax > Pelophylax lessonae. The sequence continues at coordinate 15,785,767 of NC_138777.1, read as the reverse complement.
ATGGGCCCACAACCTGCAAATTGACTGGCCCAAGGAAGAAATTATCTTCTCATCTTCCTACTGTCGCCAACACTGTGGAATCCCCTCTCCTGTCAACCCTTCAGTGTGTCTCTCTTCAACCTACACCAGATCCCTGTCATACCATCCATTCGGCCTACCTTGATTTTCTTGATGATTTGACAAGAAAGGTGCCAATGCCCTTCCCCCGCATTGGTCCTAGGACTGCACAATTGAGTTGTTACCTGGGGCAAAAGTACCCTTCGGGCGAATCTTTCCTTTATCTGAGCTGGAGCTGGAGGCCCTCCGTCAATATATAGATGAAAACCTAGCCAAAGAATTCATCTGCCCCTTCTCTTCGCCTGCTGGAGCCGGCATTTTCTTTGTCAAGAAGAAGGATCGTTCTCTCAGACCATGGATTGGTTATAGGGACATTAATAAAATTGCCATCAAGAACAGATACCCACTCCCTCTCCTTCCTGAGTTATTCCAAAGGTTCCAAACAGCCCGGATTTTCAAAAAGTTGGACTTACAGGGGGGTTTACAACCTGGTTCATATTAGGAAAGGTGATAAGAGGAAGACTGCCTTCCGAACACGCTTTTATCACTTTGAGTACCTTGTGATACCTTGTGAATGATATCTTCAGAGATATCTTCAGAGAATACCTTGACCTGTTCTTAAAGCGTAACTCCATTTTTATTGAGAAAAAAACATTCCCCTCTGGGTGATCTCTGTACATTGTAGGGATTTTAACAAACTTTGTTGCAGATTCCTACCTTTTATTATTCTGAAGAAATCATTATTTGTTCTTCTGTGCCTCTGTGCTGAGTGGGTCAAATGGGAGTGGTTTCATAATTATCTATCAGCTGTGGCAGCTGCAGGGCTCTAATGTGAAAGCTGCTGGGCCTGCATCCCTTTAGAGGTGTTCCTATTGGGAGTATCTCCCTAAAAATGACATTTTTGTTGCAGGGGATGCCAGAAATCTGACTTGTATCTTAGGCAGAAAATTGGTGAGCCAATCACACAAGCAGGAAATGATGTTTCTGGGGTGTGGTCATTATACATTCTGTGTACAGAACAGCTCCAGGTCGCCGTATTGCATTTTCAGAAAATTACAACAGCTGCAGATTAAAAAGGAAAGGTAATTTTTTTTTAATAACATTCAATTACAATATGATTTGTGTCGCAATTGCATACAATATAGTGTATAATTATATTTGCTCATTTTTTTCCCCACGAAAGTGGAGTTGCTCTTTGATCGTCTTTCTGGACAACATACTAATTTTCTCAGCCTCACTTGAACTCCATCAAGAGCACGTCATAAAAGTGTTAAAGACCTTCAGAACCCATGGCTTAAATGCTAAAGCAGAAAAGTGTGAGTCTGAGAAACAATCTATTCAGTTCTTAGGACTCATAATCCCCACGGGAGGGATTTCCATGGATCCTCAGAAGGTCTCAGCAATCTTGGAATGGCCTGCACCTTCTGACAGGAAAGGGGTTCAGAGATTTGTGGGCTTTGCTTTTTTTTTTAATAGGAAATGAAATGGAAATTTCCCGATCACCCAGCTCACTCGCCTGCACTCACGTTTCTTCTGCAATCAGGATTATCAAACGGCTTTCGAACAACTGAAGGCGCCCTTCACCTAAGCTCCAGTGTTGCAACACCCAGGCCCAGCTCTTCCCTTTATCTTCAAGGTGGACGCATCCGAAGTAGCTACGGGAGCCGTGCTCTCTCAGCGTCAGGCCCTGCTTCACCCAGTAGCTTTTTGCTCCAGGAAGCTGAATCAGTCCGAGAGAAACTATGATGTAGGTGACAGAGAATTCCTGGCAATTAAAGTTGCCTTCAAAAATTGGAGGTACCTGCTGGAGGGAGCTATCCACCCAAGACCTCGACAAGCCAGATGGGCCTTATTCTTTTCTAGATTAAATTTTCACTTCACATACTGCCCAGGTTCCAAAAAACGGGAAAGCCAATGCCCTGTCCAGGATGTTCCCCGAATCTACCGAATGTGCTCCTCCAAGCACCATCTTATCTGCCCAAAATGTTTTGCTGATTCCACCCAGCCTAAAGGCATCCATTGAACAAGCTTCTGTATCTTGCCCCAAATCCAACCATGACTCATTAAGGGGGCTGGATGGATTTCTTTGGCACCAGGACAAAGTCTTCGTACCTCAGGAAGCAAGGTCTCTGGTCCTCAGGACATTCCACGACCACCAACTTGCAGGGCACTTCATGGCCCATAAAACTAATGTGCTCATTCATCGGTCCTTTTGGTGGCCTAACCTTAGTCGGGACTGTAGGTCCTACGTCAAGTCATGCACAATATGTCTTCGTAGCAAAGGCGACAAAGCCTGGGGGTTATTGAGACACTTGCCTATCCCTAATCGCCCCTGGAAAATGATCTCTATGGATTTTATTGTTGACCTTCCCCCCTTTGAAAGATTCATGACTATCCTGGTTGTGGTAGACCGACTATCCAAAATGGCCCTTTTCATACCAATGATTGGTACTCCCTCTGCAGCCGAAACGGCTCACACTTTTATCAAGGAGATCATCAGACTTCACGGACTCCCAAAGAACATTGTCTCGGACCGAGGGGTGCAATTTACCTCTAGATTTTGGAGAGCCTTTTGTAAAGCCTTGGAAGTGGAACTCAGCCTATCATCTGCCAACCATCCCCAAAGTAATGGGCAAATGGAATGCACAAACCAACCCTGGAGCAATGCCTCCGCTGCTTTTCAGTTTTTTCCCTAGATGACTGGGCATCCCTGCTCCCACTGAATTTGCCTACAATAACTCTGTCCATTCAGCTACGAACCAGTCATCATTCTGGGCCAATTATGGATTCCACCCTGCTGTCCTACCTGAAACTATGCCTGAAACTACTGTACCCACCTTGCAGGACAGACTTGTTTTCATACAAAACAATTATCAGGTCCCCTGGGAGTCCATACAGAAAGCCCCAAGTGGATTATAAAAAACACTTTGATCAGAAATGGAGGGGAATCCTTCCTTGAAGGTAGGTGACAAAGTGTGGCTGTCTACTGCCAACCTGAAATTGGCCTGCCCTTCGCAGAAGCTTAGGGCCAAGGTATATTGGCCCCTTTCGGATCAAACAGCAAATAAACCCAGTGGTGTACAAACTGTGTCTGCCTGGCTCATATTGGATCCATCCAGTCTTTCACACCTCCTTGCTTAAACCAACTGTTCCAGATCCATTTCCAGGGAGAGCGGAGCCTACTCCACCACCTCCGCCAACAGTGACTATTGGAGATGACACAGAATTCAAGGTAGAAGCAATCCAGAACTGCAGGAAGCGAGGGAGACAAACCCAACTCCTAATTAAATAGAAAATTGCCTACATGGGCATCCGGAGGCTGCCAGTGGGGGGGGGGGGGGGGCACTGTCAGGGCTCTAGGACGACCCAGCAGCTCTACCAACGCTTTGGCAGAAGAAGGACTCTAGGATCCAGCATTTCTACCAGCACTTCACCTGGGCCTTTAACTTCACCTGGGAAGCCTACCATTAATTTTAGTTGCCGGTTGATCTTCGGCTCCTCCAGTGCTTTATCTCTTTGATATCCCTGTTCCTATGTCTCCTGTTACCGACCCGGCTTGTCCTTGACCTGTCTCCTGCTTGCTTCCTGTGTTCGACCTTGACTATCCACCTGACCACATCTGCTCTGATACCCACCTGGCTCCTGATCTTGGCTATCTACCTGACCATGTCTTCTCTGATACCCACCTGGCTCCTGACCTTCGCTTCCTTCTGACCATGCTCCAGTCTCAGCAACGGTTTCTTCAACATGACATTGAGGTCACTGTCCTCCAATGGCCTCCACACTCACCACATCTCCTCCAATACTGCACTTTTGAGAAGTTGGTGGAAGGGGAGATTGGCATCATGGAGGTGCAGCTGACAAATCTGCAGCAACTGCGTGATGCTATCATGTCACTGCGGACCAAAAACTCAGAGGAATGTTTCCAACACCTTGTTGTATCTATGCCATGAAGAATGAATGCAAAAGGGGGTCCAACCGGTACTAGCAAGGTGTACCTAATAAAGTGGCCAGTGAGTGTGTATTTTTAAATGTGTGCAACTAAAACTTGTGTTTTTAATGTGAATTGTTGTCCATTGTTAATTTGGTTTTCTTACAGGCTAGTGTGCTGGTACATTTTTTTGTTTGTTTATAATATTGTTCTATAATATTATTATTATTATTATTATTATTATTATTCATTTGCATTTTATTATCATCTGAACATATGCATTTGATAGATAGGCACGCACATATCGTGTGAAAAAAATAATTGCAACTACCACCATTTTATTCTTCAGGGTCTCTGCTTTCAGAAAATATATCCTTTTTAGAAAGTTTACAGTAATTTCTACAAAAAAAAAAAAAAAAATGCAGATTTGAACTTGTTTGCAAAAAATTGGGGTAGGCAAGTGGTTAAGGTATGTATAGGAGGAATAGTAACAATGGTGCTGGAAGGGGTTGCAGAGAGGGTTTTTTTTCCATACAGTGGAGATGTGCTTTAAACGTAAATGAAACGCGACGGGGCGCTTAGCTTTTTTAGTCTCTTTCTTGTAACTTTCTAATCTACATTCTGTTATCCTCTGACCGCCAGTCGCTGGTGTTTTGGATGCAAATCCCACAATCACCTTCCCGGCTGTTTATAAATATTTATAGCGCTCTTTGTATTTTACTGTTTAATACATCGTTTCTTTTCCTGTGTGTAATTTATTTTTCTATTAAGGGGGTTACGAAATAATCTTTTTCCCGGGGCCCCTCGCATATCAGCTTGCCCGGATGGTTTAAAATCTTCCCTCCGCTTCTGTTTGTAATTACTATCTGCGGCCGCTCCGCGCCGCCTGCCGTATCTCGGTGAAGTTAGCGGTGATTTAAAAAATGTTTATCAGAATGCAACTTTTCTGAACTGAACATTGTAATACTTTTTTTTTTTTTTTTTTCATTTGAACTAAGAATACTGTTTTTATACTATTTCAAGGATATCTCATCTGTTCAGTTTACCATTAGTTTAAAGAAAAAAAGAAGTTAATGTTAGTGAGGAAAAGGAAACAGTCCCCAATGCCGTACATCACACAAAACTGCATATGGATAGTAAGAGCAGCTTTGGCTATTCATGCCACTCTTCTGATGCGTTTCGCCTCCCCACCCACGGGGCTTAGTCATGGAGGTGGAGAGAGACTCCATGGACGTGGAATCTCCACCTCTATGCCTAAACCCCATGGGCAGGGGCTGACAAAACGTGTCATGGGGGTTTGTGGTAGTGATTGACCGATTATCGGCAAAGCCAATATATCGAGGGCCGATATGCACTTTCCCCGATATATCGAAATCGGCCCCTGAGGTTACTGATATTGCCGACATTTCGGGAAAGTGCTTGTACCGGAGTGATGCCTGCAGCTAGAGGCATCACCCCGGTACCGGCGTCCATAGCCGACGGTCGGCTGTCTTGTAATTACAACCGATGCTGCTGAGAAGCCACTCGGCTGTTATTACAAGGAGCGGGAGGGGACGTCCCCCCCTCCTTCCGTGGCTCGCCCAGGTCTCCTGTCCCACCGGGAGACCCGGGCAACCAGCCTGCATGGCCGCTGAAGACCCGATCAAAGCTGCATTTGGCTCTGATCGGGTCTCCATGTAAAAACCCGGAAGTGATGTCATGACATCACTTCCTGGTACTCGGCGCCAGATTCAAAAAAATGATGGCATTCAAAACAGCCAAACTTGGCATTTTGAATGCTTTTAAGTCCAGAGGAGGGGTTTGGGGTCTTTTAGACCCCCAGGTCCCTCCACAAGAGTACCTGTAAAGTAAAAAAAAAAAAAAAAAATTTTAAATGTACGAAAAAATCGGCCTATATCGGCCGATACCGATATGCGATGACCAAAATATCGGCACTAAAAAAACTATATTGGTCATTCACTAGTTTGTGGCCTGAATGGAGTCCTGGCTGAAGCTGCTCTTACTATCCATACACTGTTTTGTATGATTTGCGGCATATGGGACCCTTTTCTTTTTCCTTGCTTGCATTCATAGAGCTGAGACGAGCTCCTTCCTTGCCTACACTCCCAGCGGCTGATAGCAGACAAGCACTGACTGGGGCTTTCAGTGGCACCCTTCATCTTTGTATGGGAAAGGGGGGGAGGGGAGGCAGAGGGATAGGGACAAATCCCAGCAGACGAGGAAAATGAGGATTTAATGTGCCCACCACGATACCTAAGAGAAATGGGTCTAAAAAGTAAATGTTATATTAAAACTTAAAAATATTAAAACCAGACATTAAAGTGCAACATATTAATGGTGTTTCCACATAGCGTAACACATCCTGCTGTGTGGTGGATCTACGCGTTTCACCCACCTGAGCTTCCTTAGGATCCAGATGTGTTTTAGAGTTTTCAAAGTATATATCCTGAATAAAATCAAATAAATGAATGTCTCAAACAAATGCAAAGGGGTCTTGAATAATGAGCTGGAAACTGGTTATTTGGTCTGGGCAGGAAAAAAAGTAAGTGTAGACTCCCCCATGGACGCATATGATAATGTAATCAGGCAACCCCTGACCTGTGTGTGGTAATCTGATCAAGAGTGGGAGGTCCATGCTGTATATAAATTCTATGTGACTGTTTAAACAGAAGATTCCAGTACAAGCTAAGTTGTCGGCTAGCTTTGTATGTAGGGCGGCTGGGAAAATCTGATATCTATATTCATGACTGGGAGGAAGCTGTATACTGATGGAAGTCCACAAGTACAGTGTGGGTTGAAGTTCTGATACAGTCAGTATACAGAACAGCTCCAGGCGGCCATATTGCATTTTCAGAAAATTATAACAGCTGCAGATTGAAAAGTAAAGGTCATTTTTAATAATATTCAATCACAATATGATTTGTGTAGCAATTGTATACGCTATATTGTTTTTTCTTTATTTGCTATTTTTTTCCCCACCAAAGTGGAGTTACCTTTTAAGGTAAAAAAATGGTAAGCCTTTACTTCCACTTATTAAAGGCTTTAATTCTTCTCTACTCTATCCAAAATTGGCCGCTAGGTTTTAAAACTTGGTACTGGCATTAAAGTATTAAAGAACAGAAAAGAATAGGGAAAAAACAAGCTCCCATTTATATGCTGTTTGCTACATCAGGAGCTGTTGAACGGTATTATGTAGGCTTCCGGGAGCAGCGCTTTTTTCTGTGAAAAGGTTAAGTGCGCCTCTCTTTTTTTGGCGACACATGAGATGTATAGATTTGAATAATGTTATCATGATCACACATTGCACATGGATAAAGTAGAATTTAACCAGGACTGAAAAGGATCAAGGCATACATTATAGAGCATCTCGTCTCTAAGGTGTGTTATCATAAAACCAGCAGATTATCCGAAAATCACACAATGAATGTGATATGAGAATGATTCTCCTGCTCGCAGCTTGTCCCTAATTCAACATTTCCATTCAAATGGATATTGATATCTAAAAACATACAAAGAATGCAGCAGAAAAATGTCTAAGGTAATAAAAAATAAACCTAAGAAACCAACCTATATGTTAGGACCGGATCTAAACCCACTACCTCTGCTGTGTCCGACAGTAGCTCTTCTCACCAGGGATGCAGGACAGCTCCCTGCCTGATTCCTTAGACAATGTTGCCTTATGTTTTGTTTCTCTTGAACCTTGAACTCTTTGCTTCTCCCATGAACTTGATAATTAAGCCATGCCTTTGTATTTCCTGTTTGCCAGATTATTGTGCTCTCTCCAGCCAATATCTTGCTCCTTTGCATTTCTGCAGCTGTCTTTATCTCCCCTACCACACATTACCAACCTTGCCTTGTTCCTTGACTACAGTTCTGATTGATCCCAACCAGCAACCACTTGTTACCAACCTTTGGATGTTTACTGACTACGCTTCTGCTTGATCCCTACCTGCTATATTTGCTACTGAGCCCTTGCTTGCTCACCTACTGGTGGGGCGATCCTGAGGACTACAACTGCTACTAACACACAGCCAAACCCATCTTCACCATCAGGAGCTCTGGTGAACACCGCTTAGTGTTTATACCCCCCACCTCGGGTGAGCCAGTGTGAACAGTATCAGGAACTAGAAGGGACGTCACCCGGGAAAAGTCTTTCACAGGACCACAGCAGAGAAATTCCAGATATGTTGACCAGGCAAAGGCAGGAAAGGAATGAACAAGACAGCTTAACTAGCCAGAAGGGCTGGCTGTAGGCGGGACTGATGAGCAGATAATGATAACCAGATGAGCCACTGAGGAAACAATGAGTGCTGACAATTATCTGACAGCTGAGCAACCTGAGCACAGAGAAAAGAGCTGCTGCGAGCCCAGCCCTGACAGAGTGTAATATGACCATTCATTTTTACATTAGTATCAGTTTATTTTGGCAGGGCAGGTTTACTGCAGCATATTTTAGTGCGTTAGTGCACGTTTAACCCTGTATATTTCAGTGCGTTACTGCACGTTTAGTGCAGTATATTTTAGTGTCGTATTGCACGTTTAACGCAGTATATTTTAGTACGTTACTTCACGTTCAGCACAGTATATTTCAGTATGGTATTGCACTTTTAACGCAGTATATTTCTGTACGTTATTGCACATTTAGGGCAATATATTTCAATGTAATATTGCACGTTAAAGGAGTAAATTTCAGTGCGTTACTGCACGTTCAACGCAGTATATTTCAGTGTGTTACTGCATGTTTACCGCAGTATATTTCAGTGTGGTATTACACATTTAACGCAGTATATTTCAGTGCGTTATTGCACATTTAGGGCAATACATTTTAGGGTGTTATTGCACGTTAAAGGAGTACATTTCAGTGCGTTACTGCACGTTTAACGCAGTACATTTCAGTGTGTTACTGCACGTTTACCGCAGTATATTTCAGTGCTTTACTGCACATTTAACGCAGTTATTTCAGCGTGGTACTTGAAAAAACCTGGAAAAACAACCTTGGGGGAGGATTTTCCAGAAAAATGGGGGAGAAGGGATGTTTAAAATGCTTTGTGTTTTTAAAGAAAATGTGAAGCAAAAGGTATATATAAAAATTGAAAAACTTTTATTACAAAAGAAAAATAATAACAATGACAGGTAATCTTTAGAGGACTGACATGGACAATTAGTTATAAAAAGCAAAAGGTATATATAAAAATTGAAAAACTTTTATTACAAAATTTACAAAAGAAAAATAATAACAATATTATAAAATGGTTTCTAAAAGACCTTCAATGCATCAACATTCATGGATGTACAAAGAATGGATACCACACAATAATGGAGACAAATTGGGATGACAAAGTGTCGGACCCCTAAAAAACTCCAACGCGTTTCAACTTTAAATAAGTCTTCTTCAGGGGGTATATATTAGTCCGCAATTCTTTTGAAAAGCATCTGTATATACAGTACATAAAACAAATCATTAGGTCAAAAAGACAATATATCTGAAAACCCTTATACAGGTGAGTATATAACTTACATAAGTGTGTGGTCCACCCACATGTATAGCATGAAACTATCAATGATATACTGTAGATTTATCTCTCCTAGGAACCACAAGGACATATTATTTTATTATATTTCTTTATATATATTTTTTATTTTTGATTATTTTGATTGATTACTTCCTCTCTTTGTTGTCAGTGAGACTCTCTCATATGGCCTCTCCTTCGCCATGTCCTCTTTCTTCCTTTCTCCCCCTCTCGCAAGGTCTTTTTTTCTGCCCCTGTCCTTGTGGTTCCTAGGAGAGGACCGCCGCCCTGATATGCCAATTTGTCTCCATTATTGTGTGGTATCCATTCTTTGTACATCCATGAATGTTGATGCATTGAAGGTCTTTTAGAAACCTTTTTATAACTAATTGTCCATGTCAGTCCTCTAAAGACTGTTTACCTGTCACTATTGTTATTATTTTTCTTTTGTAAATTTTGTAATAAAAGTTTTTCAATTTTTATATATACCTTTTGCTTCACATTTTCTTTAAAAACACAAAGCATCTTAAACATCCCTTCTTCCCCGTTTTTCAGGAAAATCCTCCCCCAAGGTTGTTTTTCCAGGTTGTTTTCTATTATAATTGGGATGGATGCCTAAAATAAACTTATCTAGATATGAATGCAACTGAGCAGTTATATATCAGTGTGTTACTTCACGTGTAACACAGTATATTGCTGTGTGTCAGTGCAGTTTTACTGCAGTATATTGTAGTGTGTCAGTGGAGTGAGTCTGTGTAGTGAGTATTCAGGTTAAAGTGCACCAATCACCACTTTCCATTGATTAAAGTGCATCATTGTACACATTTCTACATCTTTGTTTCATTTTGTTAATCAGTGACCCCCCCCCAACATGTGTGAGAGGCCAACAAGGAGAGGCAGGCGTTCCCATGGCACTGTGAGGGGGCCACCAGCGTATGTGTCCATAGGCAAAGGTGGACGTGATCAGTCCTCAGGCAGGGCATCATTTCCTCTGTTTAGTGATGTTGCCCATGCTATCTAGCCACAGCATGCAGAAGAGGTGGTGGACTAGCTTACTAAACCATCCTCATCCTCCGTCACCCAAGCAGAGACAAGAACGCAGTCCACGGCGGCTGCCAGAGTGGCTTATTCTGTCTCCTTGGCCACAGCTATTCTTGCCATAGCGCCAGCCTCATGCATGGAGGAGTCAGTGGAGTTATTTGAACATAGCGTCAGCCACTTGCTCCTTGATGATGCACAGTCCTTACTTGATTCATCAAGAGTACCTCTATAGAGTTGCGGTGTGAAGGCACCACCAACACCCAAAGCCCAATTTTTCAGCACCTGTTACTTCCATCCAAAGCCTGCGGAAGAGACACCAGAATGTATCTAAAACATCTCTAATCTTGTTCCCAGTGCACTATATTGTGGCCTCATCATACAGACTGGCTTCCCAAACTAATTTCCAAAATAAAGAAAGCTTGCAGGGAAAATGTAATTTTTTTTGGGCTTTATAAATGTCACTATTGCTGCAGCAGGTTCTATACACAGTACTGATGTCCCACATTACAGGCACTATACTAAAGGAAATTTTTCATTTTTATTGTTATTTCTTATTTCTATGCTTTCACTTTTAGCATCAGTAAATCACTTCTCATTTAAAAATTATGTTTTTTACATTTTTTTTTTTCATTGATACATGTTCCCCAGGGCAGTACCTTGACCCCCATAACCATTGTATGCCAAATTACTTGCATATAAGCCTTGAAAATGGACACTTTTGATTTTAGTTTTAGTTTTAGTTTGGGTCCCATAGACTTCAATGGGGTTCATTATTCGGTTCCGAACGTTTGCAATGTTTGAGAGTTCTGCTGCGAACCGAACAGGGGGTCGTTTGGCCCATCCCAAATAGGATGGTGAAAGAGAAATAGGATAGAGGAAAAGTGACAGGATAGAGAGAGAAATTGGATGGAGAGAGTGACAGGATCAAGAGAGATGGACAAGAGAGAGAGAGAGAAGGAGGGAGGGAGAAAGGATGAAGTGATGGAGAGCGACAATATATAGAGGATGGAGAAACAGGATGGAAAGAAGTGACAGGATAGAGAAAGAGAGAAAGGATAGAAGAAGCAGGATATATATATATATATATATATATATATATATATATATATATATACAAAGAGAGAGAGAGAGAGAGTGACATGAGAGAGAAAGGATGGATAGAGCGATGAGAGAGAGACAGGATGGAGAAATAGAGAGTTATAGGATGGAAAGAGAGAGGATGGATGGAAAAAGAGACAAAAGAGTGAGAGAGAGAAAGGAGGGCAAGAGAGTGACAGGAAAAAGAGAGAGAAAAAGAGAAAAGAGTGATGAGAGAGAGACAGAAGGAGGAGATAGAGAAATAAAGGATGGAAAGAGTGATGAGACAGAGGGAAGGAAGAAGAGAGTGATGAGAGAGAGAATAGAGAGAGAGAGAAAGGAGAGGGACAGGATGGAGAAATAGAGAATTATAGGGTGGAGAAAGTGACAATAGAGAGAGAAAGGATAGAGAGAGAGTGATAGGAAAGAGAGAGAGGATGGAGAGAAAGTGACAGGAAAAAAAGAGAGAGTGACAGGATAGAGAGAGGCAGGATAGAGAGAGAGAGAGGGAGAGAGAGAGAGAGAGGGAGAGAGAGAGAAATAGAGAGAGAGAGAGAAAGGCAATAGAGTTATAGGATAGAGAGAGAGAAAGAGAGAATGGAGGGAGTGACAGGATGGATAGAGAGAGAGGATGGCTAGAGAGAGAGAGAGTGACATGATGGAGAGGGAGAGAGGATGGATGGAGGGAGGGTGTGACAGGATAGAGAGAGAGAGAGAGAGAAATGATGGAGAGAGAGAGAGAGTGACAGGATAGAGAGGGAGAGAGAGAGTGACAGGATAGAGAGGGAGAGAGAGAGAGTGACATGATGGAGAGGGAGAGAGGATGGATGTAGAGAGGGTGTGACAGGATAGAGGGGGAGAGAGAGAATGGAGGGAGTGACAGGATGCATAGAGAGAGAGGATGGCTAGAGAGAGAGTGACATGATGGAGAGGGAGAGAGGATGGATGGAGGGAGGGTGTGACAGGAGAGAGAGAGAGAGAGAGAGAGAGAGAGAGAGAGAGAGAGAGGATGGAGAGAGAGAGAGAGAGAGAGAGTGACAGGATAGAGAGGGAGAGAGAAAGTGACAGGATAGAGAGGGAGAGAGAGAGTGACATGATGGAGAGGGAGAGAGGATGGATGTAGAGAGGGTGTGACAGGATAGAGAGAGAGAAAGGATGGAGAGAGAGAGTGACAGGATAGAAAGAGAGAGAGAAAGGATGGAGAGAGAGTGACAGGATAGAAAGGGAGAGAGAAAGGATGGAGAGAGAGTGACAGGATAGAAAGGGAGAGAGAAAGGATGGAGAGAGAGTGACAGGATAGAAAGGGAGAGAGAAAGGATGGGGAGAGAGTGACAGGATAGAAAGAGAGAGAGAAAGGATGGCAAGAGAGAGAGAGAGAAAGGATGAAGAGAGAGTGAGGATGAAGAAAGAGTGAGGATGGAGAGAGCGTGACAGGAAAGAAAGAGATTGTGAGAGAGAAAGAATGGAGAGGATGACAGGAGAGAGAGAGAGAAAGGACGGAGAGAGAGAGAGAGAGAAAGGATTGAGAGAGGGAGAGAATGGATGGAAAAAGAGTGACAGGAGAGAAAGAGAGAGAAAGTGACAAGATAGAGACTGAAAAAGGATAGAAAAATTGACAGGACTAAAAGAGAGAAACAGGCTGGAAAGAGAGTGACACAGGAGAGAGAGAGAAAAGAAGAGAGAGGGAGACAGGGTGGAAAGTGAGAGGAAAGATGCATGAGAGAGAGAGAGAGAGAGAGAGACTAGATGGAGAGTGGGAGATTTATAATAAAGTTGAATTATATTATTATTTGAAAGTTAAATTATCAATAATTTATTCACCAATTAGGCAGCTGGTCTTTCATCAAACAATGTCTTATCATCCAAATGTTCCATAATTATAACATGTAAATCCATTTGTTTCTTCAGAGTAGATTGCAGAAAGTGAAAGGCCATGGATACTTTTTCTTCTCATTTTACTTTCTTGCTCGCTAATTAGATTTTTACTTTTGAGAACAAAGCAGAACGGCACTTGTAGAGGAGGGAAGAGGCTCGCCTAATTGTGTTACGTGTGATTATGAAACTCCGCAGATAGCAACGCATAGTTTTACTAATTTGTTCTCTAGCCTACTACTGTCCTTGCAAGACAACGTTCTTTGTACACCGTACCTTGAAACTGGTGTGATTAATTACATCGCAAGCATTGTTATGGTAACGAGGAGTCCAAGGACAAAATGTGTACAGTGTCTGTCTCTGCAAATGAAAAATCAGATTTTGGCAAACATTTTTCGTTATCTCGCAGCATTATTTGGAACAAATGTGACTTGCTTTTTCATTACGCTCCAAACTTCGGTAATGAATGCAAAGTTGGTCCTGTCCTTGTTTACCGGCTGTGGAAGTGAAGAGAATAATTTACCTTGCAGAAAACCTGTCACAGCCTTGAGAAATTCGAACCAAATATATGATGAAACATAAAAGTGGAAAGTTACCTGTAGTAAAGAAAAATGATATGTCTGGAGATATAGGTGGCTGAAGTTGCACTATATTGCCAAAAACTTGTGTACACCTGACCATCATAGGTCTATGCGCTTCTTGGACGTCCCATTACAAAACCATGGGCAATAATATTACTATTCAATATTTTGGATGGTGTCTGTGGAAATTTGAGTCTATTTAGCCAAAAGAGCCTTTATGAGGTCAGGCACTGATCATAGGTGTGCCCAGCCTATTGCATTAGGGTGTGCACCCCAAAGCTCAAACACACACACACACGTCTATAGTGTATATATATATTTATATACGCAAACTTATAATATTTTTTTATGTTTTAAATACATTTTACATCTATGGCAGAGCCGGTCAGAGGAGGGGGGTGGGGGTGAGAGAGAAAAAAAGAGGGGTAAGAGAGAGAAAAAGGGGATGGGAGATAGAGGGGGTATGAGAGCGATGTGGAGGGGGGGAGAGACAGGGGGGAGAGAGAGAGGGGGGTAAGAGAGTGGCATGGGGGTGAGAGAGAGAGGGGGTGAGATGCAGAGAGAGGGGGTGAGAGAGAGGGGGGTGAGAGAGAGAGAGATAGGAGGTGAGAGAAAAAGGGGGCGAGAGAGAGGGAGCGGGTGAGAGAGGGGGAGAGAGAGACCCGGGTGAGAGAAAGAGGGAGGTGGTGAGTGTCAAGGTTTTACCTTACCCTACTGTTGGCAGCCATCTTGGACATGTGCAGACTGCTGCTTCTTATAAACTCTGATTGCATCATCACTTGCCTGCCACCTGGGTGTCGCTCAGTGATGATGTTGCACACCTGACTATATCTATCACCTGATGGGTTGCAGTCCTTGCCCTTGCATATGTGCTCCAAGGTGCATCTCTGCTAGCAGTCTTCTCTTCTCCGTGTTCCTCCGTGTATGACCTGGCTTG
Source organism: Pelophylax lessonae (assembly GCF_965119305.1). Taxonomy (NCBI): domain Eukaryota; kingdom Metazoa; phylum Chordata; class Amphibia; order Anura; family Ranidae; genus Pelophylax; species Pelophylax lessonae. The sequence continues at coordinate 15,770,761 of NC_138777.1, read as the reverse complement.
GCTGACGACTCTCCTGGCTCTCGACCCGGCATCGGAGACTACCTGCTTCTGGACTTGATCCCAGCTTGTTCCTGCTCTCACTTCCTCACTCTTGCTGTGCATTTATTGCTGATTGCTCCAAAAAAAACTGTCCCCCCATGTGGTCTGGTTTCCTGGCACCCTGACAGTGAGAGAGAGAGAGAGGGGGGCAAGTGATAGAGAGGGTGAGAGAGAGGGGGTGAGGGTGGGGTGAGGTGAGGATGAAAGAGAGAGAGAGAGAGTGAGGTAGAGAGAGGAGGGAGAGGGAGAAGGGAGAGAGAGAAGGATGAGAGGGGGCAAGAGAAAGTGGGTGGGAGAGCCAGAGGGGAGGGGTGAGAGAGAGAGGGGGGCATGAGAGAGAGAGGAGTGAAGGTGAGAGAGAGAGAGAGAGGATGAAGGGGAGAGTGAGGAGTTTGCGATAGAGGGAGGGGGGGCGAGAGAAAGGAGGGGTAAGAGGGAAAGGGTGGTAGAGAGAGGGGGGGGGTGAGAGTATGCCTGCTACTCACAATCATAGCCCCAGGCTGGTCTAACCTAGGCTCAGTGAGCCAGGATCTAGAGCTGTGTGCTGTATATTTAAATCTGCTACCTTCATTAAATTTTCCAGAAAAGTGTATACACCGCTAAGCCATTGCCATTTTGCTCTTCTTGACCTACCTACCAAGCATTTTCACAGCAGTGTGGGCAAGTCAGGTGGTGGAGTGTGATGTACTGATGTACAGGTTCCCTGGTTACCGGTGATAACCCTTCAGTAACGCACCCTCTGACATACCAAGGCAGAAGGAAAGAATGTTTATTTGGGCAACATGCCCAGCTGTCATGATCAGGGGTCAGGCTCAAAGACCAATTGCTATAGCAGTAGCGGGACTACCACCGCCCGGCAGGATAGGTACACAGGCAGCCAGTCACCCTGGCGGATTACAGGGGCTCACCTGAGGTGCGGAGTCTAAGTACTAACCGGTGTTCCCCAGAGCTCCTGATGGTGGAGATGGATTTAGCTGCATGTTAGTACCAGGTCGCAGTCCTCAGGATCGCCCCACTAGGAGGTGAGCAAGCTAGGTGTCCAGAAGCAGATATAGCAGGTAAGGATCAAATAGAAGTGTAGTCAATAAACAAGCCAAAAGGTCAGTAATGAGTAGTTGCAGGTTGGGATCAGGCAGAAGCATAGTCAAGGAACAAGCCAAGGGTAACGAATGAGTGGTAGCAAAGATAGGGATGACAGCAGGGAAGACAGAGCGAGATATTGGCTGGAGAGGGAGCACAATAATCTGGCAAACAGGAAGTGCAGAGACATGGCTTAAGTCAGGTAGTTCATGGGAGGAGCAAAGAGTTTAAGGTTCAGCAGAAGTTAAGGCAAAAGGCAGGGTTGTCCAGTGGATCAGAGAGGGTGCTGTCCAGCATCTCAGGTAGCTCAGCGAGAAGAGTCACTGACAGACACAGCAGAAGTCCCAGGTTCTAGTGCAATCTTTGAAACCAGCAGCAATGATAATACCAGGCAATGGAAAACAGAGGCAAATAACAATTGTAGCACAGTTTGCAGGATACACCTATACTGGGCACCTAAAACTTGGTTTAAGGTAGCAAAGTCTATACCTCCTAGGCCCTGACTCAAGGAGGTAGCTTAAACTTAAAATATACACACGTAGGGGCTATAGATCACAGTTCCTCCTTCTCACTGGCCAATGGTATACCTATCAGCAGCTGGCATTGGAGTGCTCTTAAACAGAGTTTTTGTAATTCCAATAGGAAAAGGAACATGGTGCTGTTCCTTCCAGCATTCTCCTGTGAGCCCATGACGGTCTGGTGTCGCACCCCAGAGGGTAGGTCCTTGACGTCCTGGGCTCACAGGAAGTGGGTTGAATGATGCTGGGTGTCATTCAACTAGAGCAGTGGTCTCCAAACTGGGGGCCAGATGCAGCCCTTTGTTTGCTTTTACCTGGCTCTCTGGGGAATATTTCATCCATTGATACCAACAGTGGGGTATAATTTCCCAATGCAGAGGCACAATTTCTTCCAATGGCACCAACGATGGGGCCCACTGACACTAATGATTGGGCTCAATTCTTCCCACTGACACCAATGATGGGGCACAATTCCTCCCACTGACACCTATGATGGGGCACAATTCCTCCCACTGATGCCGAAAATGGGGCACAATTCCTCCCACTGACTCTAATGATGGGGCACAATTCCTCCCACTGACACCAATGATGGGGCACAATTCCTCCCACTGACACCAATGATGGGGCACAATTCCTCCCACTGACTCTAATGATGGGGCACAATTCCTCCCACTGACACCAATGATGGGGCACAATGGGTATAATTTCCCAATGCAGAGGCACAATTTCTTCCAATGGCACCAACGATGGGGCCCACTGACACTAATGAGTGGGCTCAATTCTTCCCACTGACACCAATGATAGGGCACAATTCCTCCCACTGACACCAATGGTAGGGCACAATTCTTTCCACTGACGCCGAAAACTGGGCACAATTCCTCCTACTGACACCAATGATGGGGCACAATTTATCCCACTGGCACTAATGATGGGGCACAATTCCTCCCACTGACACCAAGCTATGGAGCTATCAGAGGCCGATATGCACTTTCCCCGATATATCAGCATTGGCCCCAGAACTGGCCAATATTGTTGATATTTTTGTGACATCATTCTGTCTTCTTAGGCCGCCTCCCTCGCCTTGGACAGCCTAGTCTGGAGTCAGGACTAGTCTCACGGGAGTGTATCACAGCCACACACCCACCCACAGCAGCCCGGTGCCAGCCAGCCACCCACATCCACAGGCCCTGTACCAGCCAGCCAGTCACAGGCAATGTACCAGCGAGCCAGCCAGCCACCCACATGACCTGTACCAGCCAGTCACCCACAGGCACTGTACCAGCCAGCCAGCTACCACAGGGTGCCAGCAAGCCATCCATTAAGCATTAAACAAAAATTAACATGTTCAGTACCAGATTTGTGTCAAAAATTGTTTTTATTTTTCAAAACTTTAAATGTACAAAATATCGGCCCAAAATATCTGCCCGTTGTGACCAAAATATCAGTATCGGCCCTGAAAAAAACATATTGGTCTATTCCTAATGAAAACCAGTGGCTTTATGTACCTAAAAGGCAGGCTTCATCCACTCACCGGCTTGTATACAATTTTTGATACATTTTAAGGCATTTTGCCAAGGCACCCCTGAAGAAACCTCAAGGCACCCTGGTTGAAAAAGTCTGGTCTAAAGAACAGTAAACTGGCCCTTTGTGTACAAAGTTTGGAGACCCCTGAACTAGAGGATGACCGGTGTTGGATCAAAGAGTGGTTGGTAAGTCTGCAAAGGTACCATCAGAGATAGCGTGAGTATTTTCCATTTTTACTAAAAGCTGTAAAATAAATTTTCTCAAGACTAACGTTGGCCTGACATTTTTTACTTTTCTTCTTATTTTGGTGATCTAGGGTGACACAGGTGATCAGATCGCCTTCATGAACTCTTTTCATATTTAATCCCATTTCAAACCTTAAACCTTGTCATCTGCTGGGTTTCGGGACAAGAGAGCGTTTTTAAACTTTTATAAACTCTCCGTCTCCATTTCTCTGCAGTTCATAATCTATTAAAGCCTTCTGTCTTTCACCTTCCTTGTTAATCGTATCGGTTCACGCTGCGCCACTAAGTACCTCTTGTTTTCAGCGTGGAACTTTTCATTCCTGCCCTGGGGATCTCATGGTAAATTCCTTCTGACAGTGAGAGAGGACGTGGGTTTACTTGTGGGCCACCGACTGTTCCAGTAAGCTTTGATTGCAGCTGACAACAGACTTCTAGAGGGATGGAAAAGCTAAATATTTTACTAAATCTTTGTGACGAGCGGCATATTGTGCTGCTGCTGCTGCAGGTGAAAAAAATATAATGTTATTATGGGTTGCATTATGCTGCAAGGAGCGGGAGAGAATATAGAGCCCAAAGTGAGCATGGAGACCCTGAGCAGCTCTGCAATTGGTGGAGACTTTGGCCACATTTATGATTGTACATGTTAGACATGTGCCGTGTGTTTCATTCGGAATCAAAATGCGGACTAATTTTTCATTATTCAGCAATTCGGATGTATCCGAATTTCTGAATTACAATAGTAACAAATACGAAACAAAGAATTTAGGAGGAAATTCGAACTCAAATCAATTTTGAAATGTTTTCCAATTTGATTAGAATTCGAATTTCTGTATAGCGTAAATAAAAATAGAAAATAAAGGATTATAGGAGAAAAGATTATACTAGAATATAATAGAAAATAAAAATAGACTGGAAAAGAATAGAAAAAATATAATAAAATTTTGTTATTCAGCAATTCGGATGTATCCGAATTTCTGAATTACAATAGTAACAAATCCGAAACAAAGAATTTAGGAGGAAATTCGAACTCAAATCAAATTTGAAATGTTTTCCAATTTGATTAGAATTCGAATTTCAGTATAGCGTAAATTAGAATTGAAAATAAAGGATTATAGGAGAAAAGATTATACTAGAATATAATAGAAAAAAAATAGACTGGAAAAGAATAGAAAAAATATAATAATTTTTCATTATTCAGCAATTCGGATGTATCCGAATTTCTGAATTGCAATAGTAACAAAGGCGAAACAAAGAATTTTGGAGGAAATTCGAACTCAAATCAAATTTGAAATGTTATCCAATTTGATTAGAATTCGAATCTCCATATAGCATAAATTAGAATAGAAAATAAAGGATTATAGGAGAAAAGATTTTACTAGAATATAATAGAAAAAAAATAGACTGGAAAAGAATAGAAAATAATAAAAAAATATAATAGAAAATAAAGGAATAGAAAAGAAAAAGAAAAGAATAGAGTAAAATAAAACAAAATAGAATTGAAAATAAAAGAACAGAATAAAATAGAATAGAAAATAAAGCAATATAACAGAATAGCATAGCATAGAATAGAATAGAATCAAAAAGAAAGAATATAACTATCTTCTGAAATTTGAATTTTAAATAGAATAAATCCAAATTGAAATAGAATAGAAAATAATAGAATAGAATAGAATAAAATAGAAAAGGAACAAAAGAATAGAATAAAAGAGACTATAACCACCTTCCAAAATCTGAATTATGAATAGAATAGAATAGAATTGAAAATAAAATAAAATAGAAAAAACAATAAAATTGAATGGAATAAAATAGAAAGAATATAACCATTCTTTGCAAAAAGAAAGACTATAACTATATCAATCTTCTGAAATTTGAATTTCAAATAGAATAAATCCAAACTGAATTAGAATAGAAATTAATAGAATAGAATAGAAAAAAATCAAAGGAATAGAATAGCATAAAAGAGACTATAACCATCTTCCGAAATCCGAATTATGAATAGAAAAGAATAGAATAGATTAGAAAATAAAAGTATACAATAGAAAAAAAACAATAAAATGGAATGGAATAAAATAGAAAGAATATAACCATTCTTTGCAAAAAGAAAGACTATAACTATCTTCTGAAATTTGAATTTCAAATAGAATAAATCCAAACAGAATTAGAATAGAAAATAATAGAATAGAATAGAAAAAAAACAAAAGAATAGAATAGAAAAAAGAGACTATAACCATCTTCCAAAATCCGAATTACTAATAGAAGAGAATAGAATAGAATAGGAAATAAAATAATAGAATAGAGAAAAAAAAACAATAAAATGGAATAAAATAGAAAGAATATAACAATTTCCCAAAATTAGAATTTCATAAATTCGAATTTGAATAGAAAATAAAGGAAAAGAGTAGAATAGAATAGAAAATAAAAGAATAGGAAAAAAAAAACATAGAAAAGAATAGAAAGAATATAACTGAAGCGTTAATGGTGTTTTCATGCTGTATATTCTTCTCTTTTTCTCATGTAGCTATCCTTGATTCATAGTCATAACATCTTGCTTGTTCAGATATGTCTGAAATATGAGAAAATAAATCTGTTATGAGAATACTCTAATTTGGGTAGTATGCCAAAAAGTATCATGTGATCGTGAGTCATACTGAAGCCAAGCCCCTTATTGCGAAATTATTTTTTCTGTTGTTCTAACTGTATATTTGCTCGGGACATTTCCTGAAATAAACGAACATGCTCTGACTCTACCCTTGCGTATGTCTCTGTGAGTTCCCGAATATTCGTAGGGAGTCCATTTAGCCCTCCAGTTCAAAATTCCCTAACAGGCTTGGTGTTAGTGCGTGGGATGCAAGAACCGAGTCCCCAGTGGACCCATGCAACCAGAGAGAGTAACAGAGGGGCCAAACAGGTGATAAAGACCCTGAAATTAAAGTAACAGACAAGCCGGAAGAGGATACAGAAGATGTCCTGGCTACTGTCTCCCCAGATTTCTGGGAAAGCATTGTGTGGACTTAAGGCCCATACACACGATAAGAAAATCTGAAGGGAAATTTCGTCCGACGACCGATCTGCCGATTTTCCGATTGTTAGTATGGTGCTTTCGACAGCCGACTCCGACTTTTCGGCTGACAAAATCCTGATGTGCAGACTATAACATTTTTGTTGTCCGTAATACAACGTCCGATTTTTGTCTCATTAGTACAGATTTCGACGGGAAAAAATCTTAAGAGCAAGACTAGGCATGCTCAGAGACGAAAGAACACATACAAAGCAATCCAACACATGACATCACTTCTGAAGTAGAATTTTGTCGCACGGGAAAATTCGTATGAAAAAAACCTCTTCACTTTCCACATCAGACTAGCATGCCACAAAAAACGGACGACAGATCGTTCGATAATCTGATCGTGTGTACGGGGCTTTAGTCTTTTGATTTTGTTGGTCTTTCTGCCAACATGGACGTATGATCCAAAGGACTAAACCCCCGTTCACATGCAGGCGACGCTACCTCGCACCGCGACCTCCGAGGTCGCGGTGCGAGCAGCGCGCCGCGACCTCGGAGCGGCCACCACGGACTTCATAGCATTGAAGTCTATGGCGGTCGCCTCCTGGTCGCCCCAAAGAAGCTCCGGACCCTTTTTCTAAGTCGGAGCGACTTGTGTCGCTCCTATTAGAACGGGTCCGCAGCTTTCCTATGGGAGGCGACCTTCGGCGACCTCAGGCCTGCGTGTTTTGAGGACTATGACAAAACAAATCAGCCAATGCACTCCCAATAGGGGATTTTTCACTGCCCATAGGTCCAATTATGGATGTACTTAATCAACAAAGGGAATCTTTATAGCACTTTAACCACTTACGGACCGCCCACTGTGTATTTCCATTGGTACTTTGATGTTAAATAACGGGGTTATGGCAGCAGAAAGCTGCCATAACCCCGTTTTTTTTTAAATGGCAGGCGGTCTTCTTTAACATAAGGGTGGTTCCAGTGGCGGATTTGACGCAGTTTCACCTTTATGGGCGTTAGGAGAGGTGCCCTCTTCCCCCTCCCACCACTTCCCATTTGTTTTCACCCGCTTACCGGAGCTGCCAGTAGGGGGGAAAACGATCCGGTCCGCTGTCCTCTCAGGCAGGAAGTCGAGTGAGGGCAAGGTGGCCCTCACTCGACTCTATGGCTTTGGAGGACTGGAGCAATGTCATAAGTCCTTTCCTAGCAAAGGTTTTAAAGAACCCATTTTTTTTCATCATGAAAAAAAATGACATTTTTTTTTTCTTTTTTAGTGTAGATGTGAGATGTGAGGTCTTTTTGACCCCAGATCTCACATTAAAGAGGTCCTGTCCTGCTTATTTCTATTACAAGGGATGTTTACTTCACATTCCTTGTAATAGGAATTAAAGTGATCAAATTTTTTTTTTTTTTTAAAGGACAGTGTAAAAATTTAAAATAAAAGATAAAAAATATACAAACCCAATTCCAAAAGAGTTGGGACACTGTACAAATTGTGAGTAAAAAAGGAATGGACTAATTTACCATTCTCATAAACTTATATTTTATTCACAATATAATATAGATAACATATCAAATGTTGAAAGTGAGACATTTTGAGATGTTATGCCAAATATTGGCTCATTTTGGATTTTATGAGAGCTACACATTCCAAAAAAGTTGGGACAGGTAGCAATAAGAGGCAAAAGGAAAAGTTAAATGTAGATATAAGGAACAGCTGGAGGACCAATTTGCAACTTATTAGGTCAATTGGCAACATGATTGGGTATAAAAAGAGCCTCTCAGAGTGGCAGTGTCTCTCAGAAGTCAAGATGGGCAGAGGATCATCAATTCCCCCAATGCTGCGGCGAAAAATAGTGGAGCAATATCAGAAAGGAGTTTCTCAGAGAAAAATTGCAAAGAGTTTGAAGTTATCATCATCTACAGTGCATAATATCATCCAAAGATTCAGAGAATCTGGAACAATCTCTGTGTGTAAGGGTCAAGGCCGGAAAACCATACTGGATGCCTGTGATCTTCGGGCCCTTAGACGGCACTGCATCACATACAGGAATGCTAATGTAATGGAAATCACAACATGGGCTCAGGAATACTTCCAGAACACATTGTCAGTGAACACAATCCACTGTGCCATTCACCGTTGCCGGCTAAAACTCTATAGACCAAAAAAGAAGCCAAATCTAAACATGATCCAAAAGCGCAGGCGTTTTCTCTGGGCCAAGGCTCATTTAAAATGGACTGTGGCAAAGTGGAAAACTGTTCTGTGGTCAGATGAATCAAAATTTGAAGTTCTTTTTGGAAAACTGGGACGCCATGTCATCCGGACTAAAGAGGACAAGGACAACCCAAGTTGTTATCAGCGCTCAGTTCAGAAGCCGGCATTTCTGATGGTATGGGGTTGCATGAGTGCGTGTGGCATGGGCAGCTTACACATCTGGAAAGGCGCCATCAATGCTGAAAGGTATATCCAAGTTCTAGAACAACTTATGCTCCCATCCAGACGTCGTCTCTTTCAGAAAAGACCTTGCATTTTCCAACATAACAATGCCAGACCACATACTGCATCAATTACAACATCATTGCTGCGTAGAAGAAGGATCCGGTACTGAAGATCTGCAGTCCAGACCTTTCACCCATAGAAAACATTTGGCGAATCATAAAGAGGAAGATGAGACAAAGAAGACCTAAGACAGTTGAGCAACTTAAAACCTGTATTAGACAAGAATGGGACAACATTCCTATTCCTAAACTTGATCAACTTCTCCTCAGTCCCCAGACGTTTGCAGACTGTTATAAAAAGAAGAGGGGAGGTCACACAGTGGTAAACATGGCCTTGTCCCAACTTTTTTGAGATGATGCCATGGAATTTAAAAAAATCAACGTATTTTTCCCTTAAAATGATACATTTTCTCAGTTTAAACATTTGATATGTCATCTATGTTGTATTCTGAATAAAATATTGGAATTTGAAACTTCCACATCATTGCATTCTGTTTATAATCGCAATTTGTACAGCGTCCCAATTTTTTTGGAATTGGGTTTGTAGGGAAAAAAAAAATGAAAGCGCCCCGTTCCCATTAGCACGCGCACAGAAGTGAACGCATACGCAAGTTGCGCCCACATATGTAAACAGTGTTCAAACCACACATGTGAGATATCGCCACAATCATTAGAGTGAGAGAAATAGGTTGAGCCCTAGACCTCCTCTGTAACTCTAAACTGGTAACCTGCAGACATTTTAACCACTTGCCGACTGCCTAACGACTACTTACGTCGGCAGTCAGCCCCTCACAGGCAAAGCGACGTAGGGCTACGTCGCTAGCCTGTGAGGCTCTGGGGAGCGAGCGCACGCCGCCGGAGGTGCGCTCCTGCTCTCGCTAGCTCATGGACCCCCCCCGCGCATGTGCCCGGCGGACCCGATGTCCGTCGGGCACTCGCGATTGTCCGTTACAGCGGGAGAAAGGCAGGCGGCTAATGTAAACAAAGCCGCCTGTCATTCTCCCCTGTGTAAGAATGGAGATCATACGGTTCTGCTATGTAGGACTGTTGATCTCTGTTCTTACACCTCAAGCCACATCCAATCACAGTTAGAAGCACGCCCCTAGGGACACACTTAACCCCTCCCTCTTTAAAAAAGTTAACCCCTTCACTGCCAGTGTCATTTTTACAGTAACAGTGCATATGTATAGCACTGATTACTGTAGTAATGTCACTGGTAACTCCAAAAGTGTCAAAAATGTCAGTCAAGGGTCCGATCTGTCCGCCGCAATGTCGCGGTCCCGCAAAAAAAAATCACAGATCGCCGCCATTACTCGTTAAAAAAAAAAAACAACAAAAATGACAAAAATCTTTCCCTTAGTTAGTAAACGCAATAACTTTTGCGCAAACCAATCAAAATACGCTTTTTGCATTTTCTTTTTTACCAAACATATGTAGCACAAAGCAAATTGCCCTAAAATGTTAAAAAACTTGGATTTTTAAATTTTTGGGGGGGAATTTCATATAAAAAAATGTGAAAAATATTGTTATTTTGGCAAAATTGTCGCTCTTTTTTTGTTTATAGCGCATGATCAAAAAATCGCACAGGTGATCAAATATCACCAAAAGAAAGCTCTGTTTGTGGGAAAAAAAAGACATCAAATTCGTTTAGGTACAGCATCGCACGACCGCGCAATTTTCCGTTAAATTCACGCAGTGCCGAATCGCAAAATAGGCCCTGGTCAGGAAGGGGGTAAAATCTTCCGGGGCTTAAGTGGTTAAAAGTGTCGCCTATGGGAATTTTTAAGTATCATTATTTGTCGTCATTCCACGAGCGTGCGCAATTTTGAAGCACTAAGCTCTGGAGCATTTGCAAAGTGCACAGTCTGTTTGCCTTTAGTAAATCAACCCCATAATTTCTCTGTACACTTGGATGACTCTCCAATATCAGCCAAACACCTCTCCTGTGAAAGTCTCCAGGCCAGATGCTGAGCAACTCAGCAAATGTCATCCCATGGCAAACCCGCCGCTGGCATCACTTTAATCGGAAAGTTGACCGCCTAAAGAAAAAAATGTCAAGATTATGGCATCTACCTGCAGCCATAACCTCGGTATTTAACGTCAAACTAATGACGTATATTCACAGTTAGCCGTTCGGCAGGTGGAATAGCTTGCAGCTCTTTGAATTATGTCATTAAATGAAGATCTTTGCACCCATAAAACTTTCCCCGGGAAGTTTCCTTCCTCCACAGACAATAAAGCTGCATCTTGCTCCCTATTTATTCTGGAATCTACTTTACTGCCCCCCCCCCCCTCGCCGCCTGTTTGGTGTCTGTACTCTTCATTAAGTAAACTCGAAATAATTCATCTGTATTCTTGCAGGCAATGTCGTCTTTTGTGGCTGTCGCTCGATTCATTATCACAAGTCAGCAATATCATATATTATTCAGTTCCCATACACGGCGGCAGAAGGCCTGACATTCCTTTTCAATCAGAAAATATTCATTGTCTTCGTAGCGCTGTAAATCTTCATCTATGGCTGCTTCACTTCCTCCGCCTGTTATTTATTACTGATGAGTTCTAAAGTATTCCCAGTTACTTTTTTGGGGGAGGGGGGGATGCTCCGACATTGGCGCCTTGTGGCCGGGTAGCTTGTCCCAATGTCACATCCATTTAACCCCTTCTGGAAGTTCAGGAACTCTTAAATTTAATTCCTGAAAATGTCATAAATAGTTACAGTATTTGTTTATATGTATTTATCCGTTTTACTGCTCATTTACCCAGTTGCGGGCGCGCGGACGTGCACGGTGATGCTTGTAGAATATGGTGTATAATAAGGTGTATAATATGGTGTGGGGACATTGAAGCAGCCTATTTAAAGAGGTTGTAAACTCTTTTTTTATTTTCTTTTTTCTTACTTACCCTGCAAGAGAAACACATAATGAGCTAGTATGCGATGCATACTAGCTCATTATGAAATACTTACCTTAGAACGAGCCCCCGCCGTGCCGTCCGCTTAGCTGGATGACGGGCGACATGTCTAGTCGCCCGTCTTCCATGATCGCGGCATCCGGCCATCTGATTGGCCGGAGCCGCGGTGACGTCACTCCCGCGCACGCGCGCGGGAGCCGACAGTCACGGCACGGAGTTCTGAAGGAACGGCACGAGCGGCCGTTCCTTCAGTGCGCCTGCGCCAGTGACGTCACTGGATGCTTCTAAGGTAAATATCACCTAAACGGTACATGTTTAGGAGATATTTACAGTACCTATAGGTAAGCCTTATTATAGGCTTACCTATAGGTACAAGTTGTAGAGGAGGGTTTACTTCCTCTTTAATCACTTATGGACCACCCAAGCAGTGCTTACTAACTGTGTGGGTGTGGCTCAGGGCTGGCCCGAGACATTGTGCTGCCTGGGTCCAAGAATGAAATGCTGCCCCCAATCCAAAAAAATTACATGAATATCCAGCAAAGAGATATTTCCATAAACCAAAGAGATATCCCCATTCAGTAAAGAGACAGCCCAATCCAGCAAAGAAAAATACCCATATATTCAGCAAAAGACATTTCCATAAAGCAAAGAGATATCCCCATTCAGTAAAGAGACAGCCCAATCCGGCAAAGAGAAATACCCATATATTTAGCAAGAGACTTCTCCATAAAGCAAAGAGATATCCCTATTCAGTAAAGAGACAGCCCAATCCAGCAAAGAGAAATACCCATCTATTCAGCAAGAGACATTTCCATAAAGCAAAGAGATATCCCCATATTGTAAAGAGACAGCCCAATCCAGCAAAGAGAAATACCCATATATTTAGCAAGAGACATCTCTATAAAGCAAAGAGATATCCCCATTCAGTAAAGAGACAGCCCAATCCAGCAAAGAAAAATACCCATATATTCAGCAAAAGACATTTCCATAAAGCAAAGGGATATCCCCATATGGTAAAGAGACAGCCCAATCCAGCAAAGCGAAGTTCCCATATATTTAGCAAGAGACATCTCCATAAAGCAAAGAGATATCCCTATTCAGTAAAGAGACAGCCCAATCCAGCAAAGAGAAATACCCATCTATTCAGCAAGAGACATTTCCATAAAGCAAAGAGATATCCCCATATTGTAAAGAGACAGCCCAATCCAGCAAAGAGAAATACCCATATATTTAGCAAGAGACATCTCTATAAAGCAAAGAGATATCCCCATTCAGTAAAGAGACAGCCCAATCCAGCAAAGAGAAATACCCATCTATTCAGCAAGAGACATTTCCATAATGCCAAGAGATATCCCCATATAGTAAAGAGACAGCCCAATCCAGCAAAGCGAAATACCCATATATTTAACAAGAGACATCTCCATAAAGCAAAGAGTAATCCCCATATAGTAAAGAGACAGCCCAATCCGGCAAAGAAAAATACCCATCTATTCAGCAAGAGACATTTCCATAAAGCAAAGAGATATCCCCATATTGTAAAGTGACAGCCCAATCCAGCAAAGAGAAATACCCATATATTTAGCAAGAGACATCTCTATAAAGCAAAGAGATATCCCCATTCAGTAAAGAGACAGCCCAATCCAGCAAAGAAAAATACCCATATATTCAGCAAAAGACATTTCCATAAAGCAAAGAGATATCCCCATATGGTAAAGAGACAGCCCAATCCAGCAAAGCGAAGTTCCCATATATTTAGCAAGAGACATCTCCATAAAGCAAAGAGATATCCCCATTCAGTAAAGAGACAGCCCAATCCAGCAAAGAGAAATACCCATCTATTCAGCAAGAGACATTTCCATAAAGCCAAGAGATATCCCAATATAGTAAAGAGACAGCCCAATCCAGCAAAGCGAAATACCCATATATTTAGCAAGAGACATCTCCATAAAGCAAAGAGTAATCCCCATATAGTAAAGAGACAGCCCAATCCAACAAAGAGAAATACCCATATATTCAGCAAGAGACATTTCCATAAAGCAAAGAGATATCCCCATTCAGTAAAGAGACAGCCCATTCCAGCAAAGAGACATACCCATATATTCAGCAAAAAGACATGCCCCCTCCAGAAAAGAGACATGCCCAGAGGGAAGGAGGGAGTCTTGGGTCCTCGGGCAGTATGCCCCTGTTGCTGTCCCTCTTAAAGTGCTGCCTGGGTCCCATGGACCCACTGGGATACATGGTAGGGCCGGCCCTGGTGTGGCTTGACTGGAGGAAGACAGAAATCCGTGTTTCAAGATCTCCATCTTCCTCTCTTGTGTACATAGGCAGACTGCCACTCTGCCTCTCCCATATGAACGATCGGGTCCAAATACCCTCTTTTTTCTGTGCGTGATTGTCTACAAAATAAAAGTGGTCTCAGTGGCGCATTCACCGCAAGATCACTTTTAGAGGCGGCGGGGGCACCTTCCCGATCAGGGACATGATGTCAGTTGGACCCGCTGAATGGCTCCCGCTGTGTCCAATCACAGCGGGAGTGGGTCACAGCCCGCGCGCACACAAGACCCCGTGCACAAAATCACGTACAGGTAGATATAGATTAGGGGGCCGAACGCATAGATAGGGGGGGGGCGGCGCCCCTGCGCCCCTAATGGACGGGCCGCCACTGTATCCCCCCTTCCCTGCTAGTATAAGGAAGCAAAGTGACAACTCCTTTTATACCTACAATGATGGACATCGACCTTGCTTCATAACGCTGGCAGACCTCTGCTTTTTCCATAAATCAGATCAATTCCTAAGCAGTTAAAGGTGTTTTCATTTTGTATTCCCTGAAGCTTTGCCGCCTAGTGAAAACCACGTCTGAAAAATGGTCTTATGTGTTACAAATGAGGATGGAGGAATCGGAGATTATCTTTAATCATGTTGCAAGCTGAAGGTCATTCCTGAGCTGGTCAGCTCATAGCCGCAGGCAGAAAAATGTACATACAATCCCAGCAGAATTTCCGTAATTTTCCAACACGGGACAATTTTACAAAACGGGGCGTCCTGTGGAGACCGCTAATTTTCATAATTTGTGCCTGTTGCTGGTCGGGGCGGTTATATAAGCAGGTTAAACTCATCCATATCTGGTCTGTAAAAGGGCTCTCAATGTCTTTGTATCATTTACTTCCTTTTCATGAAGCAGGGTTAATTTTTTTTCATTCAAAAGCTGATATCAGGCTTGCAGTCGGAGTGCCTGTCTTATATGGTGATTGGAAGGAGGAAGAGGCACACGAATGAGTTTTCGGGAGGGAGAGAGCTAATGGTGATATCGATTACTAGAGATGAGCTTGGGTTCAGTCTGAACCCAAGTTTGCCCAAATCTGAAAGTTAGCTGTCATGGCTTGGCCCAGGGTCGGGACAAGGGGTGGGCAGGAGGCACAGCTGCCCTGGGCGCAATTATTTATTGCAGGGATGGGGGTGGCCTGACCCTAACCCTAAGGGACTGGGGGGGGGGGGTGCAATTTGAAATCTTTGCCTTGGGCGCTGGATGACCTTGTCCTGGCACTGGCTGGGCCAATAACCAGTGGGTGGGAGATTACCTCCCCCACAGTCAGGTTTGGCCCTACCATAGGTCCCGCTGGGTTCATTGGACCCTGTCAGCACTTGGAGAGGGGCAGCAAATTGTCTCCCAAGAAGTTTTGTGTGTCATCAGTTTAGGGGCAGCATTTCCCATCTCATGCTGCCACCTGCAGTGCAAACTGATCAGTATAGAGGAGGTAAGATGAAAGCAGTTTCAGTGTAGTTTAGGGGTTGCCTGGTGTCCTAGAACGGCGTGGGGCCCCTATCTGTGTGTCGGCTGTGCTTGCTGGTCTCCGTTGGCATCCGGTTCCTGTCTGGCAGGAAGTGACGTGGCAGGCTGGGTCCGAGGCCTGAACCGCCCTAGTGGGGGAAAGGCTAAAAGTACTACATGAACAAGTGTTACAATGCCATCTAGCCTTTCCTCCACTAGATGGCACTATTCGATCGTATATAAATTGGCCCAGTCCCCTCCATACAATCTAGCATAAAAAAGGAGCACGCTCTGGTTTTGCATCGCAGTGCGTATGCTCCAAAACGCGTCGTAAGCACGCCAGAAGATCCCAGGCGGCAAGTTGCGGCTCACAGTGAGGTTCAGGCCTCGGACCCAGCCTCCCACGTAACTTCCTGCCGGACAGGAACTGGACGCCAACGGAGACCAGCGAGCACAGCCGACCCACAGAGAGTGGCCCCACGCCGTTCTAGGACACCAGGCAATTCCTAAACTACACTGAAACTGCTTTCATCTTAGCTACATGTAAGTTTTTTATTAACTTTGTATAATAAACTTTCACAGTCTTTGCTCAAGAGGCGCCTGTTTTCTCTTTGTTCCTTCACATGTTTGGAGAGGGCTTCCGCTCCCCACTAGGCTGGCCCTGAACTAGAGACTGTTTACCTATACATCTCAAGGACTTTAAGGGTGGTCTACATGACCACCTCATGGACATTATCAGTTCCTCATGCTTGTTATTCGTGCCACCTTGTGTGTAATTTTTTTTTTGCCCAAAATTGTTGGAATGCTTATACGACATTGTCATTTGTACAATGACATCTTTTATACTATTCATGTATTTTCTACTGTTGGATCTTTTTGATAACCATTTATCATGATATGCTCTTAACCACTTGCCGACCAGTCACGTTGACTGTACTGCGGCAAAGTGGTTAGTTATCATCCAGCGACGCAGACCTACATCGCTGGACTCCTCCCCTTGTGGGCGGCGCCTGCGCCGCCGGAGGCTCGCTCCCCCTGTATTCAGTCACAGCGGGAGTCGGGCCAGGGGCGGAGTGGCGGTGATCACCGCCGCTCTTCCCTGATCATCGGGGATCGAGTGTGGAAATCCGCCCGCTTGTGTAAACAGAGCGGGCGGATCTCCTAAGTGACAGGCAGGGTCAGATTGCAGGGTTCAGCGTAGCTGAACCTGCGATCTGTCCCTGTGTCACCTAGTCACCTCCCCCCACACACGTTAGTAAGCACCAGGCATACATTAACCCCTTGATAACCAATAAAAATTAACCTCTTCCCTGCCAGTGTCATTTTTACAGTAACAGTGCATATGTATAGCACTGATTACTGTAGTAATGTCACTGGTACCCCCAAAAGTGTCAAAAATGTCAGTCAAGGGTCCGATCTGTCCGCCGCAATGTCGCAGCCCCGCAAAAAAAATCGCAGATCGCCACCATTACTCGTTAAAAAAAAAAAAAACACCAAAAATGACAGAAATCTTTCCTTTAGTTTGTAAACGCAGTAACTTTTGCGCAAACCAATCAAAATACGCTTTTTGCAATTTTTTTTTACCAAACATAGGTAGCAGAAAACAAATTGGCCAAAAATTTAAAAAAATATTGATTTTTTTCATTTTTTGGGGGGGAATTTCATATAAAAAAAATTTGAAAAATATTGTTATTTTTTCAAAATTGTCGCATTTTTTTGTTTATAGCGCAAAAAGTAAAAATCGCACAGGTGATCAAATACCACCAAAAGAAAGCTCTGTTTGTGGGAAAAAAAAGACGTAAATTTAGTTTGGGTACGGCGTTGCATGACCGCGCAATTGTCAGTTAAAGTCGCACAGTGCCGAATCGCAAAAAGTGGCCTGGACGTAAGACAGCAAAATCCTCCGGTGGTAAAGTGGTTAAATGTATGTGATGTCATATGTGACTTAAAATAATATATCTATATATCCCCCTTTTATTGGTTGTGTATTTACTGTACTTATGTAAACTGCTATGGACATGTTAATAAACACGGGATGTTAACCATATGCTTCTCTATGCTTACCAGCAGATGTACAGCATATATATTACCATTATATCATTATGTGTACACTGGCCACACCGCATATAAAGTCCCACATTTTTTTGAACACTATGTGTTCCCATGCTCAATCTATCTATGTATTTTTAATTTGTGGGTTGTCTCTTTAAAAGTCCCATTGGTTTTTCTTTCTTTTTTTTTGGGGGGGGGAGGGGGCAGAGGGTGGAGAGATTGGGTGGGAAGGGAGGAAGGGAGGGAAAAAGAAAGGGGAAATTAAAAATAGTTGAAGGGTAATATATATGCTGGAGACACCAAAATTGTATTGTCTTGTGTAAATTTTTGTTTTTATTTTGTAATTTCATATTTTTATTTGTCATGTATGTAAAGAAATTTAATAAAAAAAATAAAAAAATATCAAAAGTCCCGTGGGCTACGATTTTTCTTGGTGTCCTGGAAAATACCCCTTTGCCTTTTGGGGAGCTACTTCCGAAGACCACGTTGTCCTCCTTATGATGAGAGTTCCAGGGCAAATTCCCATTAGCCTGATACCTGGTCCACTCAGTAATCCGCACTGGTGTCCTGCGGCAGCAAAGTATTAATAGAACGCTATAAAAAGGAACAATGGTCATGGGACTTTAAATGAGGTAGGTTACTTGCTAAATGACTAGATTCGGTAAAGTCTCAAAATAACAATTTATTACTTTGTACATATTTCAGGATGGACACAAATTTATAAAAAAAATCACAACTTATAATGTAAAAAAAAAAAAAAAAATCACATAATCCAGATAAAAATACAGACATATATGAATAAAGGACTGACATAAAAAAGATATATCACCATGCATTTATACAATTTATATTATAATAGTAAATAAATATATAATAAATAATTATCATAAAACCATATATATATATATATATATCGTAAATAATGCATGGTCAATACCCAGATAGATATGCCTTCGTATCTATGGGCTCTATGCGTATCGTGGATCCTTATTTACTCATCAGGAGCTTGATTAAAAATATCTGAGAATTTCTTTCTCTTTTTCCTTTTTCTTCCCCCCCCCCCCCCCAATTTATACTCTACAGATCTCTTCTTATTCATATGCTCTCTCTCCCCTTTTCCCTTGTTTTATCTTCTCTTTCTTCTTTTCTCAATCACTACCCATACAGACCTCACTCACATTTACTTCTTAGGTCCCCATAAAGATACGATGGAGGAACGTTCCAAATCACTAGAACCCACAAGGCAAAGGTTATAACACCCTTCTTCTGAACTTTAAACTATTGGAATGAATATGGACGGCCTCCGCGTCCGGACACAGTTTTATCCCTTTGGGGTGCCTGGTGGGGAGACAGGTCGCCCAAATCCCTTTTAGCATATCACGAGAAACCGAGGGCTGGTAACCACTTGCAGACCACATACTGTATATATACGGCGGCAGAGTGGCTCTCCCAGGCAAAACCACGTATGGATACGTCATTTGCCTGGGAGGAGCTAGGGCGGGCGAGGGCGTGCCGCCGACGGTGCGCTCCCTCCTCCGATCGTCAGCTGGGAAGCCAATGCGTGTGTCAGGCGGCTCTAATTGCCACCTGACACCCACGATTGTTCCCCGCAGAGAGAGAAGGACGGTCAGCTGTTGTAAACACAGCCGACCGCTTTTCTCCCTGGGATGATCACAGAGCTCATGTGATCCTGCTATATAGGATCACGTGTCTATGGTCATCTCAGAAACCACGCCCCCCCACAGTTAGAACCACTCCCCTAGGGTCACATTTAACCCCTTGATCACTTATACTGTTAACCCCTTCCCTGCCAGTGTCATTACTACAGTAACAGTACATATTTTTAGCACTGATTACTGTAGTAATGTCACTGGTACCCCCAAAAGTGTAAAGAATGTCAGTTAGGGGTCTGATCTGTCTGCCGCAATGTCGCAGTCCCACCAAAAATCACAGATCGCCACCATTACTAGTAAAAAAAAAACAAAAAAAAAACATTAAAAATGACATAAATCTTTCCCGTAGTTAGTAGATACAATAACTTTTGCGCAAACCAATCAAAATAAGCCTATTGATGGTTCTGCCTGCAGACATTAAAGATCTCAGGGACAAGTTTTCTTATATCTGGTTGTTTATAGACTATTTGTTTATTGCATTCTCTACAACAGTCGTTTGTTCTTACCTGTTATGTACATCCTGTTATTGATGTCCTTTTGTTATGTATTTGTTACCTTCGCTTATTTTTAAAAAACTCCAATAAAAATGTATTGAAATAAAAAATAAAAAAAATACGCCTATGGTGATTTTTTTTTTTTTTTTTACCAAAAATATGTAGCAGAAAACCAATTGGCCTAAAATGTTAAAAAAATTTAGATTTTGAGAATGTCATATAGCAGATTGTTTATAGCGCAAAAAATAAAAAATCGTACAGGTGATCAAATACCACCAAAAGAAAGCTCTATTTGTGGGAAAAAAAATGACTTCAATTTTACTTGGGTGTAGCGTCGCACGACCACTCAATTGTCCGTTAAAATAACGCAGTGCGGAATTGCAAAATAGGGCCTGGTCATTAAGGGGGCAAATCCTTCCGGTCTTAACCACTTGCCGTCTGCTCACATTGCTGCTACTGCAGCAATGTGGCTCGTTATCGTCTAACGACGTAGTACTACGTCGCTAGACTCCTCCCCCTGTAGGCGGCGCTCGAGTCGGGCCAGGGGAGGAGCAGCGGGGATCGCCGCAGCTCTTCCCCGATCGTCGGGGAATCGAGTTTGGAGATCCGCCCGCTTGTGTAAACAGAGCGGGCGGATCTCCTAAGTGACAGACAGGGTCAGATTGCAGTGTTCAGCATAGCTGAACATGCGATCTGTCCCTGACTCACTCAGTCACTTCCCCCCACACACGTCAGTAAGCACCAGGCATACATTAACCCCTCCCTCTCCAATAAAATTAACCCCTTTCCTGCCAGTGTTATTTTTACATTAACAGTGCATATTTATAGCACTGATTACTGCAGTAATGTCACTGGTAACCCCAAAAGTGTCAAAGATGTCAGTCAAGGGTCCGATCTGTCCGCCGCAATGTCGCAGTCCCGCAAAAAAAAAATCGCAGATCGCCGCCATTACTCGTTAAAAAAAAAAAACACCAAAAATGACAAAAATCTTTCCCTTAGTTAGTAAACGCAATAACTTTTGCGCAAACCAATCAAAATACGCTTATTGTGATTTTTTTTACCAAACATAGGTAGCAGAAAACAAATTGGCCAAAAATGTTAAAAAATTTAGATTTTTACATTTTTTGGGGGGGAATTTCATATAAAAAAATGTTAAAAATATTGTTATTTTTTCAAAATAAACGCTCCTTTTTTGTTTATAGCGCAAAAAGTAAAAATCGCACAGGCGATAAAATACCACCAAAAGAAAGCTCTGTTTGTGGGGAAAAAAAGACGTAAATTTTGTTTGGGTACAGCGTTGCACGACCGCGCAATTGTCAGTTAAAGTTGCACAGCGCCGAATCGCAAAAAGTGGCCCAGACGTAACACAGCAAAATCCTCCAGTGGTAAAGTGGTTAAAGTGGTTAATATGAACCATGATACATCCCATCTAAACTGTTACTATGTTGTCTTGCACAGTCTTTTGGTCGAATTACGACCTCCTAAAGGATGACTCAATAACCTTTGTAACTGTATCATTAACACCGTATACTTGGTAATTTTGTTAATACTATGTAACCTTCTTATTGTTATCGCTCAATGTTCTGATTAGATATGGATTGTATGCTTACTAAAATCTCAATAAAATATATTGAAATAAAAATATCTGTGGATATAGACTCATTTTAGAGTAGAAAAATCCTGTATATATGGAAAGAATACACCAAAATACTCCCTTAGAAAAACAATATATATGGAATCCTACTACTTACATGTCAATAAATGAAGTAGACCCAGTGACCAAAGGGGAATGAGAGCACCATGAAGCAATGGTCTAACCCAGGGCTGAGGCGGATATAAGCCTCCCCCCCCCCCCTTTTTTCCCGGTATCATGACTTTCACGGACGGTCTGTTACATAATCTTTCCCAGGATCCGTGCTGTCAGTTTAACGTTCAACGATATTAGGAACAGCTGGAGCTCTCTAAAGAGTGTTGATGCAATAAAATAATATAATATCGCCTGAGACATCTATCTTGTCATGTTTATATTGCTCCTGATACATTTAGCACATGCTTCATCTGAGCTGTGCGGCTGGTACCTTGCTGCAATGTCGTTTTTATTTCCGTATGAGGTATGAAATTTAACATCCAGTGTTGGCCTATTTAACCACTTCTGCACCGGAAGCTTTTACCCCCTTAATGACCAGGCCATATTTTGCGATTTGGCACTGCGTTAATTTAACAGACAATTGCGCGGTCGTGCGACGCTGTACCCCCAACAAAAATTGATGTTCTTTTTTCCCCACAAACAGAGCTTTCTTTTGGTGGTATTTGATCACCTGTACAATTTTTATTTTTTGCGCTATAAACAAAAAAAGAGCGACAATTCTGGAAAAAAAAATATTACAATATTTTTCACATTCTGCTATATAACATTCCCCAAAAAAAATTAAAAATCAAAAATGTTCATCCTTTTAGGCCAATTTGTATTCTGTTACATATTTTTGGTAAAAAATAATCGCAATGAGCGTATTTTGATTGGCTTACGCAAAAGTTATCGCGTCTACAAACTAGGGGAAAGATTTACGTCATTTTTATTTCTTTATTTTTACTAGTAATGGCGGCGATCTGCGATTTTTAGCGGGACTGCGACATTGCGGTGGACAGATCGGACCCCTAACTGACATTTATGACACTTTTGGGGGGACCATCTCTGCGATTTTTATTTTTTGCGCTATAAACAAAAAAAGAGCGACAATTCTGAAAAAAAAATAAATAAATATTACAATATTTTTTACATTCTGCTATATAACATTCCCAAAAAAAAAAAAATCCAAATTTTTTAACATTCTAGGCCAATTTGTTTTCTGCTACATATGTTTGGTAAAAAAAAAAAAAAAAAATCGCAATAAGCGTATTTTGATTGGTTTGCGCAAAAGTTATCGCGACTACTAACTACGGGAAAGATTTATGTCATTTTTATTGTTTTTTTTGTTTTAACTGGTAATGGCGGCGATCAGCGATTTTTAGCGGGACTGCGACATTGCGGCGGACAGATCGGACCCCTAACTGACACTTTTGGGGGGACCAGTGACATTACTACAGTAATCAGTGCTAAAAATATGCACTGTTACTGTAATGATGACATTGGCAGGGAAGGGGTTAACACAGTGGGGGATCAAGGGATTAAATGTAAGTCTAGGGGCGTGTTTCTAACTGTGGGGGGGAGGGGCTTTTGAAATGATCACAGAGACCTGTGATCTTATATAGAAGGATTAGAGGCGCTCTGTGATCATTCCAGAGAGAAGAACGGTCAGATGTGTTTACAATAGCTGACCGTCCTTCTCTCTCAGTTGGGAGCGATCGCGGGTGGCCGGTGGCAATCAGAGTCCCTGCTGCCGATTTTGATTGGTTTGCGCAAAAGTTATCGCGTCTACAAACTAGGGGAAAGATTTATGTCATTTATTTTAATTTATTTATTTTTTACTAGTAATGGCGGCGATCTGCGATTTTTAGCGGGACTGCGACATTGCGGCGGACAGATTGGACTCCCTAACTGACATTTTTGACACTTTTGGGGGGAGCAGTGACATTACTACAGTAATCAGTGCTAAAAATATGCACTGTTACTACCGTATAATAATGACACTGGCAGGGAAGGGGTTAACTCACGGGCGATCAAAGGGTTAAGTGTGTGCCTAGAGGGTGTTTTCTAACTGTGAGGGGGATGGGACTTGTGGAATCAACACCGAGACCTGTGATCCTAAATAGGCAGGGAAGGGGTTAACACAGTGGGGGATCAAGGGGTTAAATGTATGCCTAGGGGCGTGTTTCTAACTGTGGGGGGAGGGGCTTTTAAAATGGTCATAGAGACCTGTGATCCTATATAGACGGATCACAGTAGCTCTGTGTGCATTTCAGAGAGAATGGTCTGCTGTGTTTACAACAGCAGACCGTCTTTCTCTCTCCACGGCTGCAATCGCGACTGCCAGCCCCATGGATCGGCTTCCCCGCTGCCTAATGGGGGGTGGACGCGTGCCCCCAGGTGCGCTCCCACGAACTGACGTACCTATCTGTCGGTACGTGCAGCCGAGCCAGCCTGCCGCAGTATGTCTGCGGCGGGCGGGCGGGCGGTCGGCAAGTGGTTAAAGGGAATGGGCTGTGGTTTTGTAGACATTTTATTTATTATGATCAGGACTAGACGTGTGGTTTGTTTTGTTCTGAATAAATATTCAGACAAATTTTTCGTTATTCGGATATAGCCGAATACCCAAATAGCAGTATAAGCAAAGTTTGCCGAATGCTCCGAATAGCAAAATTAAATTTGTTAGAATTTCAGAAATTCAAATTGAAATTTGAATTAAATTTTACATCCAATTCCAGTGGAATTCAAACTTTAAACATATTGCGGAAATCAAAGACTGTTATTAGAGTAATATTTCAAAATATTTGCTGATTTGTTAGGCCAAATATAATTTGAAGAGTCATTATAATCATTTATTGATTTTTGCATTTGTTTGTTCACCTTGCCACATTCGAATCGAAAAAAAAAAAAAAAAAGTTTTCGATTCGACCGATTCCAAATTTATTGATTCGAACGTTTCGAAATTCAAAGAAAATTCGAAAAAGACATAAAACGAACTCCAAATACCAATCCCGAAGACGAATTGAACAAATCAATTGAATTTAACTAAACAAAACAACTAGATTAACAAGTCTAAACTAAACAAAACTAATGTTTTCATCATGCACATGATGTACATCAGGACTAAAGGAAATAGAATGAATATTTTTTTTTTCATTATTTCAAAGTGGGCGTAAACTTCATTTATGAAATTTGACCTGGGCACGTATATCTGTAGTGTTTACTTATCTCTCTCCAAACTTCTGAGTCCCGTGTCTTTCTGCTGCTCCGTTCTTCTGTTATCAGCCTGACAATTTCTGACAAGTTCTCGGAAACAGGAGATAAAAGCAGCTGGAAATTTGTGTCAGGGTGGATGCTATCAATAAACTAGCAGAGAGCTTGTCTATTCACAGCACAGCTCTGCAGGTTTCTTTCTTCCTTTGCCTATGTGGGGGGGGGGGGGGGGTGTGCCTTTCCTCCAATCAGCTGTCACACAGTGTATGCCCAGACTCCACACCCAGGAAGAAAAAATTCTAACACGATGTTCACTTTCTAAACAGTTTGGAAAGTTGAAGACAGCAAATAAAAAAATGAAACGTATGTCGGGGGATTTGTTTCATCTCTGTGTATCATTTGAGGCTGTTCACTTCACTGGGTTTATGTGAGGGTTTACATCAATTTTAGCCATTTTAGGTCACACAAATATCAAATATTGCATATGAAGAGTTATGAGCTTAAGGTTAGTTTGGAACACAAGCTTGGACTGAACCTTGAGGCTACATTCACACCTGAGCGTAGCATTTTCGCGCGTTGTTTACAGCGATTTTACCGCGATTTTTACCGCGATTTTCAGGCGTTTTTTGTGCAGGCTTTTTTAGCTGGAATAGAGACCAATGGAAAACGCCTGTAATCTGCCCAAAAAGGAGCTCATGTACTTTTTTGAGCGTTGGCCGTTTTGCTCACAGCGCCAAAACGCTCAGGTGTGAACAGGGGCCATTGAAATGAATAGGATTTGTCTTGTTGGGCGTTTTGAGAGCTGATCCTACAGCAGAAAAACTCCCCTAAAAATTTTAAAGAAATGCCTACATGTGAACAGAGCCTTACTGTTTACGTGTTTGAACGTTGAATGTCAAAATGTTGAATTTCTTCCGCTATTTTACATAACAGCTTCCTGGAAGAAGCAAACCAATGCATAACCTTTTACATAACCGCTTCCTGGAAGTGCAATCGGAGCCGCCTGCCCCATGCATCGGTTTCCCCGCTGACGAGCTAGGGCGGGAGTGCTCTGCCAGCGGCGTGTGCTCGCCCCCTAGCTGCAGGTGTGCGACCGACGTACCCCTACGTCTATTTGCTATCTTGGATGTGGGCATCTGAAGCCGCAGTGTAATCTGCTGTGTCCTTCTTCCTGATTCCAGGGAGAGTTCTGGGAGTTCTTCCTGATTCCAGCCTCCTGGGAGTGATGACAAACAGCTCCCAGGATGCAATGCAAAGGCGGAAGTGATGTCAGTGGCCGTGGCCACAGAGGGGGGAGAAGGAGGAAGTACAATCAAAAATGCCATGAAAATAAGGTAAGGGACCCCCGAAAAAATTGAAAATGCCCAATTGTTGATCAGCATAGCGAGCACTCCAGGAATCACTAAAGTTGCAAAATAGGCCGGAACTCCACTTTAAGTTGGGGAGGTTTCTGCACATTGGAGATCTCCTCGCGAATTGTATTGATCTTATTTTTGAAGTGATTGGCGATCTCCTGGGCAGTGAGTGAGTTAGAGGGTGAAGTTGGGGGAGGACAGAGTAGAGAGTTAAAGGTAGAGAAGAGATGACGGGGACTAGATGAGAATGTTTGGATGAACGTGATAAAATAGGTTTGCTTGGCAGTGAGGAGGCAGGAATAGTATTTTGGGAGGGCAGATTTATATTGGTTGAAGTCTTTCAGGGACTTAGTCTTACGCCACAGGCACTCAAGACCGCGGCTACATTTTCTGAGACTTCTGGTGTTGTCTGTTTGCCAGGGTTGTAGCGGTCGGGGCCAAATTCTGCGTGTAGTGAGGGGGTGGGCTTGTCTAGGGAGGATGACAGTGAGCTGTTATAGATGGAAGTGGCTAGGTTGGGGCATGACAGGGGTGAGATTTTGTTATATAGATGGTCAGTAGCAGAGTAGAGCAGAAAAGGGTTGAGGTGGCGAAGGTTTCTAAGGGTAACTGTTAGGCGGTTAGAGGGAGAGGAGGTGGAAGACAGGGAGAGTGCGAAACTAATAAGGTGGTGATCAGAGAGTGGGAGAGGTTTGTTGGAGAGGTTGCATGGAGTACATAGATAGGCGAAGACAAGGTCAAGGGTGTGGAGTGTGTAGGAGCCTGTATCCATTGCGTCAGGTTAAGAGATGAGGTTAGACTGAGAAGTTTAGAATCAGTAGTAGTATTGGCATTAACATGGATGTTGAAGTCACCAAGAATGATTGTGGGGATTTCAGAAGAGAGAAAGTAGGGTAGCCAGGCAGAGAAATCATCAAGGAAGGTTGAAACAGGTTCAGGGGGGCAGTAGATGACAGCGATTCTTAAAGAAACAGGAGAAAATAGACGAGTGCAATGCACCTCAAAAGAGGAGAATGTCAGAGAGGGAGGTGGGTGAAGTACCTGATAGGTGCTGTATGGCGCTAGAAGGATTCCCACTCCAATTCCCTTCCGTCCACTTGGCCTAGGGGAGTGAGTCCAGAGAAGACCACCATGGGAGATGGAAGCAGGAGAAGTATCGGAATTATGAAGCTAGATTTCGGTGATTGCGAGTAGAGTAAAGGAGTTTGTGATGAAGATGCCATGGAGGGAGGGCACAGGAGAAGGGGAGATTGCAATTGGGAAGAGGAATGGAGACTAGGTTCTGTGGGTTGCGGCTGCTGGAAGAGGGTGCTCCCCCAGCAACGTGCTGACCCTTAAGGGTGCACTAAATTTATACTACTATAAGGGCGGGTGTGGAAATTGGGTAAATAATCATGAGTGGATATAAGGATGCCTAGCAGAGTGGACCTTTCACTTCTAAAGTTAGACTAGTAAGGGGCAAGAAAGATTATAAAGATAAGGCCTACTCATAAAGCATTGTAAGACACTTCAGAACAACAAAAACATCATGGTAATGCACACAGGGGCAACAGATGAAAAAGGCCAAATACCAAAAAGCACAGCTACACAGAGAGAGTAAGCAGGTTCCAGTTGCAGTTAAGGGTGGATGTCTTTTAGCAGCTTGCACATACCAAAAAGCACAGATACACAGAGAGAGAAAACAGGTATAGATGATAATGGAGTACCTCACAAGCCCTGATGATGGAGGCAATGTGGGACTCCTGAAATGCGTTGGCGCTTATGCTTAAGTAATATTAAACGTTATTTTGGACTCAAATATTTTGGTTTGGAACTTTGATTTCAGATTTATATTTTGTCTTAAATCCCAAGGCTACTGTGGTAGTTCCTCGTGCACAGGAGTTGCCCATGTATCACCCAAATGCCCCACATGGATACCATTAGTGTTGGAAGGCAACATGTTTTTCTTGTTTTAATATGAGATGTTTCTGGATGGTTGAAACTTGATTACACCTGGCCTGGAATGCCAGCAGAGTAAGTTTCCCCAGCAGGGTGTTTTTGACAAGGAGTTATAAAGGGCAATTCATATCCTCACAGGATGTTCTCGCATAGGCCTCCTGTTGTGAGGTATGGGGGTAGAGGAGCCTCAGATAAGACCTCCTGGGGAGGTTAAACCAACATCAAAAGCCAGCTGATACTGAAAGATGACGCGGGTCAAAAACAGTCATTCATGGAGGAATGGCACCCCTAGTGGAGACTATAACATGCTTCCTGGAAAGATGAGACTTCTTGTTGATTAGGAAGGACGGCCTCTTATGGATTGTCATTTGACAAGCAGACAGTAGGTGTTTGTGTGGGTGGTGTCTGAGTGGACTTTAAAAGCAGTGGCCAGATAGATTTAATCCTCTTTGCTCTTCTTTCCCATTGAGCCCAGCTAAAAGATACCGAATACCGAGGACGACTATATGTAAAGTATTATCTGTGCTTGTTTTGTTTTATATGCTCTGTAGTATCCTTTTAGTGTTTTATGTTGGAATTTCTACTTTCTTTATAATAAATTAGATCCTTGCTTATTTAGGCAGTGTGTTTATTTTTATAGCTAGCATTGTTATTATATCCTCGCCATTATCCTTATCAGAACTTTGATAGACTATCATAGGAATAGATAAGATAATACATATTTATAATGTATAGTGGAGGTCCAAATCCACCCCACATTTATTTAAATTAGTATAAAATAAACTCTGAGTACTCTAGTGTCACTATAGGTTCCCTTGTAGGTTCCAGTTCCCTTAATCTCGGTGTCACAAGACATTGAGATTGATGAATATTTGTACAGCTAATGCTCATGCTCATATTTGTGTAGGTAATGCTCATACTTGTGCACATGTGCCAGCACATAGGCAGACTTTGGCCAGTAACCTGCGTGCACTGAAACGTTGGTGCACCCATGTGCATGCACATCAATGCATTCCTATGCATGTCCAATCCCAGGAGTGGCCCCAAGCTGCCTTTTTAAAGGAGGGCAATTATATGTGCTAATCACAGAATGTTCTTCAGCTACCCCTGACCAGTGTTCCTGCTTCTGTTGTCTGATCTCTTGTTGCTGACCCGGCCTGTTCCTGACCTTGCTTTGTGAATTCTGGATTCTGCTTGCCTCTGACCAAGCTCTGCTGTCTTCCTGGTAAGGACCTCGACCTGCTGCTTGACTACCCTTACTCCTGCTCCTCGTTTATGACTCTGGCTTGGCTACTGACTACATACTTGCTGTCCATTCGTACTGGAACTGAATTGCCATCTGACCATGTATGAGAGTTGGCTTTTTTCTTTCAGTGCTCAGAAGCTGCTCAGCTGTCGGTTAATTACCAGCTACTCATTGTTTCCACATTGACTCACCTGGTTACCATTAACCTGCCCCATTAGTCCAGCCTATAGCCAGCCCCTTTTTGATATTTTTAACAACTTAGTTAATTTCCTCTTGCCCTTGCATGGTCTATGATCTCTAAGTGCATTCCTTCCTGTGTTCCTGTGTATGACTTGGCCTGGCTGACTTCCCTTTGATACCTGTTCCTGATTTTTGCTCCTCACTATGCTGACTTTTGGTTTCTTGACCCGGCTAGTCTGATTACCCGCTCTGGCATCCAAACCCTGGCTTCTGTTTTTGACTTTATTATTTTGACTTTTTTTTTTTTTGTGATTTTAACTGCACTTTCTGTCTCTGTCTGGATTATGGTTCCTCACACCACATTCTTGATCTCAACTGGTACTTGCATCTACCTATGACTGTGCATCCTCACAGTCTCTGTACCAAGCTACCAAGGTCCACTTACCTTGTGCCTTCCTAGTCCTCCTCCGGTGTGCCTGCACTGCCGTTGGCTAAAGTCCAGAGACTACCACTACCCGCTACTTGATTACGGCGCCTGTGCTTTGTGCCATGTGCCCCTGTTCCCACACTCAGGGGTACTTAGACAAGAGCCACAAGGGGAAGTCCTTTCGTCACTTCAACCTCCAACTAAGTTTTGTGGCACTCTATTACTTCAAGTATCCAGGTTTTTAATTGCTGTCTGTGTTCCTGCTATGAAGATTCACCTCTGTAATTTGTCCATATGACCATTGTTAACAATGATGGGAAATCCCAAGAAAATCTTAAGTTTCTACCAGATCAGGAATAGAGGGGAGACTTGTCCCTGTTGTGTTTCCAAGACAAATAGTGTAAGAAAAATAACCCAACAAGAGTTTCAACTATTCCTTACTTTATCCAAAACTGAAAACCAAAGTTTAGACTTTAGGTATACTTTAATGACTTGCATGTGTATGCTGATCTTTTCAAAACATTCCGTTGACCGCCAATTTAACATTGGCTGCAAGATACCACAGTGAATATTACTGCACCCTGGAATTACCAATGAACAAAAATAGAAACTTAGATGTTGGATGAAAGGCAGTAAATGTTTTATAAAAGAAGCATATCTCTTAACAAGCGCTGGGGAGTGAAGAAGCGGCGATTGATCGTGAAATCGAACGCCCGTTGCTTTATGTCCATGCCCCAGGAAGTTTCAGATCAACCCAGAAATAAGTCAATATGGCTACATGTTATTCTCTGCAGACTCAATGCTTTCATCTCTGAAAATAGTCTTTATTCCGAGAAAATAAGCGTGTTTTTTTGCTGGGGTGTCAGAGGTTAGTTGTCTAATGGCATGTTTGGAAAATAAAACAAGGCGGCGTAACATTTTGTATCAACCCCCCACCCCATACCCAAATCTAACCATTATAACAGAAACGTGCATGCCGGCCTTCTTTCGTTACAGAGCACAGCTTTACATCCTAAGCAAGAGACTCTTATTTCTCAAATTATATTAGCTTTAAATATCTCATGCTGTTATCGGTGTCACCCGGGTGGTTTGCGGCATCTTTGGCTTCGCTGACATCTGGGGCAAAGTGTATATTAATGCTTCCTTTTCCTTTGAGGGAGCCTGACAGGCTAGCACGCTGTAATTACGGGCTGCGAAAGAGGCGTGAAAATAAAATAAAGGAAAATATGTCAGCCGGATCAAAGGAACACCTGATGTTAATTATAACAAATGCTAATTTAAAGTAGACAATTGGTAAGAATAAGACTGAATATTGACTGTACAGTGCTAATAAAAACATTCTAATTCGTCCTCTTTTCAATTGTCTTGTATTTTTTCCTTTTTTTTTTTAGCATTTAGCAAAACTGGTGTAGCGCTACTACAGTAATAGCCATTGGTTAGAAAGGGTACCCTATTCTTTGCCTCAACCTTTTCCAAAAAACCTCAGTCCCTTTGGCACATCAGGTTGAGTGTACAAACATACAATATCACATAAAAATGACTGAAGGTTATACTTAGT
This sequence comes from Pelophylax lessonae, assembly GCF_965119305.1. Taxonomy (NCBI): domain Eukaryota; kingdom Metazoa; phylum Chordata; class Amphibia; order Anura; family Ranidae; genus Pelophylax; species Pelophylax lessonae. Next base: position 15,739,413 of record NC_138777.1, on the reverse strand, counting down.
ACTAGAGATCGGCCGATTATCGGCAAAGCCGATATATCGAGGGCAGATATGCACTTTCCTCGATATATCGGAATCCTCCACCAAGGTGACCGATATTGCCGGCATTTCGGGAAAGTGCTTGTACCAGCGTCCAAAGCCGATGGTCGGCTGTCTTGTAATGACAACGGATACGGCTGAGAAGCCGCTCGGCTGTCATTACAAGGAGTGGGAGGGGACGTCCCCCCCATCTTGCCGCCTTCCGCAGCTCATCCGGGTCTTATGTCCCACCGGGAGACCCGGGCAACCAGCCTGCACGGCCGCTGAAGACCCGATCAAAGCTGCATTCGGCTCTGAACGGGTCTCCATGCAAAAACCCAAAAGTGATGTCCATCACTTCCGGGTACTGGCGCCAGATTAAAAAAAATGACAGCATTTGAAACAGCCAAACTTGGCGTTTTGAATGCTTTTAAGTGCAGAGTAGGGGTTTGGGGTCTTTAGACCCCCAGATCCCTCCACAAGAGTACCTGTAAAGTAAGAAAAAAACATTTTAAATGTACAAAAATATCGGCCCATATCGGCCGATACCAACATGCATTGACCAAAATATTGGTATCGGTAATAATATCGGCAACGAAAAACTGATATTGGTCAATCACTACTTAGTACCCAGTGGTAGTGCTATATCAAAGAAAACAGACATCAAACTTAATATATTGTCACCCAATATGGTTGGTAACTGGGCAAGCATTATTATTATTATTATTATTATACAGGATTTATATAGCGCCAACAGTTTGCGCAGCGCTTTACAATGTGAGGGAAGACAATACAGTTACAATACAGTTCAAAACAAGAGGAAGTAGAGGGCCCTGCTCGTTAGAGCTTACAATCTAGAAGGGAGGGTGCATAAAGTGGATTAACAATGGTAATAACACAATTTAGCATACAAAATGATTACTGTAGGGACTAGGCATAAGATGACATTTGGCATCTAGATTAGCATAAACAGTAGCAAGGCCACCTCAAGTGCAGCAGTGAGAAAGTAATAAAGTTTAAACTAACAAGTGCTGGAACTGTACTACCAGAGTGCATTTATGGCAGCGAGGATAATCCTAAGCTTACTGGGTATGCACTGTCCAAAACAAGAGGATGGCAGCGAAGACGGGAACAAAGGAGGCTCGCAGGATAAATATTACGGGTGGGGCAGTTCTTTGAGATGTTCTTCTGCCGGCTATTGTTGGGGCCCTTTAAGATTGTTAGTGCGCTTAACGGCAGTCCTAGTTTACCTGCATGCAGTATAGGTACAATATAGCTACTGAATAGTCTTGGCACAGGTGCCAGGGTAGGTGTGGTTTGGATATCTTGACTGAATGGTCATTATTCTTGCTTATATATGTACTTGATACTGATACCCATGCTGATTCTATGTTTGACTCAGCTTCCACCTGTCCTCACTTTCAGATTATCCTTGTCTGCTTGTTCACTGTCTATCTCCACTATTGACCTTGGCCTGAATCACTTACTATGCTCCTGCCTAGCAAATTCATACCTCAACTTTTGCCTGAATCTGACCCTGCCTACAACTTGGTGCCTTCCTGCTTGGCTGCTACTAGACCAGGCTTGGGAACCATCATCCTCATTGCACTACCAGCTGTACTCCTGCTCACTGGATACCAGCACTCTCAAGTTCCTGTGCACAATGTTGGCATTTATGCCTCTACATTGCACTTGCAGACCCTGTCTCAACCTCCAGGGGTGCTTGGAGGGGAACTGTGCAAGAGGCCACCCTTATCACTTCAGGCTCTGCATACAGGTACACATCTTGCCAAGCAGGTAGCCCAACTAAAGGTAAAAAGTTGCATAAAATGCTCCAGACCAAAATGAGTTCAAGAAAACTTCAACTGGTCATCAGATGTATGAATAGAACAGCCAACATATTTCATCGGGACTGCACAATCCCTCTTCATCATGGCCTTGGTGGTAAATGTATTCTTGAATGGACTCAAAGTAGTAAAATTATTTGACTAAATCGATATAAAATGAGTGTGAATAATAAGGTATAGAAGATACTGTAAATTCAGCAAGATACAGAATAGCGTATTGTTTCCAGACTTCACAATATGAAAATGGACTCAGTGGTGTCAAAAGTTTTAGTAGACTCCATTTTGTCCACTATCCCATTGCAGCTAATGTAGAGCCCTGATGAAGAAGACAAAAAACCCTTAATGCGTTGACCTGTGTTTTATAAGAATAACTATTTTGGACTCGAAACTGTTAGTGTTGATGCCTATCTTCTTTCTATATATCCTGGATTCCTCCAAAAGTGTTTTTGGGGGCTCCTAATGTAAGAAGTGTGTTGCATGCTGAAGATTCTTCAGGTGGTAAAAAATGAAAAGAAAAAACAAAAAAGGACTCTCTTTATCTTTTGTGTACTCCCCCCCCCTTTTTATTTTCTTCTTCTTTAGGGGGGGGATTTAGACCCTTAGTTTGGTTCAAGTAGATGTAGGTAGTGGGGCTGGAGGTTCTCTGAGACAGCCAGCTTCTATGCTCTATGCTAGGGATTTTATATTTCTCATTTGCTGGTTACTAATTTGTTATCTCTGTAACAGTTCAAGTAACATGGGTTTAATACCATGATCATTTCATGGAAATTGTTGCATTTTGACTTATTTCACTTTGTATTTGTCTTTATCCATTAACATGATGTAATGTATTTGGAGTCTAGTCTCTGCATTTCTATCTTCAATAAAATCTTTAAATACACACATATATATATAAATATATAGTCTCTGTATTTCTATTTAAAGTTTCAATAAAATGTTTAAATACACACACATACAGTATATATATATACTGTATATATATATATATATATATATATATATTTTTTTTTTTTTTTTTGGGGGGGGGGGGGTGATTTTTAGGGTGCGAAGCCAGAACCAATTTTTAAAATAATTGTAACAATTTCATTAAGTATTTTCATAAGATCACATTAAATTTTTAAATCATCTAAAAGAGTTTACACAAGTGTCATCATTTCAAGGATGCTTATGATACACGTGAAAAGTTGCCACAAATATGTTGCTAAAAGTCATTATCTTGTTATGTTTGGCCTAATATATAGCTTCCTCTGGAAACATATTGCAACATACAGGTTGTATCACAGAATCAACTGAATAATATATTTAGATATAAATAAAAGATAAGTATTAACAGCATCAGGAGAGCAATTGGTCCATGCAACTGCATCCAAACCCACATTCGATTGGTGTAGCTCTTCAAAAGAGAAAAGATCATAGTCACCACCCATTGGACCAGTAAGTATTATTATTCTACAATTGCAGTGTATATTTTTTATTTGTATTTTTTATTTTTTTTGCTGCCAGCAGAGTCTCTTTAAAATAATTTTTCTTCATAGCATTGAGATACTCTGACTCTTCAAAGTATTAAAATACAAGTATCCTTGGACCCCATGTTATTTTATCACCTTCCGCCTGCGTTAGAAATGAAATTTCACATTCCAGAATGGAAACTGATTTTGCTGTCAGTTGGTGCCGCGTCTCCTCCACAGCCTGAACTGCCTGATATTGTATTTGGATAATCACTGTATTTTCTGCTGTGACCGGTCCAGACGTCTCATCCTTCTTAAATAAACCTATCTCTCACATTTCTCATGCTCTTTGAAATTCTTCAGTAGTTCCATTCCGGCTTCAGGCAGAGATGAGAGTCGGAGGATCAGAGAAAAGAGTCACTGAGTCCACAGCATGGAGATTTTATTATCCAAGGGAAGACATTTTAAAGCCCAACTTCAGGTTTTGTGCACCCTCCCCTCATCCCTGGATCCCCGAACCCCCCACCATATTTATTTATTTTTTTAATATGTTGGTATATGTACAAGGATTCTATCATTCTTCAGTCTGATGACATGATGTTATGGGTCTTCTTACTCTATTGGTTCATAGATCCTAAATAGTAGGTGGATCCTGAATGGTAAGTGGGTCCAGAATGGCACCACATCATTTGGCCCCATTCTCTGCAGGATTTTTCTGCAGGCCTAGGGCAGCTGAATGACTTACCGGCAGGGGAAGAGGTCTTGAGGCTCACAGAAAAATGTTTGAATGATGGTAGGCAATATTGAACCCAGAAGATGACCAGTGCAGGGCGACTGGAGAAATGAGTCAGCTGGGGGGACAGTGTTGGAGAGTGAAGGTTGCTTTTTTTCTTCACCAGGTCCTGAACTAACTATTTTTTTAATACTTACTGGAGCTTTAAAGCAAGACTCCAAAAAAGTCAAAATGGCAGATACTAAGTTTATGACTAGCTAGGCAGGTATGGGATGGGAGTGGTGCAACTCCAGCCAAAACTCTGGAATGAGTAGGTAAAAGTTTAAACTTTATATTGCTGTCTCTGTCCCCGTTGGGTTGATTTACCTTCTCTATTGATCCTAGTGTTCTACAGTGTGCCCTGGGAGCCCCTAAACCTGGAGCTCATACATTTTAAATCTAGAAAGTTGGTACCTAACTTCCACCCCTTCCTGGGCCTTAAAAATCATGTAGCCAATGTGACAGGAAGTCAGGTAAATCTGTGGGTGTTGTCACAGACGGGAGATACATTTCTGCCTTGTTTAGACAATTCACCAATTACTATCGGGTGTCGGCTGCCGAGGTAGTCAGAAAGGTTTAAGGACGTTGGAAAGCTTCAGCTATTCAGAATGAGGCAATTAAGGCCTCTATAAGTTATCCAGAAGATGACTACTGATTGCTGCCTCCTGAAGCTGTGTGCGTTAAGGAGAGAAGTGAACTGAGAGACTTCTGAAGGTGAGGTGGTGTTGGACTTTTTCTGTGTGAAAAGAAAACAAATAGACTATTGGTCTTCTGCTGTATGACCAGCAGTAGGTTGGGACAGACACCATAGGTAGGTTCCTGTGTTGTGAAGGTAGACGCCCCAAGTGGCCAGGGTTTATTTTATGTTTGATTGATTTATGCTGTTTGGATGCTTGCACTTGTTTCCAGCAACTTGGAAGAATAAACCATAGACCGTTGTTTTCAACCACTCCTCGGCTGTCTCTCTGTGTAACGAACCCCCCCAAGGGGTCACCCGCTACCGAGCTAACCTCTTACACCAAGTAATAGTGAATATTACTGTAGCAATATTTCCAGGCATTGGGCCTGAGGTGGGTCTGCCATTGTTACCGGAAACACTTCCAACACATTTAAGCTGAAAACCCAAGTGTGAGATTTGAGACAATGACCATTCCGGCATCTTTGGCTTGTGTTGTTTATTTTATAATGGGGATGGAAGAAGGGAATGAGTGGGATACTCCTCTGGCTCAACTAGGTTTTACTGGGAAACTTTGTTGAAAAAAGCTTATAAGCTCTGTCTTGGCTCCGGCTGAATGCCGACCAACGCTTCTCGGCACTTTAAATACTATTCTGCTGAAAGTGCTGAAACTTAAATTTTAACTCCTTGGTTAACTCAGAAGATCCAGGACTGTATTGATCCTTGACTTTTGACACTCTGTCTAGCTCAAAAGTCCTGTGTATGACTCCTGCCCTCTACTGACTGAGGTAGCTCCTTGTAACTGTTTGTGCTGCTGCAACTCTTAACACTGCATACTTGACTCTTCAGGGCCCAACCGCTGGCGCCCCCTCTACACTTCCAGGGTCCTCTCACTAGGCAACCCCCTTAACACTTCAGGGTCCTTTCACTAAGCAACCCCCTTGACACTTGCAGGCTCCAGGATCCCTGGGACCTTCACCGGAGAGGTCCCCTCTACACTAAGCAGACCCCAGGGGCAGTTCACAGTACTCACGACCTTGGAAGGCTTTCCTGGAACTGAACCCCTCTTTCTCCACTGGTCCTTGGCACACCGGATCCTCTCTGCAGCTCAGCTCCGCTCTCCCTTCTGGATTCTCAGGCAGCCACCCAACAGGAGAGGCAGCTGTACTCTCCTTCCAGGGACTCTGCTTCCTGCCAAAGACGCTGCATCATGCATTCCCCTCAAAGGTATACCCACTCCCAGAATCCTCTGCGGCAGAATCTGCCTTCTGGGGTAGATACAGGCCTGAATGGGACACTGATTGGGTTTCCTCCACTGCCCAATGAGAATCCTCTCTTGGAGCCAGTGGGGAGACTCCCCTCTAAGCAGCTGAAAATCATGGCCCTGCTGTTAGGCAGCCAAAGCCCATTGTGCTTTTACCTAGCACCTACTGTACCTTGTAGGGTGCTACATTACATAGCTAAATAATGGTGTCATGCTCCATTAATGGGTTCAAATATTTTACATACTTAGGAGGACTCAAAAATGGCAGTTATCATAATTACGTTTTTGGAAACTGAAAGGTGGCCTGATTGCATTCCATCCTTCATCTACCAAATAATTAATTGTGGTGACTGTGCCATTTTCGAGATCTCCCAAGTACGGACAATATTTGAGCCCTTAAAATAAGAGAGATCTATGATCCCCTTATGATATGTTGGCTGTTGTTAATTTCCTTTTTTTTGCATTTCATTCTTGGACCCAGGCAGCACAATGTCTTGAGCCAGCCCACCAAGTGATTTGGCCGATTGCTCAAAGAAAGGACCATAAAGACATGGATGAGCGTGTTTGGGACAGAAGAACTTGACTGGCCTGCACAGAATGCTGACCTCAACCCGATAGTACACCTTTGGGATGAATTAGAGCGGAGACTGCAAGCCAGGCCTTCTCGTCCACATCAGTGCCTGACCTCACAAATGCGCTTCTGGAAGAATGATCAAACATTCCCATAGACACACTCCTAAACCTTGTGGACAGCCTTCCCAGAAGAGTTGAAGCTGTTATAGCGTTAAAGGGTGGGCCAACTCAATATTGAACCCTACGGACTAAGACTAGACTAAATAAAGTTTATGTGTGTTTAAAGGCAGGCATCCCAATACTTTTGGTAATATAGTGTATGATTGGGTTTAGTTCCCCTTGAACGCGGTTGACTTTCTTGCAGCCTAAACCATGGTTTACCTGCAGCTCCAATGTAAAATGTCTATGTTATATCACCCGTGTTCCAGTGATTGGGCTCCAGTGCAAATAAGCAGGGTGATGGGACCTATTAATGTTTATTCTGGAATTATAAATGGCGGGGTTTCCATCCATATTATTATAAAAGGAGACACTTGCAATGTCCTATATGCTAAAGCATAGAATCATTTTCAACAAATTTCCACCTGGCTCCTTTGATTTTTTAGTGGAAGGATGTCAGATGGATGTTGGCCAACAGGGCCAACCATGAAGCGAATTTTAGGTGCATCATCAGGAATCCGGTGATCAGCTTATATCCTGCCTAAAAAATAATTCCAGGTATGGATATTTGCACATAATTACATTTATTCAGCTGGGCCCAACATACAGTAACTATGCATATACTGTACCATACCTGTGGGATCCCTCTAGAAAAGCCTTTCTCAACCAGGGTTCCTCCAGAGAGTGCTAGGGGTTCCTGGACCATCACACTAAAGTACAGAGCTGTAGATATAGTAATTATTAACAGGATTTCCCTGAGATCAGAAAGGTTGATCAAGGGTTCCTCCATGTTAAAAAGTATGGGAAAGGCTTTTCTAGAAGCTGGAAATCACTATAGTAGACACTAATACTCCAGTGATCTCCACTAGCTTTCAGATCCCGTGCTGAAGAGCTGCACTGCTGCCTAGTGGTGTATTTTGGTTTTGTGCTGCCCTAGGCAAGACTAAAATTGGGCACCCTCCTTTGTAAATTTGCCCCACTCCTTTTTTAAAGGATGTGGCTCCCTCCAAAATTGAACCCCTGAGATCTTACGAGAGGGGGGTGGGTGAGGGAGGATGAGAGAAAGAGAGAGAGGGAAATGAGAGAGGGGGGGGATGAGAGAGAGAGAGGGGGGGATGAGAGAGAGAGAGGGGGGATGAGAGAGAGGGGGGGATGAGAGAGAGGGGGGTGAGAGAGAGAGAGATGGGAGGTAAGAGAGAGAGGGGGTGAGAGAGAGGGGGTGAGAGAGAGAGAGAGAGGGGGGATGAGAGAGAGAGAGAGGGGGGATGAGAGAGAGAGGGGGGAATGAGAGAGAGATGGGGGGTGAGAGAGAGAGGGGGGTGAGAGAGAGAGAGGGGGGATGAGAAAGAGGGGGGTAAGAGAGAGAGGGGGGTGAGAAAGAGGGGGGTGAGAGAGAGAGCGGAGGGGTGAGAGAGAGAGGGGGGGAGAGAGAGAGAGTTGGGTGAGAGAGAGGGGGGATAAGAGCGAGAGAGGGGGGGTGAGAGAGAGGTGGAATGAGAAAGGCAGCTCTAGCAACCAGTGGCCAATAGAGTCTCAGGTGGAGGGGGGTGGCTTTTTTGCTGCCCCTCTTCAAAGTGCTGCCCTAGGCCTGGGCCTTGTTGGCCTAGGTCAAAATACAGCCCTGCTGCTGCCTAGTGAGCACAGGAGGTTGCCCACTTAGCATTTAGGAAACATTTTTGATTTGCATGCAAATACAGCCTGCCTAGGAACGCGCACTCCTCAGGACTGACACCCACCCATCAGGGCATTTTGCTATTTTCATTACTCCTCTCAAGTACTCCAGCCAGCCCACTGCTTGCATCAGGACTGAGGGCTCATGAGAGGAGTATGATCTGCATGCATTGCATAGAGCAGTGTTTCTCAACCTTTTTTCAGTCAAGGCACCCTTTTAAAATGATGGACAATCTCAAGGCACCCTCCAAAATTATGAACAGTCTCAAGGCGCCCCATTCTAAAATGCAAATACTATTCTAATAGTTTTACATATTGCAGCAACATCCACACGTAGGACACCCAATGTTAGAGGTTGTCTTTAACATTGGCAGAGTCTTTTGGGAAAAACGGTGTCCGTGAGTACTGAGGGACCTGCCAAAGGGTCTGGCCCAGGAATGGGGACCACTCCAGTGAAGTCAGGGTATTGAGGAGGTAGCTCACATGGAGATTATAACAGTAAAGGGGGTGCCATGTAGAAAGCCCTGAAGAGTAGGAACAAAGGGGCGCCCCATTCTAAAATGCAAATACTATTGTAATAGTTTTACATATTGCAGCAACATCCACACGTAGGACACCCAATGTTAGATGTTTATTCTTCCAAAACAAATACACTTTTGCAAACTGGTACTGACTAGTATTCCAATGTTTCTCTTTTGCCTCAATTTTTCTCCATCACTTAGCTAATGAGACCCCAACACTGAGAGAGAGGGGGAAGGGAGGGTCAAACAAGGATGATATGTAGGCAACTGACATCCTCCTTATCAACTGATGATGTAATTGGTCGTTAGGAGGTTGCCAACCATTGGCGGCCCATCCATTGTGGGCGAAGGGGTGCCGCCCCCCCATCCACTGGACGCATGGATTCCAATTGGTATTTTTTTTTTTGAAGCACGTGATTAGAGCCAGAGGCTCTAATAGGCTTCAAAAAAGGGTGGGCTCGGGGCGCAGAGCACTGCTCCCTGAGCCCACCCAGTTGTTTGACAATAGCGAATGAATATTCGCTAGTGTCACACGGATTCTCCTCCCAGCCAATCAGGAAGTGGGTCCTGAGACCCGTTTCCTGATTGGCCGAAAGGAGAAGCCATCCTATTGTCGAAGAAGGAGGGAGGAGATGCAGGGGAAGCCCAACCAACGAAGGGGGACACGGAGGGGGCTGAGGGGGAAGCCGCCACTGCCTCCACATGTCAGCCCAGGGGCAGCAAAGGGTGAGTGAGCCGGTGACCAGCGGGGGGGTATGGTGTGCGGTGCAGGCTGGAGCTGAGGTGGTCCGTGGTCAGGTCCGTCTGCTTTCCCCCCCGATCCATCAAATCGTATTCGCTATTGCCACAATGATTCTCCTCCTGGCCAATCAGGAACTGGGTCCTGAGACCCGCTTCCCGATTGGCCGAAAGGAAAAGCCATGCTATTGGCCAAGGAGCAGAGGAGGAGGAGGGAGGAGACTGAGGGGGAAGTAGCAGCCTGCCCAGGGTGAGTGAGCCGGCGACCGGGGAAGGGGGGGACGACAGTGCAGGCTGGAGCTGGTGTGGTCCGGGGGGGGGGGGGAGGGTGTGGTCCGTTTCCCGGCCCATGGATCACCAGCTGCCACTGTTTCCAACTAAAAGGTTGTAATGGTGTACAATGAAAACCAGTGGCTTTGTGTACCTATAAGGCGAGATTCATCCACTCAGCGGATTGTATACAGTTTTTGATCAATTTTTAGGCAATTTGCCAAGGCACCCCTGAAGGAACCTCAAGGCACCCAAGGGGGCCTGGGCACCCTAGTTGAAAAAGGCTGGCTTAGAGAAGCACAGAGACCCAATTACATCAAATCTAAAATGAAGTATGTTAGGAAAACAGGTTTTATGTAAAAATGTAATTAACATATTGATGGGGGCGGAGGGACCAGGGAAGGGAAAACATAAGAAGATTGAACTTCAGCTTTAAATTAATTTACATTTGGTGCTGGCTGTGCTGTCTGTCATTTAAGATATTAAAAATTTGATTTGTGTCATTTATAACCCGTCAATCATTCCCCTTGTCAAAGGTCCGTGTGGGAGAAAGTCGGAGTTTTCTTCTTTTTCTTTTTTCCTTCAGACTTAGCGCTGTGACATTTTCCGTTGACAGATTCCTCGCAGCGGGGTCTGAATTGCGGCAAATACATCACTGTCTGTGCCCATGTGCTTCAAAATATACGCCATTGCTCATCGCTTATTAATTATTCGGCGACAGACGATGTGAACATCTGTAGGGAAAGGGGTCACCCACCGCGGCAGCTTTGGAGAAATCACCTGTATTTATCCCCGGCTAATCGACAGCGGCGCTGATAACGAGAGACGGGAACCCAGGTGGATTAATTTAATTTTATGTAAAGCAGATGCTGTGACATACAAGGGCACAATCGGTTATTGGCATACAAGGAAGGGGATTGGTGTTCAGACAAAAATTGGAATTAAAGTTAAAATTTAAAAAAATAAAATTTAAATACATTTTGAGTAGGAAAAATGGGCACAGTCTATCTCATTTGGGATCAAAGCCACCAACTGGCCCTTGTGAAGGAACAGTTATTGCCCAAGTTCAAGCGTAGACGCATACACTGTGTATAAGATAACAATTTAAACTCGAAAATTATTTAAATATGAATTTGAAAACTGTTATACTATACTAATTTGAATTTCTTCTGAAAATTTGTTGCGTTATTTTGAATAACGTCTCTTCCGGGTTCGGCGGCTCCGGTGCTGTGAGTGGCCGGAGCCGCAATGACATCACTCCAGCGCATGCGCATGGGAGTTCACTTTCCGGCAAGGAGCTCTGAAGGTCCGGCAAGATAAGCCGGACCTTCAGAGCGCATGCGCCGCTGGTGTCAGCGGCTGCATGCAGGATGAATATCTCCTAAACCGTGCAGGTTTAGGAGATATTAATTTTACCTACAGAAACTTGGCTGTTTCTAGCAAAAAATACTGATTTAACCACTTTACCACCGGAGGATTTTGCTGTCTTCCGTCCAGGCCACTTTTTGCGATTCGGCGCTGTGCGACTTCAACTGACAATTGCACGGTCGTGCGACGCCGTACCCAAACGAAATTTACGTCCTTTTTTTCCCACAAACAGAGCTTTCCTTTGGTGGTATTTGATCACCTGTGCGAATTTTACTTTTTGCGCTATAAACAAAAAAAGAGCGTTTATTTTGAAAAAATAACAATATTTTTAACATTTTTTTATATGAAATTCCCCCCAAAAAAGATGTAAAAACCAATTTTTTAAAAAATTTTTGGCCAATTTGTTTTATGCTACATATGTTTGGTAAAAAAAATCGCAATAAGCGTATTTTGATTGGTTTGCGCAAAAGTTATTGCGTTTACTAACAAAGGGAAAGATTTATGTCATTTTTGGTGTTTTTTTTTAAACGCGTAATGGCGGCGATCTGCGATTTTTTTTGCGGGACTGCGACATTGCGGCGGACAGATCGGACCCTTGACTGACATTTTTGACACTTTTGGGGGTACCAGTGACATTACTGCAGTAATCAGTGCTATATATATGCACTGTTACTGTAAAAATGACACTGGCAGGGAAGGGGTTAATTTTATTGGAGAGGGAGGGGTTAATGTATGCCTGGTGCTTACTGACGTGTAGGGGGGGAGGTGACTGAGTGAGTCATGGACAGATTGGATGTCCAGCTATGCTGAACAGTCCGATCTGTCACTCCCTGTCACTATGGAGATCCGCCCGCTGTGTTTACACACAGCGGGCGGATCTCCAGACTCGATCCCCGACGATCGGGTAAGAGCAGCGGCGATCGCCGCTGCTCCTCCCCTGGCCCGACTCCCGCTGTGAATGAAAACAGCGGGAGCGAGCCTCCGGCGGCGCGCAAGCGCCGCCCAGAAGGGGGAGTGTCTAACGACGTTAATACTACGTCGCTGGACGATAACGAACCACTCTGCCGCAGTAGTATTACTGTGAGCGGTTCTAAAGTGGTTAAACTTGTAAGGCCCCTTTCACACATGCTGTCCGTTTGTCCGTTTTTCATCCATCCGTTCACGGATGAAAAACGGACATCAATGCATCTCTATGTAAAAATGGATGACAATGGATGATCATCAGTTAACATCCGTTTTCATCAGCTTCCGTCAATGTCCGTTTTTTTGAACGTATGAATGCCCTATTTTTCATCCGTCAAAAAAACGGATCGGACGAAAAACGGATGACAACGGATGAAAAACAGATAACTGACGAAAAACGGATGAAAAACGGATGACAACTGACGAAAAACGGATGACAACTGACGAAAAACGGATGACAACTGACGAAAAACGGATGAAAAACGGATGACAACTGACGAAAAACGGATGACAACTGACGAAAAACGGATGACAACTGATGAAAAACGGATGAAAAACGGATGAATAACGGATGAAAAGTGGATGAAAAATGGATGGAAAACAGATACATTTTGACGTGACTGAACTGATAAACTGAACGGACCGTATGTGTGAAAGGGGCCTAATAAATGTCAGAAAAAGGCTGGGTCAGCAGCCTTATTATAGGCTTACCTGTAGGTAAAAAATTAAAAAGCGGAGTTTACTACCACTTTTAAGTGGTTAAAGTGTAATTTTCCCCAAAAAATTGCTTGTAATAGACCCCTGTGCAAATACAGCGTGACATAAAAAATTGGAATGATCGCCATTTTATTCTCTAGGGTCTCTGCTAAAACATATAAAAATAAATAAATGGAATGTTTGGGGGTTCTAAGTAATTTTCTAGCCAGAGGTGTAGCTAGAACCTTCAGGGCCCCGGTGCAAGAAACCATGAAGGGCCCCCTGGGCCCTTCCCTTCATGCCTGGGGCTCTTCGCACTGATCCTGGGGTCCTTTATTACAGTCCTGCAGCGGGACCCTTTTACAAGTTCTGCAGTGGACCCCCTTCCTGCCATCTTGGGGCCTCCCCACGGTGGTGGAATGCCAGAGCCCAGTTGCAAGTGTGACCTTTGCAATCATGGAAGTTCACCCACTGGTGTCAGTAGCTTTTATTTTTTGGTATTTTAATTGTATTATTTTTTATCATTTAATTTAATTTAATTAATTTTTAATTTAATTTTTTACAATGTCACTGACTATGACTCTGTCCATTCAGAAAAGGAAGGAGGTGGTATATTACATATTTACAGACCCCCTTCCTGGTTCTCTATTGTGACACATCCCCTGCAGCAGGCGGCAGGAGAGGGGAGGAAGCACAGTGGGGGGGGGGGGGGGGGGGACATAAGTGAACTGGATAGGAGGAGTGGCGGGGGCAGCATACAGAGGAACCAATCTCCTCCATTTTCCTCCTGCAGCTACAAGAGGAAAAAGGACAGTCATTTCTCTACATGCTGCCCCCGCCGCCCCTCTTATCCAGGTGTACAGGGGAGCCGCACAGGCCCCCTGGAGCATGGGGCCCGGTTGCAGTTGCAACCCCTGCAACCCCTGTAGTTACGCCCCTGTTTCTAGCCAAAAATACTGATTTAAACTTGTAAGTAATAAATGTCAGAAAAAGGCTGGGTCAGCAAGTGGTTATAAAAACTCTTTTACATACTCTGAATTATAATTAGTTTCTGGTGACTTTTTATAATGATACATTTTTTTTTTTTTACACAGTGCAGTTTAATAAGAGGGGAGAGGAATTCGTGTGTAATTAGGAGTCAGCGGGTGGGATGACATGGAACCTTCCTTGGGGGAATATCGGTGATACTAATAATGACACGATTTTACCGGGATCGGCACATAGAGCATCTGAAAAGTGGAAAGATTGGCTCTCCGGGGACGGCGGTTGTGCCCTCTCTCCGGGCGCACCGATCATTTCGGATCCGCCAGCTCTGTCTGTCGGGCATAAATACTGGAACGTATTAACCTTGGCTATTATTACCACCGCTCATCCATGCGTTAACGCTTACGAGGATGGGAAATGGGAATTCGCCTGTGGGAATCTTGTTTACAGCTGTTAGCTAAATTCCGAGCGGATGCTAACTTTATTTGCATGCATACTCCGCGGCTTTCAATTACGGCTAACTAACCCGAAATCTGTCGGAGCGCTACAGAAAACTCCAACCATCTTTAGGCTCTTCATTACACAAGAGTTTTATAGCCAACCTCACAATATAAAAAAAAAAAAAAAAAATGGCCAAGATTAGATGTTTAACCAGTTCTGGACTGGAAGGATTTGCCCCCTTAATGACCAGGCCATTTTTTGCGACTCGGCACTGCGTTATTTTAACGGACAATTGCGCAGTCGTCCCACATTGTCCCCAAATAAAATTGATGTCCTTTTTTCCCACAAATAGAGCTTTCTTTTGGTGGTATTTGATCACCTGTGCGATTTTTATTTTTAGTGCTACAAACAAAAAAAGAGCGACAATTCTGGAAAAAAATAAAATATATATTTTTTACATTCTGCTATATAACATTCCCCAAAAAAAAAAAAAAAAATTAATCATTTATAATCAATATTTGATCACCTCTGCGTTTTTTATTTTTTGCGCTATAAACAAAAAAAGAGCGACAATTTTGAAAAAAAAAAAAAACAATATTTTTTACATTCTGCTACATAACATTCCCAAAAAAAAAATAATAATAATTTAAAGTCAATATTTGATCACCTCTGCGTCTTTTTTTTTTTTTTTTTTTCGCTATAAACAAAAAAAGAGCAACAATTCTGAAAAATAAAACAATATTTTTTACATTCTGCTATATAACATTCCCCAAAAAAAAAAAAAAAAATTAATCACTTAAAATCAATATTTGATCACCTCTGCAATTTTTATTTTTTGCGCTATAAACAAAAAAAGAGCAACAATTCTGGAAAAAAAATATATATATTTTTTACATTCTGCTATATAACATTCCCAAAAAAAATTATAATAATTTAAAGTCAATATTTGATCACCTCTGCGTTTTTTTTTTTATTTTTTGCGCTATAAACAAAAAAAGAGCAACAATTCTGAAAAAAAAACAATATTTTTTACATTCTGCTATATAACATTCCCAAAAAAAAAAAATTAATCACTTAAAATCAATATTTGATCACCTCTGCAATTTTTATTTTTTGCGCTATAAACAAAAAAAGAGCAACAATTCTGGAAAAAAAATATATATATTTTTTACATTCTGCTACATAACATTCCCAAAAAAAATAATAATAATTTAAAGTCAATATTTGATCACCTCTGCGTTTTTTTTTTTTTTTTGCGCTATAAACAAAAAAAGAGCAACAATTCTGAAAAATAAAACAATATTTTTTACATTCTGCTATATAACATTCCCCAAAAAAAAAAAATTAATCACTTAAAATCAATATTTGATCACCTCTGCAATTTTTATTTTTTGCGCTATAAACAAAAAAAGAGCAACAATTCTGGAAAAAAATATATATATATTTTTTACATTCTGCTATATAACATTCCAAAAAAAATTATAATAATTTAAAGTCAATATTTGATCACCTCTGTGGTTTTTTTTTATTTTTTGCGCTATAAACAAAAAAAGAGCAACAATTCTAAAAAAAAAAAAATATTTTTTACATTCTGCTATATAACATTCCTAAAAAAAATTATAATAATTTAAAGTCAATATTTGATCACCTCTACGATTTTTATTGTTTGCGCTATAAACAAAAAAAGAGCAACAATTCTGAAAAAAAATCAAAAAACAATATTTTTTACATTCTGCTATATAACATTCCCAAAAAAAATAACATAAATAAATAGTAATTAAAAAATCGAATTTTTTCATTCTTTTTGGCCAATTTGTATTAATATTTAATATTTTTTGGTAAAAAAAAAATCGTAATAAGCGTATTTTGATTGGTTTGCGCAAAAGTTATCGCGTCTACTAACTATGGGAAAGATTTATGTCATTTTTATTGTTTTTTTTTTTTACTAGTAATGGCGGCAATCTGCGATTTTTAGTGGGGCTGTGACATTGCGGCGGACAGATCGGACACTTAACTGACATTTTTGACAGTTTTGGGGGGACCAGTGACATTACTACAGTAATCAGTGCTATAAATATGCACTGTCACTGTAATAATGACACTGGCAGGGAAGGGGTTAACACAGGGGGTGATCAAGGGGTTAAATGTGTTAAAAGCGACAATTCTGAGAAAAAAAAAAACAATATTTTTTACATGCTGCTATATAACATTCTCAAGGAAAAAAAATGTAAAAATCAATTTTTTTCATAATTTTAGCCCAATTTGTATTCTGCTACAGATTTTTGGTAAAAACAAATCCCAATAAGCGTATATTGATTGGTTTGTGCAAAAGTTATTGCATCTACAAACAATGGGAAAGATTTATGTCATTTTTATTTTTTTGTTCTTTTTTTTACTAGTAATGGCGGTGACCTGCGATTTTTAGCAGGACTGCGACATTGCGGCAGACAGATCGAACCCCTAACTGACATTTTTGACACTTTTGAGGGTACCAGTGACATTACTACAATAATCAGTGCTACAAATATGCACTGTTACTGTACTAATGACACTGGCAGGGAAGGAGGTTAACCCAGGGGCGATCAAAGGGTTAAATGTGAGCCTAGGGGGTGCTTTCTAACTGTGTGGGGGAGGGACTTGTGAAATGAACACAGAGACCTGTGATCCTAAATTGGAGACTCACAGGCACTCTGTGATCATTTCAGAGAGAACATCGGTCTGCTGAGTTTACAACAGCTGACCGTTCTCTCTCAGCGGGGAGCAATCGCGGGTGCTCGGCGGCAATCGTGGCCCTGTGGATTGTCAACCTCGCAGTCTAATGGGGGCGGGGCACGTGCCTGTGGCGGCGTGCGCTCCCCCCAGGAGCACTCCTGTGGACTGCTGTACAGGTATGGCGGTTTGTGCAGCTGAGCCAGCCTGCCACAGTATATCTGCAGAATTGTTACATTGTATCTCTTGACGTATGTATTTCCTATGCTCTTCAGCTCCATCTAGTGGTCATAATGTGGTATTTTACTACTGCCCAAAAAACATCCAAAATCATCAAAAAGCAGTGATTTTGCACATTTTGCTATTGGTGTCACGAATGCACAAGTAGCTGCTTTATGTCACAAGTTCAAATACTAAAGAACATTGGATTTTGCCCAATTCACACTGATTGAATGTGCATGCAGATTTACTGGATAAATGGCTGTGCGATTTTATAGACCACTCGGTGTCACTGCCCTGCCTTCTGCTGTTCTTTCAAATACAAGTGAATATCAACGCAATAGTAAAGCCCTCTGTGAATTCTCCATTCTGTATTCTAAGTACCCCCCACCCCACCACCAATGAAAAGATCAGCCACTCCCACCGCAAGTCTAATTTCTAC
This sequence comes from Pelophylax lessonae, assembly GCF_965119305.1. NCBI lineage: Eukaryota > Metazoa > Chordata > Amphibia > Anura > Ranidae > Pelophylax > Pelophylax lessonae. Next base: position 15,721,637 of record NC_138777.1, on the reverse strand, counting down.
TTTCAGCTGACAATTTGCAAATCCCAGATTATTACAGTGGCTGAAATAAATAATAAATAGTTATGATTTCTAAAGGAATCCACCATTGATCTAAAGCATGGGTGTCCAACCTTTTGGCTCCTCTGGGCCACATTGAGTGTAGAGAAATTTTCTTGAGCCGCATATAAAATATATACTATAGTTAGGGTATATAAGTAATAAAACGCTGCTGCGCCCTTCCCACGCCACCACGCCCCCTATCCAGCACTGATTTAACCACTTGCCGACTGCCCACAGTATATTTACTGCGGCAGTCAGCCCCTCACAGGCAAAGCGACGTAGGTCTACGTCGCTAGCCTGTGAGGCTCTGGGGAGCGAGCGCGCGCCGCCGAATGCACGCTCCCGCTCGGTCACGGACCCCCCCCCCCGCGTGTGTGCCCGGTGGACCCGATGTCCGCCGGGCACTCGCGATCATCCGTGACAGCGGGAGAAAGGCAGGCGGCTAATGTAAACAAGCCGCCTGTCATTCTCCCCTGTGTATAGAATAGTGATCATACGGTTCTACTATGTAGGACCGTTGATCACTGTTCCTACACCTCAAGCCACAGCCAATCACAGTTAGAATCACGCCCCTAGGGACACACACCACCCCTCCCTCTCAAAAAAAGTGAACCCCTTCACTGCCAGTGTAATTTTACACTAACAGTGCATATGTATAGCACTGGTTACTGCAGTAATGTCACTGGTAACCCCAAAAGTGTCAAAAATGTCAGTCAAGGGTCCGATCTGTCCGCCGCAATGTCGCAGTCCTGCAAAAAAATCGCAGATCGCCGCCATTACTCGTTAAAACAAAAAACAACAAAAATGACAAAAATCTTTCCCTTAGTTAGTAAACGCGATAACTTTTGCGCAAACCAATCAAAATACCCTTTTTGCAATTTTTTTTTATGTAGCAGAAAACAAATTGGCCTAAACATTTTGATTTTTACATTTTTTTTGGGGAATTTCATATAAAAAAATGTGAAAAATATTGTTATTTTTGCAAAATTGATGCACTTTTTTTGTTTATAGCGCATGATCAAAAAATCGCACAGGTGATAAAATACCACCAAAAGAAAGCTCTGTTTGTGGGAAAAAAAAGACGTCAAATTCGTTTAGGTACAGCGTCGCACGACCGTGCAATTGTCCGTTAAAGTCACGCAGTGCCGAATCGCAAAATAGGCCCTGGTCAGGAAGGGGGTAAAATCTTCCGGGGCTTAAGTGGTTAACACAACTGGTGGATGATCGCCTCTGAGGCAGCCTCTGCCTACAGTTAGATGGAAGCCGCTGTGGCCGTGCCCCCGACTCAACTTCCTTACTTCCCAGCAAAAAAAAAATTGTCAGGGGGCAGTGGGCCGCATCGCCCGCGGTTCCGGGCCGCAGGTTGGACATGCCTGATCTAAAGTTTGGTTTATCTATTGAAAAACAAGTTTTTCTTTCAGCTCCCTAATATACGGTAGTTGAATTGTAGAAAATAACGAGCGATGGGTTGTTATTACTGTTAATTGGAATGAAACGCTGTTTCTTTGTCACAACTTATTTGATATTCTGTTTGGGCCGGCCAAAATAAAGATAATTAAGATTGGTTCACAATGAATTGCAATGCCGGCTGACCTCAGATCAGATTAATTACTGCCGGTGTCATACACAGAAGCATTCTAATTACATGAATTACCAGCAGTTTATAGGTGCTGTTTGTTATCCACCCTTTGTTCCTACTTTTTTATGCAGCCTCTTAGTTTATTATTAAAAAAATATTAATAATGAGAATAACAAAATATACATAATGCAAATTGGATTTGACCAAAAACTGCAATCTACAGCAGTTCAGCGTGCAGCCCATTCTCACCCTATTGACGTTGGCTCTTCACCTCTAGAGGGTGCTGTTGATGAGATGATCTGCTTATCACATCCAATAGAGTACTTGCCCATTGTCACTCTATTGACATCCTCTTTGGCTCTTCACCGGCAGCGGTTGCAGAACAGGCGAGGATCTGCTTATTCCATCCAATAGAGAACCATTTTTAAACCATTTATTGTGAACAAATGGCCAACATCCCAATAATTGAACAAAAAGAACAATACTAAAGAACAGTGGGACTTTCAGGGAAAATGTGGGAGGGATGATTGATCACAAATAGAGCCAAAGTATTTTTTGTATAAAAACATATTTATTGAATCACAGAGAAAAAAAAGAGAAAAAAAAAAAAATTAAACGTGCACACATATAAAAGTAACGCGTTTCGCCCAAGGCTTCCTCAGGGCCGGAGAGACCTTAAAGACAGTTGTTCCCATGAGATCATGGACAGATCATAACATATCCCGGGACAGGCGCCGGGACCATATGAAGCCAAAAAGGGCACATGTAAGATTGGATCACTAATCACCATACATATGACCATCCAAAAAGGGCACATGTAAGATTGGATCACTAATCACCATACAAACACCCGGAAAACAGAAAAACAGGAAACCGGGGTATCCAAATAATAGGTTACTAGATAGGGTTACCAGGTCCACTCCTAAGGCCAATGGGTATAGCATCCATAAAGGGAGAGTCCTTTCACCCAGATATAAAACTTGTGTATGTGACCAATCTAATTGTATCAAGTCAGGTCCATATATAGGGCCTGATCAGCCACATTGTTGGGGCCAGCATTGTTATATCCCAGGGTCTCTTGATATCAAGCTGCTCCCTTATACTGCCGTACTTCACAGATGCCCGCCTCAATAGAGAACCTGTTCCCTACCCATTGTCACTTGATTCCCATCCGGTTTGGATCTTCACCTCCAGAGAGTGCTGTAAAAGGAATGATCTGATCATTCTATCCCATAAAGTTCCCCACCCATTGTCTCTTTATTGACATCCTTTTTAGATCTTCACCTCCAAAGGGCGCTGTAGAGCAGATGATATCATCATTCCATCCAACAGAGAACCAGTTCCCTGCCCATTGTCACTCTATTGACATCCTCTTTGGCTCTTCACATCCAGAGGGAGATGTATAAGTAATGATTTGATCATTCCATCCAATAGAGTAGCAGTTCTCTGCCAATTGTCACTTTATTGACATCCTCAATAGCTCTTCACCTCTAGAGGGTGCTGTAGATGAGATGATTTGCTTAATACATCCAATAGAAAAATAGTTTCCCACCCATTGTCACTCTATTGACATCCTCTTTGGCTCTTCACCTCCAGAGGGCGCTCTAGATGAGATGAACTGCTTATTTCATCCAATAGAGAACTAGTTCCCCACCCATTGTCACTCTGTAGGCATCCTGTTTGGATCTTCACCTTCAGAGAGTGCTGTATAAGAAATGATCTGATCATTCTAACCACTTAAGAACAAGTTCCCCACCCATTGTCACCCTATTGACATTCCCTTTGGCTTTTCACCTCCAGAGGTCGCTCTAGATGAGATGAACTGCTTATTTCATCCAATAGAGAACTAGTTACCCACCCATTGTCACTCTATTGATATGCTGTTTGGCTCTTCACCTCCAGAGGGTGCTCTAGATGGGATGAACTGCTTATTCTATCCAATAGAGAACTAGTTACCTGCCCATTGTCACTCTATTGACATCCGCTTTGTCTCTTTACCTTCAGAGGGTACTCTAGACAAAATAAACTGTTTATTATGTCCAATAGAGTACCAGTTCCCCACCCATTGTTTGTCACTCTATTGACATCTTCTTCTGCTCTTCACCTCCAGAGGGCGCTTTAGACAAGATGAACTGCTTTTTCCATCCAATAGAGAACCAGTTCCCCACCCATTATCACTCTATTGACATTCTCTTCTTCTCTTCACCTCCAGAGGGCGCTTTAGACAAGATGAAGTGCTTATTCCATCCAATAGAAAACCAGTTCCCCACCCATTGTCTCTTTATTGACATCCTCTTTGGCTCTTCACCACCAGAGGGCGCTTTAGACAAGATGAACTGCTTATTCCATCCGATAGAGAACCAGTTCCCCACCCATTGTCTCTCTATTGGCATCCTCTTTGGCTCTTCACCTCCAGAAGACACTGTATAAGAAATTATCCAAACATTTCTTCCAATAGAATATCAGTTCTTTAGCTCTTCACCTCTAGAGGGTGCTGTGAATGATATGGTCTGCTTATTCCATCCAATAGAGAACTAGCTGCCCATCCATTGTCACTCTATTGACATCCTCTTTAGCTCTTCACCTCCAGAGGGCGCTCTAGACGAGATAAACTGCTTATTATATACAACAGAGTACCAGTTCCCCGCCCATTGTAAATCTATGGACATCCTCTTCTGCTCTTCACCTCCAGAGGGCGCTTTAGACAAGATGAACAGCTTATTCCATCCAATAGAGAACCAGTTCCCCACCCTTTGTCACTTTATTGCAATTCTCTTTGGCTCTTCACGTCCAGAGGGCACTTTAGACAAGATGAACTGCTTATTCTATCCAATAGAGAACCAGTTCCCCACCCATTATCACTCTATTGACATCCTCTTTGGCTCTTCACCTCCAGAAAATGCTGTATAAGAAATTATCTGATCATTTCTTCCAATGGAGTATCAGTTTCTTTAGCTCTTCACCTCTAGAGGGAGCTGTAAGTTATATGGTCTGCTTATTCACCATGTATAAAAAAAGACATAAGGGGGGATATGATCAACATGTATAAATACATAAGGGGGAGGGGTATGATCAACATGTATAAATACATAAGGGGGAGGGGTATGATCAACATGTATAAATACATAAGGGGGGATATGATCTCCATGTATAAATACATAAGGGGGGATATGATCTCCATGTATAAATACATAAGAGGGGATATGATCTCCATGTATAAATACATAAGGGGGGATATGATCTCCGTGTATATATCCATAAGGGGGGATATGATCTCCATGTATAAATACATAAGGGGGGATATGATCACCATGGATAAATACATAAGAGGGATATGATCTCCATGTATAATACATAAGGGGGGGGGGGTATGATCTCCATGGATAAATACATAAGGGGGATATGATCTCCATGTATAAATACATAAGGAGGGATATGATCAGCATGTATAAATACATAAGGGGGGATATGATCACAATGTATAAATACATAAGGCGGGATATGATCTCCATGTATAAATACATAAGAGGGATATGATTACCATGTATAAATACATAAGGGGGGATATGATCTCCATGTATAAATACATAAGGGGGTATGATCTCCATGTATAAATACATAAGGGGGATATGATCTCCATGTATAAATACATAAGGGGGATATGATCTCCACGTATAAATACATAAGGGGGGGATATGATCACCATGTATAAACACATAAGGGGGAATATGATCTCCATGGATAAATACATAAGGGGGGATATGATCACCATGTATAATACATAAGGGGGGGATATGATCTCCATGTATAAATACATAAGGGGGGCTATAATCACCATGCATAAATACATAAGGGGGGATATGATCACCATAGATAAATACATAAGGGGGGATATGATCTCCATGTATAAATACATAAGGGGGGCGGTATAATCACCATAGATAAACACATAAGGGGGGATATGATCACCATGCATAAATACATAAGGGGGGATATGACCTCCATGTATAAATACATAAGGGGGGGATATGATCAACATGTATAAATACATAAGGGGGATATGATCACCATGTATAAATACATAAGGGGGGCGGTATAATCACCATAGATAAACACATAAGGGGGGATATGATCACCATGCATAAATACATAAGGGGGATATGACCTCCATGTATAAATACATAAGGGGGGGATATGATCAACATGTATAAATACATAAGGGGGATATGATCACCATGCATAAATACATAAGGGGGGATATGACCTCCATGTATAAATACATAAGGGGGGGTATAATCACCATAGATAAATACATAAGGGGGGATATGATCTCCATGTATAAATACATAAGGGGGGGATATTATCACCATGTATAAATACATAAGGGGGATATGATCTCCATGTATAAATACATAAGAGGGGATATGATCACCATGTATAAATACATAAGGGGGGATATGATCTCCATGTATAAATACATAAGGGGGGATATGATCACCATGTATAAATACATAAGGGGGGGGGGGGTATAATCACCATAGATAAATACATAAGGGGGGATATGATCACCATGCATAAATACATAAGGGGGGATATGACCTCCATGTATAAATACATAAGGGGGGGGGGATATGATCAACATGTATAAATACATAAGGGAGATATGATCACCATGCATAAATACATAAGGGGGGATATGATCTGCATGTATAAATACATAAGGGGGGATATAATCACCATGTATAAATACATAAGGGGGGATATGATCACCATGTATAAATACATAAGGGGGGTATAATCACCACAGATAAATACATAAGGGGGGATATGATCACCATGTATAAATACATAAGGGGGGATATGATCTCCATGTATAAATACATAAGGGGGGATATGATCTCCACGTATAAATACATAAGGGGGGATATTATCACCATGTATAATACATAAGAGGGGGATATGATCTCCATGGATAAATATATAAGGGGGGATATTATCACCATGTATAATACATAAGGGGGGAATATGATCTCCATGTATAAATACATAAGGAATATCCGATTGCCTCTCGGGGGATCAGGAAGGAATTTTCCCCTGCTGTAGTAAATTGGATCATGCTTTGCTGGGGTTTTCTCGCCTTCCTCTGGATCAACAGCGGGTATAGGATTGTGTAAATGGGATTGTATGGTTGAGTTTTCTTTACTGTTTTTTGTTTTTTATTGGTTGAGGCAGATGGACTTGTGTCTTTTTCCAACCTAACTATGTAACTATGCAACTATGTAACTATATTACTATGTACTTACATCTGTACTTTAAATCTGCTATACATATAGGCAGAGAACGGAAAATCCAATCAGAGAACATACGTATACAGTATTCCTAATGATGACTGCATTTGCCCAGTGTGACCAGCTGGGGGAGCTAGCAAATGCTTCTGTGCACAAGGAAAAACATCCTTGCCTTTTTTTCTTATTTTTTTTTCCGCTTATAAAACTTTTGTGCCTCGGTTTAATATATGGAAGTATTTCTTCCTCCCTGCATAGTGTGCGCATTCCTTCCCCCGCTCCCCACAATTAAAGCCGCTTAAATTCAAGCTCATTCTTCTCCGAGTGATTGTTGAAATGAGTTTTCATTCAATAAGAAGCAGTAAGTGAAATGTCTTAAAAACTGCGATGAATAATATATCATTTATACCCGCGTGCGTGCACAATACGTATGCCTGCGCCAGGACGAGGGAGCCGTAATCTCAGCGCGGTAGGATCGGGGCTGCGGCACGGCACGGCCTATTCTTCTCCATTCTGCCTGCTCCCGCAGATTAGCATTTCAAATTGGATTTCATTTCTTATTTAAATGAGCTAAATTCTCTAATACGCCCGTGTACGCCGAGCATGGCTAAGTGAAAGATTTCCGCAGACAGCTCCATATCTGGAGGGGAAAACGCTGTCACTTCTTAGCCGTCTCCTATCTCTTCGGGGTCCTCGGCTCCGCTACTTCATCCCTTCACATTGAAATTTTAATTCTCTCTGACCTAAATTTGTCTTTTCCAAATCAGAGAGAGTCATGGAAGTCACCGAGAGAAGTTCACTGGCTCATTTACATCTCTGAACTACTCTATCTATCTATCTATCGCTTCTCGGCCTTTTGGCTAAGATCAAGTGTAGTATTTGTTCTTATCAGTGTTGGAATGGAACCTGAAGGTTAGTATCGGTGGTGGCCGAAGTATACCGGGGCGCTCTGGGCGTAACTGGAGGACCGGAGTAGGCCAAACCAGAGAAAGCCGGATGGTTCCAATGCCTTCCTGATTTGAATGGGTCCGCCCCTGTCAGTTTGAAGGGAGTGGGAAAGCCGGGCGACCACGGTTAGTACTGCTCCTGGATGTGATTGGTAAGGAATGGCGGATGGTGGTGGGGGAACCTTTCCTCCTGGGTTGAATCTGGCCTTGCAAAAGGCTTGTCCCCAGTTGAAGGCAGGTTCTCCCTAAGCTGTCTAAAATTCTGATGCCTCCTGATGGGATAGGGCTACACGAGGTCTGGCCGGGGGCTGAGACCGAAAAGGCCCGTGGTGTATGTGCCCCTGGGGTGGCAGCCCAGGGGTGCCTCAATCTCACTGGTGAGGGGCAGCTCACCTGAGTTTTTATGGCACCTTGGTCACTGCACCATCACACTTTTTCAAGCACCTGCCTCTTGGGACGGGCCTTTTGGCCAACACCAGAGGAATTTTTTATTCCTGGCCGGGGGGCCTGCCAAGGTTTTGCACTTTGGCACTACCCTGCACTTCTCCACTTCCCTTTTCCCCACTCTGTTTTTCTTTGTCGTGTGTCACGTTTGTCCCTTTTTTTGGTTGAGCACTTGCACGACTTTGATGGCGTAGGTCCTCGGGCCTGCCCTGTAAGTCTTGGGAGGGGGTGGATATGGCCTTTTGGCTTAGTTCGCCCTCTCCCATGGGGTCTCCCTTCGGGGGAGCCCTACCTAGTACTTGGGGTGGGCTGTTTCGGCAGTCCCCCTGAAGAATGGGGTCTGCCCGGTTTCGGCTGGGTGGACCTAAGTGAGTACCTCAGTCCCTGTCAGGAGCTTCGCGCCCCGGGGGATCAGGGTCAGGGCCCTTCCTCTTCGGAGGAGGGCCATGTGTACGCCTTGTGCACTTTTTGTGTGTCCACGTTTGCGTGTGTGCACTTTTTTATGCACCGGGTGTAAGTCTTTTGAGTGTGTTTCACACACCACGAAAGAAAAAAAAAATCTATCTATCTATCTATCTGTCTGTCTGTCTGTCTGTCTGTCTGTCTGTCTGTCTGTCTGTCTGTCTGTCTGTCTGTCTGTCTGTCTGTCTATGAACCTAATTTAACCGTCTATGTATCTATGTATTTAACTATCTAGTTATTTCA